>NW_004567108.1:39908083-39909051 GCF_000260355.1 Condylura cristata
TAACAAGCATCTGGAAATCTCCCGAAATGTGCAAAAGGTTCTTTTAAATAGGGGGATACCAAGATGGAAAAGATGTACTCTCTAGCTGTAAAGAGTGAACAATTTGCTTAATTCTTATAACATGAGGCAATAATAAATCTCCAAGGCATGGAATGAAAAGCAACACATAACAATGTGCTGTGTAGAAAGTTGATTCTCAGAAATGTTGATTGCTGTATTTTGGTTTGTAAGAGTTTAGACCCCTAAGGATATTGAATTTCAATTGAACCCCAAAGGACAGTTAAGTGTGATGTGGATTTATAATAAAATAGATCAGGCTTCAGCAACTAGCTCTGTTATACTAGCAATAAGAATTTGGACCAGTTCCTGTGCTTCTTGTGATCCCAGTTTTCTCAACTGCAAAATGGGAATAATGATAATAATATCACTGTCACAGAGTATTAAATGAAATAATGACTGACGGCTTTCTTAATGGTATTATCATAAATGGGAAAATTTCAGAAGAGTTCCTGGAATTTTGAAATGATTTTATGGTGACTGTACAAATAGGACAATGTACCATGCAGATAGAAAGCATCTTGCCTTTCAGGACTTGAAATAACAGAGCAATAAGGAGCTTGGGGGCAGCAGTAAAATATTTAAGAATTGTTATGTTCTGAAGTGGGAGTGAACCCAAAAAGGAATTAAAAGAGTACATGTCAAGTGCTTCATCTTATTTTCCTTTGAAATGGTTTTGCATCTAGAACATTTGCAGGTCAGTGCTCCAGGGACACTAATTGGCTTGTTGGCAGGACAGAATGTTGGTCTCGTAGTGGTTCTCTGTCTTCCAGGGATGGTGAGGAATGTGCTTACACTTGTCCAAGGAGGATGAGAGATGGACAGCCGTAACTCCTTCTTGTCAAAAATCAAATTGCATGAAGTTCTTCATTCACTGTGCAAGCAGAGAAACTGCAAGAATAAGTAGAATG
>NW_004567108.1:39910356-39928810 GCF_000260355.1 Condylura cristata
AGGCAGGAATCGAACTCATGCTGAAGTGGCTTAAGCTTCTTAGTGCTGTGCTTTAACCCGCTGCGCCACCAGGGAGGGCCCAAAAGTTAACCATTTTTAAAGGACTGAGTCAAAGAAAAGCTCATGACTACTCTGGATATCATTTTTCAAATGACCTATTTAATGCTTCGGCAAGTTAAAACACTCACATTAAAGGTCAAAATATGTAACAGTGAACATTTCTCCTCACCTCTGCCCACCATTGCATACTGTATAGATCCCTATGCATGCCGCAGTGGTTATTAGTCTCTTATTGTGTAAGCATCTGGCCATGTTTCACTTTATGCATGTCGATGCAAATACAAATATATACTTTCCTTTTATGCAAATGACAGTATATTATATATTTTATTTGTGTACTTTGATTTTACTTGTTAAAGTTAAAGATATGGAGATGTCTCCATATGGGTAGAGCTTCCTCACTTTAAAAAATAACAACCCATCTAGTATCTATTATTTGAATGTACAATAAATAATGTATTTTCTCATCTGCTCTTGATAGCCATTTTGGTTGTTTGTAGTCTCTTCCAAAATGTCTGGTGTGAGTATCCAAACACTGGATAGAGATTATCCATGTACTGTGGGGGAAGGGGCAGGGGAAACTCTCTTTATCCCCTGTTTGCCATGGGAAGCTATAATCATGTTAGCAGAGAAAGTTTTATGGATTTAGGTTTTATACCATCAACTTTCATTAATTCATACCACATCTGTTCCTACTGTGGATGAGAACTTAGCTAATTGGTAATAATTTGCATATTCACTGCCTGAAAAGGAGAAAGCAACCCCCTAAGTTGACAATCTGGAACCCTGGCCTTTCCTAGCAGAGTGTGGGTTTGCCAGCAGAGGGCTCTCTCCTTTTGGGAAAAATCTCAAAAAAATAAAAAAATAAAAGGAAGTCTGTGGGAAATGTTTTAAATAAAAGTATGTCTTAGACACCGAGTGTGGTGTTTATTCTCTCTGTAGCCAATTGGTGTTGTCAATTCCCCCAAAGTATTTAGGGATTTATTGAGCACTACAGTTGTTGATTTTGGGGGATGTGTTTCTGGTTGCAGAGTTGTGGTAGGAAATAAGCCCAGCGTTTCTCAGGGGTCTTAGGGGGAGGGGCTGTGGATCATACCTATAGTTTTTTCTTTCTTGAGGATATGAGGCATCCCTGCTTTATCCTGTATTTCAAGATTAGAAATGACACACACTGCTATACCAGGATCCCTGGGATACCAGGATCCCTGGGATATGCCTGTGAGACCTGTTAACAGGGCACTTAACCCCTGTTTATTGAGCCCCATTTATATAACTCTGGTGACTGCTCTTTGAGGTTAACACTCCTACCTAGTCAGGTGAAAATCCTCCTTAGCACTTTATATGGGAAGAGGAAAGGAGCTGACATTCATTTAATATCTCTTTAATAGGTCTGGTGCCTTTAGGCCACTATGCCCTTACTCTCTTTATTCATGTCTCGTGAACTATGTCCCATTTCTCTTCATTCTTTCCTGGTGGATATTATTCCTGCTCCACCCTCTGCCCCTTCTCCAAAGGGATAGGAAACCCTGCTCCAAAGAGGTAAAATTTATGTCCAAAGTCACATAGAGAGTAAAACTATAGTGTAGGCATCAGTAAGTTCCCATCTGGAATGTACCACTGGCCAATGTGACTTCAGACCCAAACTGTTTATCTCTGAAATGAGTCCCTCCATGCAGGGTTGAACAGCTGACCCCTGGTCTGAGAAGGTTGAGGTCACTGCCTCAACCCCAGTAGGGCAGTTTTCCATCTACTTTGACCTGGCCCACATTGAGAACCAACTCAAATCACTTTTATTTTTCAGATAAAGAGAACATGATGTTTTTGTTTTGTTCAGGACACAATGAAGCTCATATCACATAAACACAAAAATATTAATAGAAGATAGGACACGGGGTTTGAGAAACTGAGGCACAACTCCCTTCTTGGAAAATGGCTTTGGTCATATAGCACAGAGAAACTGCAGGCTGGGCTACTCTGACCTTCCCTCTGAAGAAGTAGGAAGACCTGAGGCTGGTGGGCTTTCCCAGACCAAAACTGACCTCTGTCTCATTTGGCTTAAGAAATAGGCATTGCAGAATGAAGAAAACAGGACACAAATTGGTCAGGTGCCTGTCAGGTGAAGCCGATAGGTGCTTTTTATGGTGGCCCACGTAAGTTTGTGTATGTAGAAAGCAGACTCATGGGAGTTGGCTAGACATAGACAATGTAGATTAGCTACCCTCTCTCCTTTTTAAACTCAGAAAAACCCATTATACCCTGTTTACCTTAAAATATTTAGAGAAATGCTTTTTTTGTGCTGTTTGCCTCCACTCACCATGTCACACATCTGTCAGCACATGCCAACAAAGCTCATTTGTTCAAATCTCTCTAGAGTTACAATAAAATGATGATGTCTCCAATTGAAAAGGAATCACTCAAGGAACAGATGTTAAAAAGGTGCTATTCTTGACCCATTTTCCAGACTTTGAAATCTACATCGATGTCTTAGTATTAAGCTTCTCAAATTTGAGCATACATCAGGATCAGCTGAAGGGCTTGTTAAATGGCACATGGCTGGGTCCCTCCCCAAGAGCTGCTGATTCTTTCAATCTGGACATGCCCTTAAATGTTGTGACTTTTAACAGGTTTTCTGAGGGCTACTGCTGCTGGTGACTGGTAACTATACTTGGAACACTCCTCACTTAGCATTGTAAGGTTGAAAAGCTCAAGACAGTACCTAGTGGTGCCTGCTGTAGCTCCTTCTCTTACATCTGGGAAGAGTAAGTGGTCAGTAAGGGCTCAGTGAAAAGTGCACTGTGATTCTTCTCGAACTTTCAACTCCGTGATCTTGGCTAGTTTATTTAACTCCCAGCACATCAGCTTTTCTCATTTGAAAAATAGAATAGTAGCCTTTGATTTATTGGGTTGTAATGAGGAGTGGGGCAATGTTTCTAACTGGTTTAGAACACCCAGTGTATGAGACATATATCATTTAGAGCTACACTAAATTGTAGCTCTTCACTAAGAGTTCTTGCATATCTCTAAAATAAACCAAAATAAAAATAATTAAAGTCCTTATTTTTTTAATAATTGGGTAGGTACTGTTTATTTTTAAAGACATACTAAACACCCATTAATGAAGTACAACACAGGGGTTACCAATCATAGTTATTACTGGAAGTTAAAAGAAAGCCCGAGGCCTCTGAGCATAATCAATACTGAGGAGGTAGGGGAAAGAAGAAAGATTACATGACGGCATGGGTTGGTAGTTTTTTAAAAAATGAATCTCAAAACTTTCCCAGCTGTAGGAATAGGCAAGGCTGTTTGCAGTTTTTAAAATATGGTCATGAAATTCCTACTCCTTGCATAATTGCCTTGTTCCTCTCCTACTGGGGTGATGGAAATTCCCATTCCTTAGGTTTAAGGCCTGGTCTCCAGAGTGCAAATTGTATTTTCTAGGGGTACTAGCACATTAATCTAATATTACTTACTAGCTCTTTAAGCCTACGTTATATTAGATCAGTGAGCTGTTACTTAGAAAACAGTGCTTTGTCCTGAGGGAATGGGACTCAGAAGAAGCTCTGAAATCTGGGGCGTAGGGGGCGTCAGGCAGCCAAGAGCACTGGGGGGCAGGAGAGAGCTGCGGTGACCAGCACAGCTGTTGCCATTCAGCTGGGAGTAGGGACCGTTTCAGCCGGCTTTCTAGTTTCCAGCAGCCTGAGGTTGTGCATGGCTTTTTCTTGGGCTATGCCTTGAAAATTGCTGCTTTTCCATGGAGAGAAGTTTGGGAGGATAGTTGTGATGCAGAGTTCTTGGCAGTCCCAGTTGTACCACCTGCTCTCCAGGTCCCTCTCCCCATGTCCAGATTAGAGACTCAAGCATCCAAAAAATAAGAAAGAAAGAAAAGCACTGTTCGAGTGGTTGGAGTTAAGCCTAGCCGCGGATGGCTGCTTTGGGGCATGTAGGTAGAGACAATCCAGTGAGTTCTTCTCCTTTCTCCACGTCTGATGATTAAGTCCCTGGAGCAAATGTTACATAAGTTACATCCTGACATCATAGAGATCCTGGGACAACAGAAGGTAAGATTTTCAGAAGGGCAAGCTGTGATTTTATTTCATTTAAAAGCTTTTGTTGACTGGGAATATTAAAACACTCAAAAGTTTTTAGCTACTTTTTCCTGGTTAACATAGCAGATGGAATGTGGGTACATGCCCTGCTCCCCACTTTAACAGCCTCACAGGGGTTTGCCTGACTTCATCCCACTGCACACTGAGGAAGCCAAAAGTTGCAGGTTCTTGGGCTTTGCATCAGGCTGGTTATAACCTGCCAGGACGCACCTTCTTCCTCTAGTGCTTGGCAGTCGGGCAGCCTTCCATTTCACATCTAAAGTAAACTAACATCCACTTGCAATGCTCTGGGCGGGAACAAAGCTACAGATAGGTTGAGGAGCTAAAGGACAGGGCCAGGGCTAAGTTCAGGTCTCAGGTTTGGTTTTAGACTTCAGCCCTGCCCTGTCCTCACTTGGCACATGGGAGAGTAGGGGCAGAAGGTCACTACTGTGGCCAATGTCCTCAGCCCACACTGAGTTTGTGTTTGGAAGGTGAGCTAGTGTGGTGGCCTGTGGAGGGGTCCCAGGAGAGCAGGGAATTGGGAAGAGGATGTGCTGTGACTATTTAGGACACTGAGTAGCTGGTCATGGTGCTCTCAGGTTGTGTGCATTTTGGAAGAATATATTAAAATAAAATGTGGAGGGCCTTTCCTGGTGGTGCAGTGGGTTAGGATGCAGCACTGCAAAGCTGGTAGTGGCCACTTCAGTGCGAGTTTGATCCCAGGGGGTGACCCATAATTCCCAGCAGATCTCTCTTGTCTCACCCACTGCTCCCCTCAGCATTGCACTTTGTTGATCTGTCTGTACTGCTCCCCACTCTCTCTGGTGAAGCCTCTGACTGTCCCGGCACCTCTGATCTGTACCTCAGTTCTGTATGCATAAATAAATCATTAAAATAAGATAAAATGTGGATATTCAAAAACAATAGAATAAGAGGATTAGAGAAATGGAAGTGATTTTGTATGAATTATTTAGTGTCTCTTGGCATTTTTGCACTTAGATCCAAAAGACCTGTGGACACTTCCTAGAATTAAATTCTCCTGACCTAAAACTATATAAAGCCCCCTGTTTACTCTGGGAGGACAAAGCAATGGGGTTAGAATTGGGGGTTAGCCCAATGAGGTCTACAAGGTTCTTGCTAACTTCAGTTTTTCTGAATTGTTCTGGACTTGTAAGATCAAACATTCTAGCATCTTTGCAGGTAATTCTCACAGTTACCACACCTACTCCTTGGGAATGGCTCTCCTTGGTGCAGGGAGTCACTGCAGAAATGAATGTAGAGGTGCTCTCTTTGACCAATCTTCAAGAACTTGAAGTCCAGGCCATTTGGTTAAGGACTTCATGCACTATTACTAGGTGTGACTCTCAACTGCTTATAAGGGTCAGGTAGAATGCTGTTGCCCTTGATTAATTCTCTCTCCAACAGTAATCTTTATTTAAAGCAGAATGGTTCATAGATTGTGTAGAAGAAACATATTATCTAGTTACACAGAAGGGAAAAAAGCATCTAAGATGCTTTCTATGTGCACCTTAGAATAAAAAATCTGGCTTATGATATAGGTTGAATTCATGAGGATTGGGGAATGTGAGTTTTCTGTAGGTATTTTTTATTAAATGCAAAGAAGTAGATCACTTCAAATCTTTTCTCTGCCTCCCCAAGGACTATTTCAACATGAGCATTTCCTTCAAATGCTTAAGAATAATGGTAGCTGTTCAGAATCTTTATACATGTATTGCTTTATGACAATGTAAACCTCACAGTATCCCTATGCGGTGGGTTTCATTGACTGTTCTATAGAGGAATCTCAGAGAAATATCTGGCCCAATGTGGCAGCAAAGAAGTCAGAGTATTATTTCTGCACCTCCAGGCCCCTTCTTATGTTCTTTTGGATCTGCCTCTATGCTTCTTTCTGGCATCCCTGGCTCTCAGCAGTGTGAACCTGATTCTTTAGGCAAATTTCTTGCTGGCTGCCATGATCCTCCTAGACTTCTTTATTTTCAGGTGTTGTATCTCTTGCTACTGCAGAAGAGAAGCAGCTTTTTTCCAACTACTTTGTGACCTTTCCTCTCTGGAACTTATTTTCTCCATTTCTAAAAGGGGATAATTGCCAAGGACATCTTGTGTGTTACAGCTCTGCCGTCTCCATCAGGTGTGCCTCCTTACCAGGCACTGTGAGCTCCGCCTCTGAGGCACGGTGAGAACAGACAGAAGTACGCAGGGAGCCCCAGGCTCCAAAACCCTGTCTTTCTTAATCTTCAATTCTTTTCTTGAAGCTCTTATTGTTGCTTCCTGAACTTATTGCCCATCATCACTGGCCAGAGCCCCTGGTCTTCTGTTGCTTTTTTTCTCTCCCAGACCTTGAAGAACCCCCCCCCTTTAATCCCCACACCCAGCTAGCAATTATATTAGCTAGGGCAAAACATCACTTTTTGGACCCTCAGTTTTCTCATCTGTGAAATTGAGTTGATATTTATCTCACATAGATTATCTTGAAGATTATATCAGTTAATATTTCAGGCTTTGAAACCTCCTGGCAAATATAGATTTTAATTTAATTTAGTTTTCATCTTTCTTGATTTTCATCTTAGAAACAGTGATATTTTGCACAGAAGATAATCAGCTTTGATATCTCATCTACCCAAGTGGACGACCCTGGCTCTTCATGTTTCTGTACTAATAAATGTCTCTAGTCCACACCGCCCCAGTGCTTTCGGTACTACACTCTTTCTTAGTACCTTTTTTTCTGGGCTGTGTGTCTATGCCTTTCCTACTGCCATGGCCCAGTGCTGACTACAATAATATCTTCTTTGCATACCTTCGGGCTTATTGTGAGGATCAAAGGGGGGATGATTTATGTGATGAAAGTGCTTTGCAAAGTAAGATGGGCTGTATTCACCTGGGTTATTATGATGATTATTATCACTTCTGGACTATCTTCAGATGATTAAAAATATCCAAGTAGTCTGGACCTTCTCAGCATATTCTTATCTCTCCTGGACTTCCCTATGTTGAGAAGTCTGACAGCTTCAGTAACTGAAGAACTTGCTGGTAGACAGCAGTGTTGGGGCTGGAGGATGACTGGGTAATGAATTACCTTCTTTAGGGTCCCGATGGGAAATCTGGTACCCTGGAAAGCGTTAATTTACCTCACTTGAGTGAATGCTTTAGACCCAGTGAGCACTTCATTTGCCCAGGCAGCCCATTGTGATGATGACATTAAATAATCATTATCATTACGTGGAAATCCTGTCACCTTGGGGATTTAGAAAGTGTTTTTCAAGTCATATACACATAAGCAACCAAAATGAGTAGAACGTTCATCTAGAAGAAAGTATTTGTGAAGAAAACATTTGTTTGTAATTGTCAGCATTTGGCAAAGTCAGGAAATGAAAGAATGAAATGAACCACAGCTTTGGATTCCTTCCAGTGTTTTTTCCAATCTGAAATTGTTGAGACTAGGGAGGGAAGCCTTCCTGTCATGGACCGTGAGCTTTAGGGAGGAGAGTAGGAGCCTTCAACTCCCTCACCCCCTCGGTCCAGGAAGTCATTTCAAAGGGAGTTGACTCCAGGGAAAAGCAAGAGCTCATTGGCCAAGATTTATTTATAGTCTTATACCCTGTAAACTTGTCTTCTTTTTAAAAATTAAGAGCAAAAAAGTATTTTGGGTCTCGTTTGTTTGGATCACCCCCAGGCAGTCAGTCATATCTGTTTTCTTATTTCTGGGCTGGTTGCTCAACATCTTTGGTCTTGATGGAGCTGGTTTCATTCCTAGGCCCTCCCTTATTATTAATGTTCTTATTATTGGTCAGTTCTATGTTTGCAGCGTCCTTGACAGTTTTTTTATTAGCCGTACTTTGCAACACAGTGAGGTGGATCAGTCTTACTGAATATTTAGCCAACAAATTGTCCAACATTTTCTTTTGTTAGGGTTTATTACAACCATTTTTTCCCTTTCTGATAGTTGTCTTTATGTAAGAAAATTATTTTATGCTCTTTCTTGTGGGGCTACATGAGCCAGTAGCTGATGTCATCTGCTTTCAATTCATGTTTTCTTTCTTTCTCCCTTGCCTGGCTTTCTCATCTTGCTCAAAATGATTGTTGCATCTACTGTTCATGCAAATGGCGCTCAACTTATCTAAGTCAGCTTTGAACAGAGGATTTATGTTTTTGTTTCTTTGACATTTAGCCATCTTTCTCAGACATCACTGGCTGTTAGTTCTTCAGCACTTTATTTATTTATTTTTTTTAAAGATTTTATTTATTTGTACATACAGAACTGGGGTACAGGCCAGAGGCTCAGGGGCGGTGAGAGGCTTCACCAGAGACAGAGTGGGGAGCAGAACAGTCAGATCGACGAAGTACACTGCTGAGGGGAGCAGCAGGTGGGTCAGGAGAGGTCTGCGGCACCCTGTGGTCACCTCCGGGGCAGGCGGGAATCGAACTCATGCGGAAGTGGCTTTAGCTTCTCAGTGCAGTGCTTTAACCCGCTGCGCCACCAGGGAGGGCCCAGCACTTTATTTTTTACCAAGTAGTCAGTTGCTACTAATATTTGTAGTTGTTGCTGCTGGGGTTGGTATATATTGCTTGATGGTGTACCACTTGACTGTCAGGTTATGAAGAGAAATGTTTCAGAAATGATTGGGAATTGGTACTGTAACAGACTCGTCACTAATTTTTATCAACCAAGAAATGACCAAGTCTTCCAAATCTCATCAACTCTACCAGCTCTTTCACTATAATAGCTGCCAGCCTGAGTCTTGCACAACCATAAAATATTTTCTTATGTTTCTATCTGTGCTCATCTATCTGGACAGTCCTGATGTCTAGGAACTTATAAATAAACTGAACTTTTCTAACTATCCTTTTCACCTTGAATACTTAATAGTTTGTTCTTTATTCATCTACCATATTTTTTTCTATTGCACTTATATCACATTGTCATTATTTTGATGTATTTTTCTTATACACTGGGTTCTGCATTTCTTGAGGGAAGAGATCTTATTCTTCACCCACCAGAGACTGCGATAGGCACCAGGGTGATCTCCTAAGTGTTTGTTGAATGAAATTAAGGTTTTTTGATTGAGTGGAAAAAATGCTTTTGTAAACTATAAAAGATTTCATATGTTAGCGAAGACTGTTCAATTACATCTTTTTATTATGATTATATTACTTGGTCATTGTGGCAAAGAAGGGTAGTTTTGAGTTCTCTGAAGATAGGCAATAAATACTTAGGCATTTTCGAGATCAAGAATGATGGCAATTTGATTGAACTTGCAAAAGATTCAAAAGACCAGCCATCTTTTTGGACTATTTTCTCATCTTGGGCTTGCTTGGTCACTTGTGGTGATTGGAAGAACCAGCAGTGGGTGAGAAGATAACTTCTGAGTATCTTTAAAATCTATTTAAAATTTAAAATTTTACTACATAGGTAAGTGTTTTAGAAAAATGTCCCGACTTACTTGTGTTATAGACATAGGTGGTTCTGGAAAACTCTGTGTTATTGTTCTGTCTTGTGCCAGATTTAAGCTGATGGAGCTGTTAATGTAATACAGTGTAGTTAGCAGTTTGAAAATGACTCAATGATTCCAAATTCTTCTCCAGTGAAACTTATCTTATGGACTCTAAAGAAAGGTGAAAATCTAGTTCTCTCATTTTTCTCTCTCCATCCATTATTTTATATTACACTGCTTTGAAAGAATGGAACAGTTATTTCCGCAGGACAAATATTATCTTTTATGATTAAAAAATATTTTTTTAACTTGTACTTATGAGTCTAGCATGCTTTGGTGCTTAATAAATATGAACTAAGTGAACAAATAAATGTATTTAGCTCCTTATTCAGCTGATCACAGTGTTCAACATTTGTACGTAAAAGAAGACCTTGGAATAACTTGCTGACTTTTACCCAAAGGTGCCCTGGGATCACTCAGCAACAGGGGATGAACTGAGTTTGGGCTAAGTTCACTTATAAGAGGCAGCTTTTTGATAAAAGTTGTTCTCTTACCAGTATTCCTTTAATTCTTTCTGAAGCCCTGGCAAACTCTATTTGAAGAGTGAATGCACTGTAGGCAGAAGCCAAATCAGAAAGCCAGAATGCAAGTCTTGTCTGTAAATGAGCACTAAGGTATCTCAAATCAACTTTTCCGTACATCTAGGAGGATGGATTTACAAAAGACTCTTGGCAGTTTTGAGTCTATGTATAGAAAATTATATTGCTTGCTAGAAGCGGGGAAATCAGCCTATTAGAATTTACTGTGTTAACTAAAGTGACCAGGAACTGTACTAAAGGATTATGGCTTTTCATGAATTATCTTTATTACTGGTTGATATTAGGAGCAACTTGTTGACATTGGGATCTGATGATTCTTTGAAGTCATTGGTTTAAAGGCCATAGTCACTTTCCTTCCTTATTGTCCCCTTTTCTGTTCATCATTTTTAACCATTGATTCTGCCTTCTCTTTCACATGTACCAATTTCTTTGTTTGGCAGGAAGTGGCCATCAGAAGACTTTTTTTGACTATTTAATTCTTTGGGAGCAAATGATTTAGCCAATAGAGAATTGAATGGAGGAAAGAGTAGAGCAGGGAAATGTGTACATTAAATGAATTTTTTATTCCTCTGAGGATTTGTCATAAGCAGATAAAAAGTGTCTTTCTCACTCAAAGTACCTCCAAGCGCTTTCACAAATCAATTAGTTACTGGCAGCGCACGGAGAATAGAGGCAGAATAAGCCACGTGGTGACAGCCAGAGAGAGACCCTGGCTGCTCTCTTTCAGCCATGCTGTCCTTGATCATTAGATAACCACAGTGACACTTCGCCCCCTGGTGACTGTTTCCATTACAATCAGAACTTCAGAGGCAGGGTATGACTTTCTGGGTCTTGCTCCACTCCATTAATAAACAAACAGCCACAAGGAGAGATTGGGGACAAGGGAGGCTGGCCATACCTTTCAGACACAAAGCCAAGTAAAAGAAATAAAAAGAAATCAATCTTTTATTTGTTCATTTTGACTCGAGAACACTTATGTGTTTTCTGGAATGTTCAGTAGTTGACTAATGAGGGATGCTTGCTTTTCAGTTTTGTTAGGTGAGACCAACTAAGCACCAAAAAGAGTCTTAATTTTAAGAGGATGAGGCTCTCCACATAGGCCTTCTAAGCTTACAAAATAGGTGTGACATGCTTCCTGCCAGTTACTCAGTAGGCAGAGCCTACAGCATATGCCTTAAGGGCCTGCGAGGTACAGAGTGAGGGCGGAATCTGAGGAACACCTAGAAATGTGTCCAACTGAGCTGTCAGAAAAATTCTCCATCAGTCACTCTGCAGGAACAAATGGAGCTTCAAAAACGCACACACCATTTTAGGAACACACTTTGAACTTTGCGTTCCCAGCTTGTTGATATTGGGGCAAAAGGGAAGGGGTAGAGGTCAGAGGATGAGAGGATAGGATGACCATTGCAGTAAGTTCAAGAGAGCAAAGGCGAACCAGCCTTTATAAATCTGGAACATTTCAGACTCTTCAGAAAGCTGAGGGGTTGGAAAGAAAAATGCTTATATAATAGCCAAGAGCTCTTATCTCATTCTTGGGAACAAGCTGGGGGGTAGGTGGCAACTATTTTGGTCTTCAGTTTCACAGTTGGCAGAGCTGAGGTACAGGGAAGGGAATTGGTCTGTCAGCCCACTTAGCCAGATGTGCATGTGAAGAGCTCCTTTAACGCCCCTCAGCAGTTCCTGCAGCACTTCCCCCTCCTCCATCAGTACCATTGACAAGCTCTACTTAGAGCCCTTTGGCAGCCTCCTAGACTGGGAATTTAAGCATTATTCATGTCACCTGACAGATTTGGAGTCAGAAGACCTGAGCTTGAATTCTGGCTGTAGTATTGCTAGCTCTGTGGTCTTGGGCAAGTTTCTGAATCTCTTTGCAATCCCAATTTGCTTTCCTTTATAAACGAGGATGATGATAGCTGTAGTACAGTTCCTTGCAAGAAATAAAAACATTTGAAAACATTTTACCCAGTGCCTTGTATAACTTCAGTACATGTTACTTGGACCTGAATTGAGGACGAAAGAAAATGAGCCAGGGTTTCCTCCTTGACTTCTTGGACAGGCTCCAACTTACCAGATGCTTACAGATTTTCCTACATCTGTGATTCTCAAAGTGAGGTTTCTGGACTACTAGTATTACAGGCATTGAGGAACCTGTGAGAAATGCAGATTCACAGTCCCTAGAATGAATCAATGGTGATGGTGGTGGGAGGGAGGGCAGCAATCTGTGTTTTAACAATTTCTTGCAAGTGAGTCTAATGCACTCAAGTTTGAGGAACATTTCTCTGTATTAATTTCACAATGGGGGAACAAAATTCTGGTGGTGACTGGCACAATCACTGTTGTAACATGGCTCAAGCTCAGACATAGTGTTGGTACCTCTATGCTCTGTTTATTGAGAGAAGAGAAAAGGGACCATTGTTCAAGTTGACCATTTTTCTGAACTTCGAAGACATTCTGCCTTTTTTCTTAATGCTGAGGATGTAATTGGCAAAAGAACATAATGGGTGTGCAGGAGTGTAGAGATGATAGAGGACACTGTGAAATGCAATGTCTACACCCTACAGTTTTTGTAGTGTTGCAGTGCGTAGAGCCAGTACTCTTTGAAACAGAACACTAAGGGGAATACTGTGCCCTGACATTCACTGTAGGAGAAGATGCTAACATTTTTATTATAGATTGAGAAGGGTGCTTGATTATTGTGTTGACAGTTATTGAAATGCTCAACTTTGAAAGTTGAATAGGTAATATAAAGTTTGGATATTTTAGAGTTGTGGAGAGATCCTCATCATCTCTGCAATAGAGAGTAGGATGTTGTGTGGCCCAATTCCTCATTTATTCTATGTAACTTCATGATGGATTCTAGAGAGCCTCTAGCCAAAATGGCTTCCGTGTTCTTCTCCCTCCATGTCTTGCCCCTACTCATCCATCACTTTTATTCGTTTCTGGAGAAGTCTTGAAATCTTCATACCTTCCCCATCCTCATCTTTGGGGGGAATTTATTGGTTAAATGCCTTGTCAGCACCTGCAACATGAAATATTTGAATCCAAGGACTTCTTATCACTCTGCAATCCAATTCTCACATTTCACCAGATGACAAAATTAAGGTTTCAAGATGAAATTCCCTGGCTCCAAGTTCATTGCTCTTTAAACTTCTCCCTAATTGAAGCTTAGTAATCATGGAATGGGGCATAGAAAAGGGGTGTTATAGATGATGAAGCCCTTGTCTTCCTAGTTTTCCAGAGATAATATGTGTTAAAAGGGTGAGTCTGTATCTGGGTTAGTATAGTAATTTCCCACTTTTGCTTAAATAGGTGAAGAATGTGATCTCCGATTGGGCCATTTTAAATTGTGGGCACTAGGGAATGGGAGGAAGGCAAAACAAAACCCAGACTAGTCCCAAATAATCTTAATTTATCTTTTTGATGGAAGAGCTCATCATTGGCAAGGGACTAATTTTTAATTACTGCCAAAGTCAATGGCAAAGCTGATCACTTACGTGGGGAAGTGCAAGTGAGTCCCAGTGCTTTACATCACATTAATAGTTTTTGCTCATAACACTTGAATCTCTAGATGTAATCATTATTTTCTCCCCATAAAATAGCTTTAAAGTAGGAACAAAATGCTCCTCTTTTCCTTTCACACAGGAATATCAGGTATTTGCTTAGTATTCCTTAAATTTTGCTTGCGTTCATCATGCTGACTTTCTGAAGTACCTAGGCAATAAGTCAAGTGATTTCTTAGATGTTCAGGGAACAACACATATAACCAATGTGTAAGTTTTCAGGATAATGGGAGAAAATTTTGGCCTGAATTACAAACCATACAGATACTCAGAATAAAATTGTGGGTGTTTCAGCTTTACTTTTTTCCTGACCCTATATGAGGACTCTGTGGTAAGTGTATACTTGAATAGTCATTGTACAATAATAATGAGCACATCAATTGACCACTTATTGTGTATCAGATACTTTGTTATAACATCTCATTTCTTTATCACTCTTTCCATCTCACAGACTCTGTGAGATTAAGGATTTGTCATAGGTCATATGGGACCTCACCCAAACTATCTGGCTTAATATCACTTCACATGCTTTTTGAAAGTATAGTCCTTTCCCATGTCTTTCACTTCCCCCTGGATCTAGAGTCCTGCCACAAGGCAAGGTGGCACTGAGTCCTTGAGTAAATGACAACTTGTGGGTCAATAGGGGCAGAAGTAGCTTGGGCAATGTGACTTTCTGGAAGAGTCTAAATCTGAATGATCCAGGTGAGGTGACTGCATTAACATGGGAAAGGCAAAGGGAAGGAGGCTTTAGGAGGAGCAGATCCTTGTGTCTGAGAGAGGTCTGGGAAAACTACTTAACCTTGAACTACCCTGGATGTTAGAATGAATGATACTTCCTCTCATGTGCTGCAATCTCCCTCCAATCTTTCTACATGGTAGTAAGAACAATCACTTAAGTCGTAACCCAGAATGTGTTTTTGCCTGGCTCAGCACCCTTTCGTGGCTTCCCATTGCATTTAGAATAAAACCCAAAGTTCTTACATTTGCCTCCAAGACTATTAACTGCTTCTGGCGTCCTACCCATATCCCGTTGGGACTCATTGTACCTGTGGACTTGGACGGCTTTCTGCAACCACTTGTGGCTCTCTAAGGTTTTCTTGCTGCCAGCAGAATAGGCAGAAAGTCCCTGGAAAATAAACAGGTCTCAACTAGTGCTGGACCAGGGTTAGTGGACAAAACCCCAACTATCTTGGCCTTCAGGTGGTAGAACTTGCCCACAGGCCTGGCTGGCTCTGCGCAGTCTTCCAGGGGTCCTCCCTAGGTCTGAGCTCCAATTGCGTGCAGTGTAAGTTGCTCACTAATGCACCCTTCCCTTCCTGTCTTAATTTCCTGTTCCTTCCCTTTGCTCCTCCACAAATAAACTACTTGCCTTCAAACCCTTGCTCCTGGCCTGATTCTGGGCAACTCAAATGTCTTGTTTAGTCTGGGCCTGTGCCACCTCATCTAGAACTGTCATGTCCCATGTTTTCCAGCTCTTTTTATTTCCCAAACACTCTAAGTTGCTCAGTACTCCCAGGTATGACTCCTCATAAGCTTTAGTGTCACATCCTCAAAAAGCCTTATCTAATGTCCCAGGAAAGAGCTTGAAGTTGTAGAGTAGGGTAGGGGGTCCCTGGCTTGGGTGTGAGGTACAGAACAGCATGAACGGTGGTTGTGGTGGCCACATTGTGCCTCTGCTCACAGCTCCCTTATGTCTTCTGGCTTTTCCACATCCTCTGTTTAATGTGTGTCAGGTTGTCCTTATTCATGGTACAGTTTGAACTTTTCCTCAGTGTTTGTAGGTTTATCTGTGGCACCAGATTTAGAAGGAGGCTCGGGACAAGAGGAGAGAGTGCCTGGGACCGTGGAGGTGGGGTGTGAAGAAGGTCTAACAGATATCAGAGAACTTGTAAAATTTTGAAGGTATCACCAGAGTCTACCTCTCAGTGTCTTCTGAGCCTGTCCTCCATAAATGCCCTTAAAATCTTACACTGGTAACACCACATTTTGAAAGTTTGAATTATGTCCCTTTGCTTTTATGGAGGCCTACTTTAGTAGCTGTTTTTGCTTCAAACCTCAGAAATTCTACTTTTATGACAAAAGGTGGAAGGTGAGCTAGCATTCATTCAGTACTGGTTTTGCAGCAGCCTGCTAGAGGCACCCGGGCAGTGGGTGGCACTGCCAAGGTCCTTGCAGGAACTACTTTGTGCAGGCTGGTATGCAACATAAAATTCTTGCTGTTACTATATATTAATGTGATTTTTTTGGGAGAGGTTAGTGTAATTTGGTGCTGTCTGTTTTTTGAGTCTAGGAACACTAATTTTTGTCCATATCAATAATAATTGCTTCTTTGCTTTCTACCTTTTTGACAGCAAAAGTTCCATGAGTATGCTCCACTTTCAGATAGCAGGGGGCAAGTGTACCCTGTATTGGTTTCTCTCACAAATCATTGAAGGGGAAGTTCCTTTATTTCTTTAAAATTGACTTTTTGTTGTTCAAGTCAGAGAAATGAATACGAAATTATAAGCCCTTTTATATCTGTGCTTTCCATTCTCTTATCAGATAGATTAGTACTCAAAGGTACATTTTTATCCAACTATTGTTTCTCCTTTCAAAGGAACCCAGAAATTTCCTGTGAGTGGTTTGTTTGGGTGGAGGTTGTACATTGACAGACTTGAATGGCAGCCCCTGCTTTCCCTTCCTCCCTGCTCAGGACTCAACCTGTACAACTTAGGTGGGAACCAAGTAGGTGTGAGATGGAGCCATCGTGACCCCGTTGGGCCCCTGCCACACACACAGCTTCTGAGAAATGTGCCTTTAGACCTAATACCAACCCTAAGTATTATTACCTTTTTTCTGAGCTTGACTGGATCATGAAATATCAGCACCAGGAGCTCCAAAGACTATGACTGCCAGCCTCTCATTTTACCCAGGAGGAGACTGAGACTTACAACTATTTAATGACTTATTCAAAGATATACTGCTGATTTGTGGCACATTTGAGATGAAAACAGGCTGAATGTCATAGAAAATTCTTTTAAGTCAGTTACTATCTGGAAGGTTCTTGTAATTCTCAGGAAATTCACCAAAAGTTCTGATGAGCTATGAGGACATTTTGGCAACAGAGTGGGCTTGAGGGGAGATCCCTTTGCAAATTTTCACTTTGGGCTCTCCAAATTAAAATTTTTGTCACTGAATGTTTTTCTCCTTTGAAAATATTTCCAGAATTGTGGCATTGTTTCTAAACACAGCACAATAAAATATGTGCTTAGGTTTGATGTTGACCCTCATACCTTTGTATTATTTTCCTGATATTTTTCAAAGCCAAGGACCTCAAATTAATACATCTGAAGCCTTCACCTCCCTGTCACTTGAATATTTTTTTTTTAGGTCCTGAAATAACTCAATGACTAAAGGACTCTCATTACAAAAAAGAAAAAGAAAAAAGAAAGAATATTTTGTCCTTTGGAATAAATAAATTCTCACTGAAGAGTGGTAAGGGGAACATGAGTTTAGGTCTGGAGGCCTGTTATTAAGTATAAAGAATGAATTCACCTTCTTTGGACTTAATGAAATTGGGATTAAATGTCTTCAACAGTGGCACTTCCTACTACTCACCATCTGCTGCACAGTGTCGACACATTGTCATTCATTAGTTAATCATCAAATTCTCATTGAGCACATATTTCATTATGCATCAAGGTATTACAATCTCTAATTCCAAGTAGAAGAGGCTTTAAGAGCTTGCATGTACATCTTGTTTGAAGAAATAAAATGAAGAGTATATTCATTTCAAATGAATATGAAAGCCACCATTCATAGAAGATGGTTTGTTTCATTGTTTCTGCAATGAGACTGATGATTTGCTTTGAGTGATTCATGCTATTTTTGCTGAAATCCCTTGAGCTCTTGAAGGCACCAACATGTCTCTGAGGAACATCTGGCTAAAGTTATGGTAAAGACTGTTGCCACAGACTTCAATATTGCCAAATGATTTCTTGTTTTATTTTCCCCCTTTTTTGGCTACTGCAGTATTTGAGACCACTGGTTGTGGAAATAAAATGACCTACATTCAAATTTGACTTATGTCCTTTGACTTTGGCAAGGATTCTAACCTCTTTCCATCTCAACTTCTTCATACTTAAAGTGAAGGTAAAATAAATCCTCGCTGGGATTTATAGTGTTATAGGAACAGAAATTTCAGTTTTTAAATGAAAGCTCTTTTTGAGGGGAAGTCTTCTTTTCTGTCTGGTACTTTAAATTTTGTCATAAAAGTGTGAGAACAGGATTTGGTAGAGGAGTAAGTGGATATTGTGAGAACACCATTCTTCTTAGAAGAAGAAAAGAATGGGATGAGAAGGAGCGAAAGGGGAACAGAGCTAAGCCAGCAAGGAGCGACGACTTTGGACTCCCCATAGGTCTTGTTGGTTCTACCCAAGCTGACCTAGATTCTAGGAGAGAAGCATTTAGTTGCTATCTGAGTATCGGTAGGCAACATTTATTGTGCTTTTACTCTGTGCCAGTGCAGAGATATGAACATTGTCTGCATTGTCTTTTCAACTTACTCAACAGATACTTATCCAGAGACCATTTCTTGTTTTTGTTTGTATTATTATTACTGCTGTTCCATATGGAAAATATACTCCTGGATTAAGAGCAATATTTAGGAAAAAGAAGGTTATATGTCTTATTGTATGGTGATCTTAATCCTCACAACA
>NW_004567108.1:39928995-39946060 GCF_000260355.1 Condylura cristata
CCAGAGGTGCAGGGGCAGTGAGAGGATTCACCAGAGACAGAGTGGGGAGCAGAACAGGCAGATTGATGAAGTACACGGCTGAGGGGAGAAGCAGTGCAGGCCAGCCAGGAGAGGTCTGCTGTGCCATGTGGGTTGAGGCCCGAACTCATGCTGAAGTGGCTTTAGCTTCTTAGTGCTGTGCTTTATAACCTGCTGCATCACCAGGGATGGCTCTACTTTATATTTTTTAACCCAGATCTTGAAATAAGGTATATCTCATTTCAAAGTTCTTGGCTTTATTGTTATGAAAACTTGCTATCACTGTTCTGTATGCCTTATCCTTGAGGCATGAATAAGGAGTATTGACATTTAAAGTTCTTGGTGCATAGTGGGTAATTTGAATCATTTTCCCCATATATAGAAGCTCAGATGAGTATTCTTGTTTGAGGGATTTACTGGGGGATGCACTCAGAAGACATGAGAAAAAGATTAGGACAGGGGTAGCTATGAATTTTATGTATCGGGCACAGGGTGACTGGGCAGTTGGTTAAGCATTATTCTGGATATGTCTGTGAGGATGTTTCTCGATGATATAACATCTCAATCAGTAACTAAGCAGATTTCCCCCCTCATTGGGGGTGGGTCTTACAGAAAGCTTTGAATGTATGAAGAAAATAGAAAAGGCCAAGTAAAGGTGATTTCCTTTCTTTGCCTGTTTTTTCGAGTTGGGACATCAGCCTTTTTTTGCTTTCAGACTCAAGCTTGGAATGGACCTATACCATCAGGTCTCCTGGGTCTGGCTTGCTGACTGCAGCTTTTGAGATATCTTAGCCTCCATAATTCCTCATAATAAAATCTCTCTCTCTTACCTCCCCTACCTTTGAAAAGAATCAGAAGGATTTGTATGTACTGACATGCGAATATCTACCAAGATCTACTGTTAGGTGGAAAATACAAGAAATAGATAAAATGGTGAAATCAGGTTCAAAGGGGCAGCATGATTTTGCTAGAGTATCATGAGGTAATTAACTCTTCTACTGATGGCATTTAGATAATCCATTTTTCTTTTACAATCAATGTAGTAATGAATTAGATGAATTTTTGAGTTCTCTCTCCCCCCACCCCTTAACTCTGTGTTGCTACATACTCTATTGTACGACATGTCATAATTATTTTTAAATTGCACCATAATGGTCTATCCAGTTGATATATCATTTATTTAATCATCTCCCTACTGCTGGCTTCACAGACAACAAATGTGTTTGTGCATGTATATATCCATTTTAAACTTCTTTTTTCTCAGGAGTAGGATTAGTGTATCAGCTCTAGAAAGGTTGGCCTCCTCTTATGCACAGCACTCTGTTAGTGCTCTCCAGCTTCCGTGTGGATCCTCCTCTTTCACATTGTCCATGTGAAAACATGTTGTGGAGGCACACATTGCATCAGTCACTATATTGCATTAATAATAAATACAAGTAATTCTGCACTAAGAGATAATGGATCTTCAGGTAATAGTCCATAGTAAATGAGTGAACATAGAATCCTCTTTCCACTAGGCAGTGTGTGATAGGAAAGTGGCATTGTCATTACTGCATGTGTGATTTTGGCATTTGTTGTTCATATGTGCATATACTTGTTGGTTTAGGTCATTATAGATGGGGAGACTTGAATTACTCACATTTCACAGGTAGGATCAATTTAGTGGTACAGCAATAATCTACAAAATGAAGAGTAGTAACTCTAAAGAATAGAATAATTTAAACAAAGATCCATAGGATAACTGTGATTGATTGCATGCACTTATGAATATTATATTATAGCTACAATTATTACTTGTACATTTATTATAATAAGTATTTGTATTTCCTGTATTATTATTAATATTACTTTACCATTAATGTAGTAATTACTATTGATATTACTACAGCTAAAATTTCAGTGCTTACTACCTCTCAGGCACTGTTAGGAGCATTTTAGATAGCACTGTTTAATCCCCACAGCAATTCTTTGAGGTGAGTCCTTTGAGATACCCATTTTATAGATAAGGAAAGGAAGTGACAGGGAAGTAAGGTGACTTGCTGAGATCTTCCAGTTGGTACATGGCAGAACTAAGGTGTGACCAGACCTGCTGTGATTGCTTGATCACAGTGCTGCTTAGGAATACCTACTTGCATGTTTATTTTAAAAAATATCCATTGTTCAAGAGAACAAATTCTAGATAAGATTAAATTAAACTCAGTGTGGTAGCTGAGAATCTGCGCGAATAAAAAGAGTCACTAGTTGCTGCTTTAAGGACAGTCTGTACAGGAATCTGTGGCTGTCAACTTTGAGGAGAGGTGGTCACAGAAGAAAATTTATGGCCTTTAAACTTATTTTGAGTTCCAAAGGAAGCTATAAAATTATTGATGTGGCTGCATGTTCCTCAGAACAGATGAGTTAGATAATGAGAGATTACTGATAAAGAGACTTAGAAGTTAAAAATACCAATTCTGCATTTGACATACCTTATGTGGGAGGGAGCTTTCTGAAAGAGCATTATCTTTCTTCACCGCTTCATTCCAAATGGCTGCCCTGTGTGGAAATGAGCAGGTAATGGTGACTCGTTACACAAGGAGAACCACTGGAGGAGTAAGTGAGGCTGGGAAAATGGAGAACATGTCTATTAAGAAGCAATATGAATATCCCATGGTTTTATAGTCACAAGAAGATTATTTTCTAGGAGTCTATTTGAATCTGGAAAAGGGCAGGTGTTGCTGTATATTTGAGCGATTTCAAAAGCAAGGGATTAATTAAAAAAAAAATCAGCTATCTAACTAGTGGGTCAGAGGTGTTTATGCTGTCACATCTAATGCAGGCGTGAGATGTCGTCCAAAATGTAGAAATCCATCTTATTAGAACCTCTTCTCCATTTGCAGTTCCTAGGTGCCCTAAGGAAGATTTATTTCTGTCAAATGAGTGATAATATCTAAAGTCATTAGTAATGATAGTCTAACACCCTGAAATGCTTCTTGGAAGATAGAAACTTAATTAAATGCTCTCTCTTCTGTAGTTAGGAACTGAATTGGGCTGGTAGCCTGCCAGGACAGATATCTCTTCTCTCTTTTCTTATATTATAACAACACTCCTGTTCAACATCTTAAACTGTGGGTCCTCTGTTTTTCTCTCCTCCCTAAGAATTTGCAACAAGAGAAAAATCGATCTACCTTTTGCTTATATGTGGTCCTGCGGTTACCACTACAACAGCCCGCCTCAGCTATGTTTGCCAGAGGCCAGGTCCTCTGCTACACATCTTATGGTGATCATCTCATTTAATCTCTATGCACTTGTGCATGAGCTAAAATTAAAGCCAAAAGTCCCTGTGGGCATGTGGAGTATGTTCTCTTCTTTGTGACACTGGCTCTGTGAAGGTTTGAAAGAGCACATTTTGCCCTTGAAGTGTTCCTTCCAGTGTGCATTTTTGTAATTGTTAGGAATTTTGTTTGCAATTCTGACTGTTTGTCTTTCAAATTTGCTTTTTCAAAGCAGGGCTTTGCAACACCGCAATTCCTATAAACATGTATCTTAGAAGGGTTTGCTACTCTTTCTGGTCAGCCTGGGTATCAACAGAAGGGATGCTCAATATTCTTTTTCTGATTTACTCGGAGTCACAGCTTTTCAGTAGATGCAACAGCTAACAATATTGATTAGGTGTTGTCTTTTCCAAGATGATATAATCCACCCCAGTATCATCTTACCTGTGTTCTACAAAGTGCAATTCTGAGATACAGGAGAAAAAAAAGGCTCCATGGGTAAATATATATTGTATATGTGAATCTCCATGCACAGACTTACTTTATGGGGAGACAGAGCATTTCCTTATTTCTGTGAACCAATCTGACTTGACCTCTTATCTGCCATTTCTTCAGGTTGATGGGAAAGTTCAACTTGGACATAATTGGAATTTCTTGCTCTTCTCCCTCCAAGGGATTGTATCAGATGCTATGGTCTTATAAAATGCCTAAACATTTTTGGGGATGTGTAAGCCTACTGCTTCCTGTGAAGATGCTCACTAACTCAGCCTGCACCATGTTGGACTTGTGGCTACTGCTGCTTCTTGGGGCACCTGGTCTTCGGTGATGGTGGAAAGCTCCAAGGTCTGACCCTGGAGGGAATAGGAACATGTGAGCCTGCTCCTGCAGCACCCCAAACTTCTCTTTCGTCTAACCCTGCTTGATTGAAAATCAAAAATCCCTGCCATGCCTTTCCCCAGAAGCAAGAATGAGTAGAGCCTAATTTTTCCTATAATGGGGGAAGGGAAAAAGGAAAGACCTGAGAGAAAGATGAACTTGGATTCCACGAAACTCTTCATACCCTCCTTCTTTCTTGGGTGTCCACAGTGGATATTAACATATCAGAGCCTCTGAGAAGTCCTGTATATGAAAAGGTGTGTACATAATTGCAATTAGAGGCTACAAAATTGATTTGATTACTAACTCTATTTAAACTTCACAGAGCTAGTGTTCTGGAGAATGCTCTTTAGGACATCTGTAGTAGTTCTATGAAGACACATTACTCTCCTTGTCTAGGAGGCTATTGGAATAGATCCTTGTGTCTTCTTATAGAAGGACAGCACTCATTTCTGCTCTGTTAAAATAGGGAGTGTGAATAAAGGTGGAGATAAGAATAGGTCAGACCAACCAGAGGGGCCGGGGACAGGAAGGCAGGATGGACTCCAGGAGAGTGAACTTTTCTGTAATTAGTGTGTCTGCCTATTTGTTCTAACTTACACATTACTTCTGCTCATTCTTTGTGTACCTATGGGCAGTTATCTTCTTTCCGGCATACAGGGACATCCTGTAGTTTTATGAGCAGCTCAGGAACCTCCAGGTGATGGAAGATCAAAATGTAGGCTCAGTGTTAGAGGATCCATATAGCCTCAAAGAAGGAAAGAAGATCTTGACAGCTTAAAAACTGACTTACCCTCAGAGAATAGCCCTAGAGTCTAACCGAGGGCTGCTTCCTTGTTCTTGAGTACAAGCCTTCAGTGAACCTTGCCTGGCTTATATGACACTCTCTGGTGAATCCCTTTCCTTAGGGGGTCCCTGAAGCTGCATTTTTGGGTCAGGGTCTGCAACACTATGAAGTTCCACTTTTTGAATCCTCTACTGTTCCCGACCCCCTCTGTCTTCATCCCTCACTGTCTTTCCAGTGTTCTATGACTGTGACTTCCAACATTCTTAGAATGATTATCCTTCCCTTAGGTCTGTCCATGGGCGCCAGGTCATTGCAATTTTTCCACTAGGCTTCAAGAACACAGGCAAATTATTTGGCATAATTATTGTAACTATTCCAGAGACACATATTCCTAGAGTACACAACCTGTCTATACCTGTGGGGTGTTTGAACAACATGGGGAGATTAACCAAATTTGGGATAACCAAGATTAATTGTTGAGCATGAAAGACCTGCACTAGCCTCAGTGCTGATAGACACAGGCAGGTCTGCTGAGTCTCTTTCTTAGTTAGGCAAGCAGGGTTTTTTGTTACCTATTGAAACGAGAAGGTAGAAAAGCTCACAGGTCACAAAATTAAGACAAAATTCACATTCTGTGTTTTTCTCTTTGTTCCATTACATAGTTTTCTTGTGGTTGGTGTGTTTTAGTTCCTCTTTTGGGCCTTTGCTTTTCTGCTGCTGATGCACCTAACCACCAATTGCTTTGTTCTGGGTCCTGTTCTCTGCCACATTCCTTTTCTCTGGAATCATTTCTCACATATGATTTGCAACCCTGTCAGACTTCCCACTGCCCTTAGCCTGGTATGGGGAACCAAAGCTGAGTTAACAAATCCTGAGATGCAAGACAGGAATGTCTGAGGCCTGCCAGTGTACTCCCAGGGTGCTAGTCTGCATACTTCTCTAATTAGGAGACATTCAGAGGAGAAACTTTAGGCAAGAGGCTTAATTTTGGGGGAGTCATGTTCGTTGGTATTTTACCCAGTGTGGATTTGGACTTCAGAAGGAAGTGTTAAAAAGAAAAAAAAAAAAGTTGTACTGCATAGCCCTTAAATCTCGCCTCCTTGAATCCTGAAGTCCTTCAAATATTGTGCTTTCACAAGCTTCTAGTTTGAAGCATGAGATATGAGTTAATATTGTTGACCTTTTTTCCTTCCATAAATGGAAGAAAAACTCTCCTTACACCCTAAAGGAAACCTAGTGCAACTGTAAACCTCAGAAGTGTATGAGTTGGAATCCTTAGGGGTGTGGGTTCAGCTGTCAGTTTGGGCTCCTGTGAAGCACAACAGTTGGGAGGCTCTGATAGGGCAAGAAAGGGCTTGTGTTCCTCTGTGTTAGATGATTAGGGGGTTTTCAGTTGGGCCAACTAACTTCTTATTCTACTTAGCTGACCCTAGAAATCTTGGCTTAACTGCATAGCTGTATCAATTACGGTAATTTACATGAATTATTTACCAATTATCCTTAATTACCAGGCTGCATGATAATGATTATGCATATCATTAAATGTGTGCCAGATCAACTGGGTCGTAAGATTTATTTGATTGCAATACTAATCATTGCACACATCTGCTTAGTCTTTGTGAGTTGCTCACATAGTGTGGACATTTTCTCACACCTTGAGAACAATAGAGGTAACATTGGGGGTATTTTCTATTCACTGATGGGTGGAAGAAAGAAAGAAAGTAAACAGTGATGATTAGTATTTGCTTCCATACCCAATAGATCTAGATGTTTAATTTTGAAGATACAGTGAGGCCAATTGTGCTTCATTAGAATACAAGTTTCTATCCTCAAAGGCAGGAACTTATGTCTTATTCATGTTTTTACCTTAGCCACGAACAGAGTAGGCATTCAGTAAACATTTGCTGATATGAATTGAATGGAATTGAAATCGCACTAGGCTTTTCATGGCTTAAAAATATTATCACCAAATAATACAGAGACTATTTCTTTCACTAGTGTGAAGGTTCATAAGATCATACACAAGGGATTTTATGGAAACATTACAAAATATCACCCATACGATGAAATGCTGTAATGACGTTCCTTGAATTCATGACATCTGTGGTCCATATTACTCACAGTGTTAACATTACATTTCCCGAGAAGAGGAATTGAGATCATCAACTGCTTAAAACATATGGCAAGGAGTTAGACCATTATTGATGCAAAAACCTTGTGTAGATAGAATCAAGCAGTTTAAAAACTGTTAGAACAAAGAACACACCTAAGAAAACATAGGGACTAAACTCTGCGTCATCTCACAGCTGAGTGAAGATCAGATATTATAATAAATGGTCTAACATGACATCATTTCAGATTACCTATAAAGAGCCATCTATAGTTCCATTAAAAATATATAGGTTACTGTTTAAGATGATCTGCCATAAAAATTATCATCATATGAAGACAATAATTTCATATAGTATAAATTGAAACAGGACAGTTTGATTTAGACCATAGTGAAATCATAAAATGTTGAAAGGTGCATCTTACTTCTCCTACAGGTCCCCACTCCCACTCTCCAGAGACAGATGGCTGTCAATAGTTTCTACTGATTCTGCCCAGAAATTTCTGTGCATATACTTGTATATTTGTAGATAGTTTTGTTTGGAAATTTTGGTAATTGGGTAACATTTAAGATATTAAAAAATATGAAGAATAATGTCACAAATACATTGCTCCCACTTTCCAATTTTAGAAATAGTTATTAAGTAAATGTTCTTTATACTTGCACATCTTCTATTCTTGTCACTCAAGCATTTTAATGCCCATTGTTTTTAAAAAAGATTTTTTTTATGCATCCAAGAACTGAGGTATTGGCTAGAGGTGTGTGTGGGGGTGTGTGTGTGAGGTGGTTCACCAGAGCCAGAGTGGGGAGCAGAACAGGCAGACTGATGAAGTACACTGCTGAGGGGAGCAGCGGGCGAGTCAGGAGAGGTCTGCTGTGTCATATGGGTCACCTCCCTGGCTGAGGATAGAACTCATATCGCAGTGGCTGGTGATAGCTTGATAGCCTCTAAGACTTCACCTCTTGGCCCACCAGGGAGGCTCCTTAATGCCCATTTTTAATCCAATTCTTTCAAGAGGTAACTGTCCTTGAATTTTCCCATGTCCACTTCTTGGCTTTTAGGATATATTCATATATGCTAAAAAATAGGTAGTAATTAATACTTTTACCCAATGTTCATGAATTCGTATCATATGAATTTTTCTTTTTTTTTGTATGATTTTTTTTGTCACTTTTTTTTTCCCTACTCAGTATTGTAAGAGTCCTTCATGTAAGTATGTACAGCTATAGTTTATTCATTTTCATAGATGTGGGATATTCCCTTAGAAGAATATATCACACTTACACATTAATTATCTTTTTGATGAATAATTAGGTTGTTTTCAGTTTTTGTTACTACAAGCAATTCTGTAATGGACTGTCTTGTATGTACCTCCCATGTAAGTGCACGAATTTCATTAAGGTATATACCTAGGAATGAAAGTGCTCAGTCATGAGATGTGTGTATTTTAACCTTTTTTAGATATTGCCAAATTGTTGTCCAAACTGATTGCATGTATCCTTTAAAATTTTATTTTTGAATAACAAAAAGACTTGTCCTAGGATGCAATTAGTAGGTCTTAGAATTGTTTTGATTTACCTATCAACATCCTTTCTTTCAAAAGGTGTGCTCAGGCAAGAAATGGGGCTGGGATTTGAACCAAAGCCTTCTGCTTTAAATCTTGAATACTTTTTGTTGCTTTGTAGTCTGTCTTCTCTTTATCTGGAGAAATTTGAGCCTGAATGAAAATATGAGTTCATGTTTAGTGTGGGTTGTGCTTTATTTACCAGATTGTAGAGGAGAACCCAGTTTTTTGGCTTCCTTTATAAATCTTTGTTGCATTGGTGTTTTCATTCTCCTCTTCCTCCTCCTTCTAAACCTTTTTTTTTTTTTAAATTTTTTTTAAAGACTCAAATCTTTCCACCTCAATTCTCTTTTTACTCATTTTGGGTGGCTCTCCTAGTTTCTTGAGAGGACATCTTTTGAGACTATGTAACATCCTATTTCTCATCCAAGTTCATTTTCTAATTTCTGTATCTACCCATGATTACTGCCCCAAACGTGTCATTTTTGTAATGGTTGCCAAATTGTGATATGTAATCTTATTTAAACCTTAAAATAACCTTAAAAGATTTGTTCCATTATCATTATGATTATAGACAAAGCAGTGAATATAAAGGATTAGTTGTTACCTTTGAATTTCAGAATCCTGACAGGATATACCAAAAAAGCACACACACACACACACACACAAAAGCCCATCAAAACCCCTGCCCAAGCCTTTTAGAATTAGGTTAATCTACAATTGCAATGGGCTAGCTCTCAAAGTATTTGGATTAAAAGTTGTGGAAGCAATGCTACAGTTACCTTTTTCACCTCCAAGAATGACTATATAAATCTTACTTTGTACCTTTAAAAAATACAGCACAATTTGAATAAAACTGCCTCCCAAATCTGCACTTCATCTGAAACAATTTATTTGCTAAATTGCAAAAAACAAACACAACCCCTCCCCCTGTCAAAATCCAACTTCTCTTAGGAGGTATTCTGCAGCATAAAAGCCTATATGCAGCTTCTGGATCCAAGATCCAAACTAAAGAAAGCATACAGTGATGTTTTAATCTAATAGGGCATGCAGGGGTCAACTTCTCTTGAAAAGAAAGGTTAACATTTCACTGAACATCAAGAGATGGGTTCCTGCTTTTAATCCTCGTGTTTAAAAACATGTATATCAGGGGAAAGAATGCTTCACATCCTTATCAAGTAGGGCATGACAAAATTGGAAATTGGTTCGTGATTTATTGCACCTCTGGCGACACACTGAAGTGTGTAGTAAAATTAACTTTTGGTATATACAGTAGCTGCTTGCACAGCATAACTACAGAAAGGCCCTATGAGTAGAAGAGGTTGTAGATGAGTGAGGCTAGAAATGGAAAACTTCCACTGGTGCAGGCTGCACAAATGCGTGTTGTTAACTTTTGCTAGCACTTGCATTCGATGTTTGTGGCTAGTAGGAACACAGCCTCAGAAGGCCCTGAAGGTCTTCCTTCCTTCAGCCACCTGGATCCATGAAAGTCCAGCTGATACAGGGGTCTCTTTGTTTGTTGTTAAGTTGGAGTGGCTACTGGTCGGCAAGCAAAGAAAATTGCGCAAAAGTCCAGACTGCATTTGCACAAGGACCATATTGTTGCAGTCCCGGGCTTGGGAGGCAAGTTTTGGCGAGCAGGACATTTTGAACACCCACAGGAGCTTGGGGTTGTGGACTTAGTCATGGATAGGGAAAATATTTGATAGCAGCGTCCCTTCTGGAAATTCCCACGTGGTGAACAAGGATGTGCAGTGTAATTTTGGTTTCATATTAAAATTCCTTGAAGCAGGCCTTTGGACTGTATCGGGTTCTTAGATCTTTCTCTTAATGAAATTGCCAAATGCAACACTTTAGCATTAGGATTACATTGCAGTAATATAAACCAAAAAGGGGCTAATTTACATTTGTGCCCATGCCATTAATGTAAATTGGTTATTAGCTATTTATGCTAGAGAGCAGTAAGATAAAACATAAAGGTAGTTTTATTAACTACATTTTGCCCTCTGAAATCTGCTGTGCATGGAGTTTACAATGGGTGAATTTTTTTTCTTCCATGCAGAAAGGCATTTGCTGTGCCTAATTAACATATTTATTAACAAATTACTGCCCCCTTTCTGCAATTTGCATTTTATAACACATCACCACAATGAAGTTAAGAAAGTCCCAGGCCCTGCTGGAATGTTGCATTAGCTTCTGTGTCTCATCTTGCCTTCATTTATTTTAGGCAAGGGTAATTAAAGAGAAATGGCATTTTTAAACAATGATAATGCAGGAATAATGGGGAGGTAAATGAGCTTCAGCCATCACATCCTTTTTTTGAGACAGTGGGCAGGTGTGAGCAGGGATGTGGATGGGGAGGCACGAAATCGTGCATCTCATCCTTGCCCTCAGCTCCACCTCTGGCTTAAGACTCTGGGAAACACAGCTATCGGGGAGCTCCCACATTCCCTCTCTTTTCCTCTTACTGATCCCTTGACGATGTCGAAACCCGAAGTGAGAAGTCAGGAGTAAAAACAATTTAGACATGATTCTTGAAAAATTAAAAAAGAAAATACACATTTACTATAAAAAGCTTTCAGAACTGTGTGTCTCAAACTTAATGCTGAGGCCTGGGTATCAAGAATCAAAATTAAATAAAACTTTCTAGGAGTGGGTGCCAGGAGATCCCACTGTACAGCCAGGTTTGAGAAGCACTGCTCTTAAGACTTTCTGGAGCAACAACTCGAAAGTCTTTTGGTACACAATACTTTTATTTCTGACACCACCTAACTGGAAGTATGTGTTTTTAAAATGAAAACAAAATGAGTTTAGTTTTGAGCATTTGGGGTAGATTTTAGCATCACTTCGGGTTTTGGTTCCCTGATTTATAGGACCTTAAACCTTATCCTTTCACAAGGGGCTTCACTTGAAATTCATTCTTCAGGTACCTTCATACACTACTGGTGAGAATGTAAGTTGATGCAATCATGGAAAGCAGAGGAGGGTCTTTAACAAATTGAATGTACCCTTTAACAAATTGAATGTGCCCTCCCTGGTGGCACAGCGGGTTAAAGGACAGCACTAAGAAGCTTAAGCCACTCCCTCATGAGTTTGATCCCCGCCTGTCCCGGGGGTGACCCACATGGCGCGGCAGACCTCTCCTGACCCGCCCGCTGCTCCCCTCAGCAGTGTGCTTCATAGATCTGCCTGTTCTGCTCCCCACTCTGTCTCTGGTGAATCCTCTCACCCTCCACATCTCTGGCCTGTACCCCAGTTCTGTATTAAAAAAAAAAAGTGAATGTACTATGGATGATTTGGTGGTGTGTAGTCTGTGGTAACAGACACAGGAAGGGTGTGATCCTGTACCTCTAAATCATATGTATGTTGTAAACCAGTGTTATCATCTGAGGATTTATTGAAAACAATGGACTCAAACAGATATATGCATTCCCATTTTCACGGCAGCATTATATAATAAGCATTATACAATAGCTAAGATTATATACAATAGCCAAGATGTTTAATAGCATGATAGATGACTGGAAAAAGAAGATCTGAGACCCAAGTGTGTGCACACATACATGCTGGAATACTACTCAGCTCTAAAAAGATGAAATCCTGCTATTTGTAGCAACATGGATGAACTTACAGGGTATTATGCTCAATGAACTAAGTCAGACAGAGAAAGACAAACACAATTTGATTTCACTCATATGTGGTATGTAGAGAAACCAAATAAATGAACTAAATAAGATAAAAATAAATTTTAGTCTCTAAGACCAAATTAGTGGTTACCAGAAAGGAAGGGGGAAGGAGGTAAGTCAAGTGGGTAAAAGAGGTCTGTTGTTAGGTGAAGGACAGAATTAGACTTTTAGAGGAGAACTTAATATAGTTTATACAAATGCTGATTTGCAATGGTCCATCCCTGAATTGTATATAATCTTACAATGCAATGTTATTTCAATAAAAACAAAACATTTTTACAGAAAAAAATTCTTCCTTCAAAACATTCCCTACTCCCAGTGACTCCCAGTATATCTGTTAGTTTCACCTCCTTGCTCTCATTCAGCTTACTTGTTGGTCGTTTTCTCTTGTTCTGTGTCTAGATTTTATTTCTTAATTCCATGTTTCCTTATTAAAAATTGAAATGTCACAAAAGTATAATGTAAACCACCAGTGTTGGAGAGATCTGATCGTTAAAAAGAAATGGCAGGAAGACATTACTGTAGACAGGACATTTAGAAGTTTCCTGATAGAAAGTTCTTCCCAAGGAACTTCTCACCTTTCTCTTATGATGACAGTTATTTTGGGGCCTGGGTTGAGAACAACAAAAGGGCATCAGAGAGTTCTTTCTTTTCACCCATCCCCTTCATCACCCTGTTACCTCTGACTTCTACATCAGTGACTTAAATCCTTGTCGGGAAGAGAGGAAGCATTCTGGAGTGGACTGCTGAAAGATATGTGTGCAACAACATCCACAGAGGGGCAGTCCATTTCTATTCGTGGATTGCCGCTGTGTCCTATTCTGAAACATGTATCAGGTGATCACACCTTGTGTGATGGGATGAACTGGTTCCATGACACTCAGGTTAGGATGGGGTGTATCAGTATCCATGAACAGAGTCAGGACAGCCTAGTGCATAAGAGTAAGACTTAGATGCCCTGCCCAATTATAATGCCACACAGATATATTCATTCTCTTTGCACTTCTATCTGGTCAAGTAATTCTTGGAGTAGGCACCAGGTCTCTCCCTATCTTGATATAGCCAATATACACAACAAGATCAACTAGCAATTCTCTACATTAATTTAGCACTTTTACTTCTGGAAGGGAAGTCTGCTAATTTAATTTGATTTTGAATAAAATCAATATTCAATACTTTATTGAAGTATGATCGACATACAAGCTATGTATGTGTCATATATACAACTCCATGAGTTTGGGGATAAGTATTAACCTCAGAAAGAAACCTATCAGTTATTTCACAAAAAAAGGGTTTATTTAGGAAAAAACAACAAAAAGGCAATTTGGAAAGTGCAGTCTCAAGCCAGCACCACCCTATATAGCTTTCAGAAAGATGGTACTGCACCAAGAGCAACCTTCTTCATCCTTCTTTTGGGATGGGGAAGTGACATTTTCTGTTGGAGGCCCAAGGTGCATTGGATCCTGTAGTTTGGTGGCTGTGCAAGTGCGAGAAGTCTTTAGTAGTCTCCTGCTCTTACCTAAATAGTGGTTCTATATATCAGTTTTCACTGTATGCTTCTGTGAAACATTCACTATCATGGAGGCTATCCCCATATCTACCTTTTCCTACTTTTCTCCCCACCTCTATTATTGTTGTTGTTGATAAGAGCATTAAGGTAAGATTTATTTCTTAGCAAATTTTAAGTATACATCACAGAACCTTTGACTATAAGTACTATGTTGAATAGTGTGTCACCAGAACTTATCTTGTGTCACTGTAACTTCATATACTTTGACCATCGTGCTCCCACTTCCTTTCTCCCAGTTCCTAAAAACTACCTCTTTGCTTCTGTGATATTATTTCAGATTCTGCATATAAGCAAGACAATATAGTATTTGGCTTTCCTGTCTGGGAAACCAGTTAATTTTAATCCCATGTATCAGGGAAAAATAAAATAAATTTAAAGCAGGTTTCTTAGGTTGGAATTATCTTATAGGTTCCTTAAGAGTCTGCCTGGGGTTGAGAATCTTTTGAATTTGAATGAAGGAATTAAAGTCAAATTTGTATACATAATTTTTGGGGTTGAGGATGTGTATTTATTAGGTACTACTGAGCAGAACTGACAATTGTGTTGAAGCAGAGGGGCAGGATGTTATGGCAGTGTGGAGAAGCAGCATGTGAAGATCTTTAGTCCATTTCCTTGCTGGGAGAGGTGAATTTTCTTCCAGTGTCCTGGAAAATGCAAACAGTGACTACTGATTTCTTCATTCCACTAAGATAATGGACTCAGGGGCTTCTTTGTGGAAATAGAACCACATGGTGCTACATAAATTTCATTGCTCTTATTATCATCACTCCAATTTTAATTTGATTTAAAAATTTTATTGGCCCTAATTGTAGCAGTTATGAATGTTGATGTTATTCTCTGCCATTTCTAATTTCTACAAATAATACAGATCTTTGTTTCTTAATAATTGAAAATGACTCCCTCTTAATGGATCTGTGCATTCATAGGGAATTTCAATCTTTGGCTTTGACATTAAGGGTTAGTGCATGTTATCAGCTCCTTTAAAAATTATGTTGTTTTCTAAATCTGGTAATGTCCAATCTGTATGATCTAATAGTTTGATGTTTTTCATTATGCAGAGAAATTACTCATTTTGGAGTACAAAAAGAGCTAAATAAACATTTTTATATGCAAAAATAAGAATAGTGCTTAATGATATTTTGCTATTGGCTTTTGCTAAAGATTTTGTTTTTCATTTGGAGCAATCGCAGATGGGGAGCTGTACGGATAAGAAGTAAGAGTATGTGTTTGTACCAGTACACTTCTAGGTCCTGAAGAGTGAAAGCATATTTGGACCACCCTTATTAAACAGGCAGCTATATTAGGAAGACTTATTTAAATACTAGGAAAGACCTCGTGAAAGAATAATCTTTTCCTCTGTTTGTGTTATGGTCACCGTATGCATAAACTAATTTTAAATATTAAAACTCAAATTATAAAAGACCATGTGGAGAAGGGGAGGGTGGGTCATGGGGCCAAATGGGTGAGGTGCTACTTGGTGGGTCATGGGGCCAAATGGGTGAGGTGCTACTTGGTCAGGATGATTTCTTAGGGTGCCCCTGTATTTCAAGGAGAATGTAGGAACTGAGTTTTTCTGTCTGGAGTTTGGATGACAATAATTGATAGAGTACTTCCATAGATAGCTCTTACTTTTTTTTTTTTTTTTAAAGATTTATTTATTTGTGCATACAGAACTGGGGTCTAGGCCAGAGGTGCAGGGGCAGTGAGAGGATTCACCAGAGACAGAGTGGGGAGCAGACCAGGCGGATCGATGAAGTACACTGCTGAGGGGAGCAGCAGGTGGGTCAGGAGAGTTCTGCTGTGCCATGTGGATCACCTCTGGGACAGGGATCGAACTCATGCTAAAGTGGCTTTAGCTTCTCAGTGCTATGCTTTAACCGGCTGCATCACCAGGGAGGGCCCCATTCTTACATTTTAAGGAATAAAAACGAGTTGTAATTTTGATCTAAGGTCAGAAAAGTACAGAGGGAAGAACACTAAATAAATGAGTGTATGTTGCACCAAGACTTGAATATTGGTTCAAGAGTAGCCACTGGAGGGGAGACTTGGGGCTCAGCAAAGTGGTAATTTTTCCTCCCCTTTAATTTTTGGTTTGCATGTTTGCTTCTACATATGTATACAGTTCCATTCACTCTCTACCAAAGTACTCATGCCAATATCCCATCTGCGTCACTCTTCTACCCCATTCTCCATCCACCTTGTTGTTCCCTCTGGTAACTATTAATTCTTTCACTAAGTCTAATATTTATTCCTGCTGAATTTTGCCTGTGTGTATTTTTATTTTTTTGGTTATTTGTATTCTAGAGATGAGTGAAACTATCTTATATCTTTTACTTCCTGACTTATTACACTTAAAGTACCTCAAGGTGATTAATTTTCCCTCAAAAGTCACTATTTCATCTGTTTCTAACAGTCATGTAGTATTCAATTGAATATATAATCCACAGTTTCTTTATCCATTTGTAGGCTGTTTCCGTAACTTGGCAAATGTGGACAGTGCTACTGTGAACATAGGTGTATAAAAATCATTTTTATTTGAGTTTTCTGATAAATACTTAAATTTCTGCATCATACAGAATTTTTGCATCAGACAGAATTTAATTTTTACTGTCTTAGGAAAGTTCCATGCCATCTTCCATAGAGTTTGCACCAACTTGCGTTCCTACCAATAGTGGATAAGAGTTCCTTTTACTGAATGGAAACCAACCAACAAATATTCTTTGTTGGTTTCCATTCATTCTCAGGAGTGAGGTGATGTAATTTTATGTAATTTTGATGTGCATTTCCCTAGAAAAAGTGATGTTGGACAATTTTTCATCTGTGTATCTGTAGGACATCCAAATATCTTCTTTTGAAAAGTGCCTACTTAGGTCTTTTGCCCTTTTTTTTCGGACTGGGTTGTCATCTTATTATTGGATTTTATTATTGCTTTGTAAAGTTTGAAAATTAGCCCTGTTTCAGATGTATAATGCACAAATATCTTCTTCCATTCTGAGGCTCGCCTTTTTGTTTGTAATGGTTTTTTTTGACGTATGAAAGTTTTATTTTTATTTTTATTTTATAACAGTTTATTTTTACACCATTTTGAACATTTTTTTTTCCCATCTCAATTGTAATCCCCGCGTAATCCACCAAGTCACCCATGTGTCATCACCATAACCCGTGCACTTCCCTCCCCACCCCCCCGTTTTGTTTTTTTTTT
>NW_004567108.1:39947309-39981656 GCF_000260355.1 Condylura cristata
TTCATTTTTTTGCATGTAGCTTCCCAGTTTTCCCAGCACTACTTGCTGAACAAATTTTCTTTGTTCCATTGTACCTTCTTTGTGATGTACGAAAGTTTTTTAATTTGCTTGTTTATTTTTGTTTTGGTTTTCTTTGCCATTGGAGTTGAATCCATGAATACACCTGTTGTGTATGTCCTGTGGTGTGTCCCCTATATTTTCTTTTAAGATTTCATAGCTTCATTTCCTATATCCAAATCTTCAAAGTATTTTGGATTAATTTTTCAGGATGGAGTTAAGTATGGATCTAGTTTCTAGTTTCTTTCATTCTTTTTTTTTTTTTTTTGCATCCAACTGTCCATGCAATGCCATTTGTTAAAGAACCTTTATTTTTTTTCCCTCCCACAATGTGGCTGTGGCTCCTTTGTCTGAGACTCCTTAGTTGTGTGGATTTATCTCTGGACTTTCTATTCTATTCCATTAATCTGAGTTTCTGTTTTTGTTCCAGTACCATACTGCTGTTATGTTGTATAGTTTGAAGCTAGGAAGTGTGATACCTCTATTTTTCTTTTTTTCTCTTTTAAAATTGCTTTAATTGATCAATGATTGATTTGTATATGCTGAAACAGACTTTTCATCTCTGGGATGAAACCTATGTGACCATGGTGAATGATTCTCTAATTTAATGCTGTATGTATTTGATTTGCTAGGATTTTGTTGAGAATTTGTTCATTAGGGATATTTGTCGATAGTTTTCTTTTTTTGTACATTCTTTGGTTTTGGGATTAGGGTAATGTTGGCCTCATAAAATGTGTTGGGGAAGTTTTCCACCCTTTTTGATTTTTTTGAAGAGTTTGAGTAGGATGGGTTTTAGTTTCTCTTTGAAGGCTTGGTAGAATTCATTTTATGGTTTTACTGAGATTCTTGGGGTGAAATCCCTTTGTGTCTCTATCTGATCCTGTTTGCATTTTCCCCAGCTCACTGGTATTTTAGTTAATGCTGCTTAATCCAACTACTTCTTTCAGCTGTGCTAAGGGGAAACAAGGAAAGGGCACTGGTTTCAGCCTGGAACTGGTTTCAGCCTTGAATGGCAGTAGAAGCCGCTACTCCTACTGTGCTGTAGTTGGACCAGTCTGTGCCTAGCCTGGCTCAACTGAGTTAGCACCTCTCTGTGTACTGGACTACGGGGCTTTGAATATGAATTTAAAGCCTCTCCCTCCCCAAATCACCAAAAACTCTCAGTGTCTTGGTTTTCTGAAGATGATAATACTTGTTTCATAAAACTGGTGTTACAGTGAATTGAAATAGCAAGGTTTTTTATTTGTTGGTGTTGACTTTGGCTGTAGAAGATCCTATAGGTGATGATTCTAGAATGACAACATTCCAAAAGAGTTTCTGTAACAATGTTATACTGGTTTTTTTATTACTGCGATAATGCATTGCAGAAACTTAATGACCTAAAGTACATAAACGTATTTAGTGACCAGAAGGCCAACGTGAGTCTCACTGGGCTAAAATAAAGTTATCAGTAGGGCTCTGTTCCTTCTGGAGGCACTAAGGAAAAATTGATTTCCTTACTTTTTTTTAGCTTCAAAAGACTACCTGCATTTCTTGTCTTGTGGTCCTTTTCTTCATTTTCAAACCAGCAATGATTGGTTGAGTTTTCCACACATCGTAACAAACTGGTTGTTCTGCAGCCTCCTTCTACATTTAAGGACCTCTGTGATTACATTGGATCTACATGGACAATTCAGGATAATCTCCCTATTTTAAGGTGAAATGTTTGTTGACCTTAATTCTGTCTGCTTACTTAATTTCCCTTTGCTGTGTATTGTAACATAGTCACATGTTATGGGAATTAGGACATGGGTATTTTTGGAAGGTCATTATTCTGCCTACCAAAGACAAAATGTTCTATATCAGTGCTGTCTAATACAGGGACTGCTAGCCACATGTGGCTATTTAATTTTAACTAAAATAAATAGAATTAAATGTTCAGTTTCTCAGTCTCATTGACCACAATTCAAATGCCCAATAGCCACATGTCGTGGTTGGTAGCATAACAGACATAGCTGCTCTAAAAAGATGGGACATATAAGGTAATGTGTCTCTAAACCTGTATTTTATCACCTCTGAGAGTGATGACCGAGCACTCATGAGATGTGGGTATTGTCCAATAAAACCTTATTTAAATACTAACTTTTTTTTTAAACTTTTTTTTAAAAGATTTATTTATTTATGCATACAGAACTGGGGAACATGCCAGAGGTGCAGGGGCGCGAGAGGATTCTCCAGAGACAGAGTGGGGAGCAGCACAGGCTGACTGATGAAGTACACTGCTGAGGGGAGCAGCAGGCAGGTCAGGGAGAGGTCTGCCACACCATGTGGTCACCTCCTGGGGTGGGAATTGAACTCATGCTGAAGTGGCTTTAGCTTCTTAGTGTGGTGCTTTAACCCTCTGCGCCACCAGGGAGGGCCAAACACCAACTTTTTAAAAAGAAACTCTTGCTAATTTGTATCTTATTCAATAACATATTTAAGTCTATTTTATTTAAAATTTATGTACATTTCTAAGTAAAAGTGGCATTCTGGAAAAGTTATGTTTTTTTTCTAGAACTCTGGCTCATTGGCACACATGACAATGGTGATGTATTATATACCAAGAAGAGAAACTCAGCGGTAGAATTTGTAGGCAGAGGCAGAATGTGGGCAGATTTGAGGAGGATTCAGAGAGCAGTGGGGTTAAAGGTTTTGGCTAGGCAGGTGGTAGACTAGACTAGAGGTAAGGAGATTAAGAGGATCTTCGTATATCTTTGCACTTTCTCTCCTCTCCTCTCTCTCTCTCAGGTAAAACACAAGTCAAATTAGATTTGCCTGTAGTCAGCAATGGCAATCTTCTTGCTAGTCTTGCTTTTTCGGAATCCAAAACCCTTCATGGCTTCCACATAGTCATGCCTTCCACTTTGCCAAAGACCATGTTTTCCATCCAACCACTCTGCCTTGGCAGTGCAGATGAAAAACTGGGAACCATTTGTGTTGGGTCCAACACTTGCCATTGACAAGATTCCAGGGTGTGTATGCTTCAGGATGAAATTCTCATTCTCAAATTTCTCCCCATGGGTGGACTTACTGCCCTATCATTATGGTGTGTTAAGTCACCAGCTTCTTAAGTCATCACTCTGGTACATTAATCCTGGAGCAATTCCATGCAAGTAGGAACTTTTGTAACTAAATTCTTCACCCCCAGTGTTCAGAGCAACAAAGTTTTCTGCTGTCTTTGGAATTTTAGAACTGCAGATAGTTCTAAGGCAATATGGACTAGGGTCGACAGTGATGTTGAAGAAGGGTGTGGGAGGGCTCACCATGGCTTTGTGACATTGGAGGTCTGAAGGGGCTGTGTGTTTGCAAAGCCATCCTTGCCCTCTGAACTTAGGTGACCAGTTGACTTGCTTTGGCCAATGAAATGTGAACCAAAGTGATGTTTGTGGTGGGAGCTTTCAGGATTACTTCTTGCTTTATATACTCTCTTTTTTCATTTTGTGTTACCTTCTCCAGTAACAATGTTTTAGATGAAGTTTGTTTCATCAACTCTGATCTTAGAGTGAAGACAGAGCTGTGGCTTACCCATAGTGGGCATATAGTGTAGGCCAAAAATTTACTGTTATTTTGTCAACCACTGATATTTTTTGGGTATGTGTTATCACAATAGAATGTTTATTCTGATTGATACAGAGATGTTGTAAGATATTTGGACACAGCCCTTGGTTGCATAAAATGTCAGTTAAAAATAGATTTACTTAAAAATGATGTAGAATCATGGGTGACCTTAAGCCTTAAGATTTACTTACTCTGCTTGTCTTTGCACAACAGTCATTCTTATCTAATATTTCAAATAAAGGTTCTTTTTACTATTTAGTTTATATTTTTAGGAAAATCACACTACACATTGCCAAGATCATTTCACGAGAATACCGTTTGAATATGTGTTGCAAAAATAGTCAGTGGAGGCAAATTAATGGGGAAACTAGATTTTTCTGTTAATTAGAATTGTTGGCAGTTGAGGAAATGGGTTTGTATCTTTCAGATGATTTTTCTTCTTTGTTACATTGATTAGTGATTAATTTGTGATTGTTCTTCCAACCTAACATCCAAACATAAATGCAATTTTGGTAGCTTTTTTACAAAGTGTTGCACACTAAAAACATGTTAATGGTTGACTTGAATCTTTTTCCGAACCAGTGATAAGTCATACTATATATTTCCACAGAGCACTAAATATTGGTACTATTAACCTGATAAACAAAATATATCATATTCCAGGGTACAAAATTGGAATGGATGCTCCAAATCAATCAGCTGTATTCTGAAGTTTGAGATTTTATTATTTGTTTACTTACATATTTTTTAAAATTCAGGTTATGTTGGTTTACAACATTGCAAATGTTTTAATGTTATATGTTCACACTTGTTCAAATGTATGTCACCACACCACACCTACCATCAAAGCCCCAATAACACTCCACCATAGTCCACTGCGTTCTCCCTTCTGCCCCCCCCCCCACTTTAAACCCACATCCTCCCTTCTGGTAGTTCTGGTTCTGTAGTCAGATTTGTAGGGTTTGTTTTGGCTTATTTTTGTCTGTTCCTTTGCTTTGTTTCCCTGCTTTCCACATTTGAGTGAAATCATCTGATATTTATATTTTTCTTTCTGACTTAATTAGTTTAGCATAATCCCTTCCTGTTCTAAAGATGGAGATTTTAGTAGTCAAATGGGGTCTAATAGAATCATGAAAAAGAATCATGTATGGTAATTATATAGTGTTGGGGGTCCAGCTCTGAGGAGTTTATATTATTATTATTTGACCTGTTGTATATACAAAGCCTTGGAAATTGAGTGGAGTGAATGGTGGGGAAGGAGAACATGTATAATAAAACAGGTGGTGTGAACTCAAGGGTTTATAATGACTTGACTGAAGTTTACTGTTCACCTGGATGAGTTTCTGTTTCCTGTTACAAAATACCCTTTCTTGCTCTTATTTGGCTAAAAGTATGACTCTTAAAAAAACAGGGAAGCCACAATCCATGTGGTTTTCATGGACTCTGAGGTGCTGGTGGTGAGGTGAAGATGGGGCAAGTAGGTTTGATGTGTAACCTCATCAGGACTAAGAATGTTGTAGACTGCTTCTTTTGACAAAAATTTACCCTTGTGAAGGGTTAAAAGATGCCAAGAAGGAAGATGCATTAGGTGCTGTTTTGTTTTTCCTTGACATTTTTTAGTTGCTTTTGGAAGGGAACAGATAAAATTTACATATATTTACATAGGAACTGGCTATGCACATTTAATTTCATAAGCCATACACATCTCTGATGTGTTATTATATAGCCACTCTGCACTGAACACTGAGAACGGAGCTGACAGTTTCCTCCACACGAGCAAAGAATTTTATCAATGGAATCTCTTCTATGCAATGAATAAGGAAATTGCAGAGCAGAGTCAAGCATTCTAGAGTGTAAACTGTTATAAAGTGAATCATATTTCCTCCTAGCAGCTATAGCAAAATTAAAGATTGTTTTTCTGACTGAAGAGCTGATAGTAAATAAATCACAGGTATATGAATATATTGTGGAGAGGAGACACAGGTGTAAACTTTAGCAACATTTAAATGGCAAATTAATGAAGCAATGAAATGAATATAAAATCACAAAGAAAAACCAAAGTTATGTAAGGTACAAATAGGACATAGAAAATTCATGTAATGATGAATTTGTTTCAAAATTAATGATAGCTATAATAAAGATTGATTAAACATTAAATTATCCACATTTTTAGTTGCCTCAGGCATCATTTAAATGCTCTGGGCTTTTATAAAAGGCAATTCAATGAAGTTTTAACCTATGTTTTCTTTTTTTGGTTACAGTAAATTTTCATGCAGAAGACAGGCATACTGACTTATCACTGATCTCAAAATAGCAGGTACTTCCCAAATGAGTGTTAATATTGATGATGGGACTTCTCCTCTACAAGTTATTTTCTAAAAAGAGACTGATTATTCCATTCACAATAGCACAAAACCTTAAGTACCTGGGATAATTTTTTTAAACTTTTGTGTAGAAGAACTACTGTATAGGCCTAAGGTGCAGAAGGTGAGAGGCTTCACCAGAGACACAGTAGGGGGCAGAAAAGGGAGTTTTTACTGAAATACACTGCTGAGGGGAACAGCAGATGAGACAGGCAAGGTCTGACGCGCAATGTGTGGGTCTCCTCCCTGGTGGGCTCGAACTCAGGCACAGTGGTGACCTTAATGTCACCAGGGTGACCCCAATTTGGGATAACTTCTAAACAAAGTATGATTAGGACCAGTAGGAAGAAAAGGAAGACTTTACTATTGGATGTTACCAACAGGGAGTTTTATATTGTGGTGGATAGAGATAGGGCTAAATATGAGTAATATTGATTTTCTTTACAGGTTTAATAGAAATCTGACTACTATTCACATAAATACTTGGGGATTTAAATAATTCTAAAGTTTTTATGAAAGAAAAAGATAGGGATAGCCAAATTTATTTTTGGACAAAGAATCAAAATGAGAGCATCCATATACTATTATGCTTTGAAGTATAATAATCACTTCAATCTAATAGGGTGGCTATCATCAAGACCCAGGAATAAAGTATTGGTCTGGTTTTAGAGGAATTAGAATCCTGTGTGTTGCTGGTGGGAATATTTGATGGTGTGGTTACTGTGGAACACTATATAACAGTCCCTCTAAAACTGAACATTAAAAATAGAATTATTGGGCCCTCCCTGGTGGCACAGTGGGTTAAAGCACAGCACAAAGAAGCTTAAGCCACTTCCGCATGAGTTCGATTCCCACCTGCCCCCGAGGAGATCCACATGGCGCGGCAGACCTCTCCTGACCCGCCCGCTGCTCCCCTCAGCAGTGTACCTCGTCGATCTGCCTGTTCTGCTCCCCACTCTGTCCCTGGTGAATCCTCTCACCACCCCTGCACGCTGGCCTGTGTCCCAGTTCTGTAGCATAAGTAAATAAATCACAAAAAAAAAGAAAAAAAATAGAATTATCATTTGATCCAGCAATTCCATCGACACACAAAAGAACTGAAAGTGAACTATCTGTTAGTAACATCCAGACAGACACTTGTACACCAGTGCAGAGAACAACTTTAGTCAAAATAACCAAAACTTCCCAAATGTGCATTAACAGATGAATATATAAACAAAATGTGCAATATAACCCAATATTATTTAACCTTAAAAAGGGAGGACATCTTTATACATGCTACAACATGGATGAAATGTGAAGGCATTATTCTAAGTGGAATAAACCAGTCATAAAAAGACAAATATATGATTACACTTATATGAGGTGTCCACAAAGTCAAATTCATGGAAGTAGAAAGTATTATAGTGGCTTGTGAGGAGCTAGGGGGAGAAGGAGTGGGAGGTTAGTTTAATGTGGATAGTGCTTCAGTTTGGGAAGATGAAAAGTTCTGGATGTAGATGGTGCTGGTGGTTGTGTAACAGGTACAGGTCTCATGGACTCCGCCCCTACTCCAGACTCTGGAACTCCAAATCCCATCAGTACCAAGAAGAAGCATGCCAGGACGTGAGGGCGGAGCTGAGCAGCCAGGTTGGGATAAAACCAGACATGTGGGCTCTGGGGGGACCTGGTGGTTTGCAGCTGATCCTTTTGGCTCTCAATCGGTTTTCAGCATGCCGGTGGAGTCCAAGTCAGCAGAATTGGTAGGACATCCTAGTGAACCTGTGTTTCTCTCCCTCTTTCCCTGGGTTATTCCTTTACCTTTCTCCTTATAAATAAATCCATTATTTAACCTTTTGAGTGTGTCTATAATACGATTGAATCGTAAGCGCACGGGTGAAGACCCACAGACAGGCAACCCAATTCACATTGGGGTGCCCTGTAACAGTTGTACAGTATTGTGAATGTATTTAATATTACTGATGGTATAATTAAAATGGTTAAAATGTAAATTTTATGATATTATATATATTTTGTCACAACAAAAAAACTCCAAAACTGTACTATGTCAGAGTAAGTAGCAAAATAATTGCCCAAAATTGATACTTAGTTCAACCACTTGCGTAGTTAAGAAAGACACTCTATTGTGCTCGTGAATTTAATATCTTATATAAGTGCCATCATAAATCAGTTATTTTGATAAAAATGCAAACTAAGTTCCTATAATATACCAGATAAAATCCTAAAAACTAATAGGAAAAGACATGCCAAATATTTGACTTGTCTCAAAATGGAGGAAGACTTTATAAAAGTAATAGTCTTACAAAGAAAAATGAGTTAGGTTTCATGCATTATACTCTAAAAGCAAGTGATAATCTAGAAAACTATCTAGACAAAAGGTTTATTAACATTATCTAGACAAAAGGTTTATTAACATTATCTTATACATAGTTCCAACTAAAATAGACAGTTTAAAGAAGGAAATTGATACTAGATAGCTAAGATTTATAATATTTTTTGCCTGCCTATGAACAAAACATTAAAAAAATAATTTGTGATGTCATTGGGAGCTTAAGGGATGTCTGGTACACTCTAATCATAACTGGTGATGGGACTCATTTTGACAGCCTTTTGGGGAATCTGTAGTAGGATCTGCAGCAGAAACTAAGTTAAACAAAACAGGTTTTTTTTTTTTTGGTGGAGGAGGTGTTTTTATGCAGCCAAGATGCTCAAGGAATGGAGGTGGCTTTAAGCAAAACTGGGTCCAGTCATTCAAATGATTCATCTTTGTCTCTGCCTCTTGCCCTCTCTTGCTTGCTCTGCCTAGCTGTGTTCTCAGGATCTCTACATGGTGAAGAGAGAGTTGCTGGCAGACCCTTCTCCATTATCCTTACTTCTTGCTGTCCAGAAAGAGGGAGAAAGTGAGATCTTAAAAACAAAAACAAAAACAAAAAAACTGTTGTATTGATATAATTCCTATCCCATCCCAATCCACTCATTTAAAGCACACCATTAAATAATTTTTAGTAAAAGAAGTTGTGCAACCATCCCCACAATCAATTTAGAGCATTTACATCACCACAAAAGAAACCTCATACCAATTAGCAGTGCTCCTCATTTCCTTCCAACACTCAGCCCTGGGCAACCACTAATCTACCCTCTGACTCTATAGATTTGCTTCTTAGGAAGCGCCTTTTAAGCTCTCCAGCAAAAGTCCTGAAGAAACTCCAGTTAACCTGGCTTGGGTTATCCCTGAATCATTTATTGGTCAGGGGTTGGGGTCCTCTGCATGTCAGGTCACCATCTCAGCTCTGGGGTCAGGAGTTGGGTTAGTCTCCTCTGACCAGATGTTCTGGGCAGTATTACTATGAAGCAGACAGGCTTCTCCCAAGTCAGGAGAGCTGGGACCACAAATATGTGTCCACCCCAAGGCAACTTCTATGCAGTCTTTCAAATATACTTCTCTCTGAGTTTAGCAAGTCAATTTTGAGATTTTTTTATCCTAAAGAATCAGTCTTTTTCTATGCTGTGCCTATGGTGATGGAATGAAAAGTGGAGAAGGGGGCAGTAGCCCTCCAGTGGTGGAAAAGGAAGCTGGCAGTCAAGCTTGAAGGGGAGCACCCAGCTAGAGACAGCTTCCTAACACCTCAGGACTTCAGTACCCTCCCTCCCACCACCCCACCCCCACCCCAGGGCACCTGTGGTGTGATTGCAGCCTGAGCCTTACAGGCTCGCTGGAGGTTTTCCTAGGCTACAGGGTTGTAACTTTGCCCTTTCACGTTTTCTCCCACCCCAAGCACCTTGCCCGATAGTGGGTGCAGCTTTTAAACTGGTCCCAAACCACTCAACAGCTGGGTTGGGAATAGGCCAGAGGCTTGAGCCTCATCTGACAGTGCTGCCTCAGCTGAGCACTCTGCCTTGCTCTGTTTGTGCCTGTTGACTCCTGCTTTTTAAATTTGTCAGCCCCAGAATGAGGGGACATATGAGCTCTCTTTCATCAGAAAGAACCACTACTTCACCAGAATGGAAGGGGGAAGGGAGAGGGCCAGATGGGTAAAAGGGATCAATTGTCTAGTGAAAGAATTAAACTTTCAGTGGTGAACTTAATGCAGTATTTATAGATGCCCATTTATAATAATGCTTGCCTGAAGCCTATATAATGCTATAATGCAATCTCACCCTGCCACTGTACTGTGGCAGATCTCCCAGGAAAATCTGTGTGGCTGATAGACTTTTAAATGCATAAATTATTTTTAAAAGCCTATCAGAAGGTGGGTACATTTGTTCAGAAGGAGCCTGCTGTTTTATGACAGAGAATAGAGATACATAGATAGATGGGTAGATAGAGAACCAAAATTAAATCTACAAATTGAAACGTTAGTTTGGGGGCAGTAAAGAAGCAAATGTGAAAAGTTTGTAAGTAAAAAGAATAACTGTGCCAGATAGCATCTAACTAGTCTGTGTGTTTGAGGTTCAGTCATCCATTTTTTAATTATTGGAGATTAGCCCTCAGTGAGATTTCAGAAATACAATATGAAGCTTGAAGGTAGCTTTGGGATCCCAGGGGAAGGCTGTGGTAAGTCCAAAGCCCAGTGGTGGCTCATAGCAGGAGTTTTGGGTGTTCCTTCTGCTGTGCCTCTGTGCACCCTCAACCCTGTGTGTGAAATTCCAAGACTGGGAGCTGGCAGTTTTAGGTGCCAGGATAACCTTGGCTTTAGCGACATACTTTGACTTTCTGCTAGGTGGAAACTAGTAAACATTTTCTTCACTTGATCCTTGTCAGGGTTGGCATATCCCATCCAGGTACATTTGGAGATCAGGTTAATGCTGATTGATAAAAATGGCAAGAGTAGGAAGTTGGACGAAGTAAAATTTGGATTGGCACACAGTTTGGGGTGGGGAGTAAGTTCTTTTAAATCTCTGGATTTTGTGATTTTGTAATGGGAGAGAACCAGTTTTTAACTGCTTTAAACTCTGTGGGAGAGGAAGATGTTGGTGGGCAGAAAGAATCTTTCTGCTCAGCTGTTTGGCTGGCTGTTGTAGGACATAAGTTCACAGTTTCTCCCATCACCTCCAAGTGCCTGCCCTGAGTTAGGCATGCTCTGGTGGTGCAGTGGAAATAGGAGTAGGATTTGAATTTGGATGATGGCGCTTGTGTTTGAGCTCAGCCAAACTGTTTGCCAGACTGTGAACATCTGCAGCTTAAATATCCCACCAGTGCCTGGAGGTGGTTTTTCCTGGTGTGTCCTATGACAGCACCCTTTTAGAATTTTAGCATATTTAGTAGCTTTTATGGAAGCATCCTAAGAAGCCTATGGATAGTAGAGTTAAATGGGCTTCTACTTTTCCTCAATCCCTCTGTTCCCAAGGCATTGAAGCTGAATGTGCCAACTGCCTCAAGAGAAAGATGGTACTGGGGGCAGTTTTATGTATCTAAACCTTTGAAATGCTTCCTGTTTTCCATGTCATAAATGATTTAATTTTCACATAAATCACATGTAATGACACTGGATTATAAATGTATGTGATTTTATTTTTGTGTTGTATTTATCTTTGTAATCTTAAAGGGAAAGAAGTGTTAATGTGTATTCTTTTACCTTGTTTCTGAAGCCAGGGGACTTACAGAATTTTGTTACCAGCAATGCTAACACCTGTGTGTTGCAGTTCCTTGACAATGCATGAACTAATATGAATGTACCATAAAATATAAAGTGAAACATCTTTTTCACTGGGGACCTGGCCTACCTGGGCCACCCCAGCTCCTCTATACACATGTACCCTCAGTAAAGGTTATCCCTCCACACTCAACAACCCTCCCCTCCCCAAGGCTACTGGGCAGAAACTAGAGCCCACCTCTGACTGAGCTTTGCATGGCAGGCTGCCCCCTGGTTATAGTCAGTAGGCACTTTTCTTTACTTGCCTTTTATTGTGTGGAGTGGTATGCAGTCTGCCCTTCCTCAGTGTCCCTTTTGGCATGGTCAGTGTTGGTCTCAGATGTCTAAGTGGTTCTTTAGTTTTGCCCCAAGTCACAGGATATTCTGGGTTCAGTGCCCCCCTCGACCATTTTCAGATTATCTGCCTGGCAGTGATTCAGGGAACCTCCTCTGATGCTGGTGTCCAGGCCCTCCTGGGCTTGATTTTGTCATGTGTCTAATAATAACACCTAAATTGGGAATAATCTCTTGTAACTCATGGCTTGGCCCATGGTTTTGCTTCTCCCACTGCTATAGGAATGACTTAATGGCTCAGGTTAGCAACTGTTAGAAGTGTCTATAAGTCAGCTGGTGCAAATCAGAGTTGGGTCTTTCTAAACCAACCAGATCATCTTTTTTCCTTCCCACCACCAAGATAGACTGTGGGGATGCCCACCTGGCATGCCCACCTGCCCACCTGGCTTCTCAAAAATCCCTTAATTACCCTTTTATCATTAATTCTTTCCTCTATGTGTTCCCTTCATGACATTTGATTTGGTTTCATATCAGAACACAGGTGGTGTTTTATTCATCTCTGTATCCTCAGCATATAGCATGGAGCTTGACTTGAAGGTGCAACTCTATTGGCCTTGGCCCTGCACTGCTCTCCCTCAGGGCACGCCCTTCCCAGGACAGGCAGCTTAAACTTTCCCATGTACTACAGTCTGCTCAACAAAGGTTCAAATACCCTGACTCCTTCCTCTCCGCCCTTTCTTGTGCTGACGCATTGTTTTGGTTCCCTTTCAGCATGTTGTATATGGAATTACACTTTTGAATTTGAAAGCATTTAAGCACTAGCCACTTTATTCAAGAATATACCATATAGGTCCTCTTTTTTTTTTTTTAAGATTTATTTATTTATGCATACAGAACTGGGGTACAGGCCAGAGGTGCAGGGGTGGTGAGAGGATTCACCAGAGACAGAGTTGGGGAGCAGAACAGGCAGCTCCATCAAGTACACTGCTGAGGTGGGTCAGAAGAGGTCTGCCATGCCATGTGGATCACCTCTGGGGCTTGGGCTCGGGCTCGAACTCATGCTGAAGGGGCTTTAGCTTCTTAGTACTGTGCTTTAACCCGCTGCACCAACAGGGAGGGCCCCGTGTAGGTCCTTTTAAAGAAATTTTACAAATGTATTGTCTGCAACTTATAAGCTTAGGTCTTCAGTGTTTTATAGATTTACATAAGCAGTTACTTCAGTATTTCCATGTATTTCTGATTGTAGAATTACTCCTACTTTGAAAACAATAGCAGTTTAGTGTGTAAGGGCAAGATACAGTTGTCTTAAGGTGGCTTAATACTAACCTATCTTAGGGGTTATATGTGTGAAGACTGCATCGTGTGGTGCTTTCAAATTAATGTTTCCAGAGAACAATAGGTTATATAAGCTGGGACATTGATTCACAGACACAGTCAAATAATAGTGATTGTTTTTCTACTTAAAAAGAAAAGTGAATTGATAAATGGAATATGTTCTCAATATTGAAGGTTCTTATATTTAATTACATTGCTTCGTTGGTAGTGATGGCTATAGTTGGTGAATAAAATACGTAGAAAATATATGAAAACCGATTTCTTAAAATTTAAGTGTGCTATTACTTCTTAAATGCAGAAGTATAAATATATATTTTACAACCATATTTTACTGCTACTAAAATTACTTTTAATTTGTGTGGTGGAATTAAATATATCAATATTTCATGATGTTTTGTTGTAATTCTATTATAAGTCTCCCCATGAATAAAATTGAAAATCATTGCAATCATTGTTAAGTACTCAGTATGAATTTTTGTCTAATGAATTTCTTAAAAAAAATGATCAGAGCACTTAGTTTATGGCAGACACTGTGCTAGGCCTGGGTGTTTGTAGTGTGAGGTGACTAAGAATCTCCTTAACGAACTGACGATATTGATTGTGTTTTCTTCAAGGCAGATGATGAGAGTTAATCTACATTTCATGCTGTTTATCTTAATGGGGGAAGATCAAGCAGTTCAAATCAATCAATTGTCCTGAATGTATTTACAGATACCAAGAAATGCTTTTGGGGGTAGGATAGGAGTCAACTCACCAGCCTGCCCTCCTCTGGCTGTGCAGCCTGGTTCTGGGGTTAGCATCCCTCCTGCGCACCCTCCCGCCCCTCCCCATGAGACCCTAGCTTTAGGTTCTGTGCAAAGTTTGACTGTTGTGATGTGACTTTGTGAGAGCTCCAGGTCTTAACTTCAATTTCTTCATCTTTTCACTAAGGGCTGGATCTCATAACTTTCTTTCAGCTCTTAAATTATATGAAACAATATTTACTATCAAAAAGGCTGCTAACATAGTTGTAGAGAGCTAGAGGTTAGATTTCTATTGCAATTATGATTATTTTAGGGCCATGGAACCAGGAAACTTAGATCACCATTTTTCTGCTCAGTTTCCAAGCTGAGAGAACTGTTGCAGAACAGTGATGCATATCAAGGCTATGCTGTATTAATAGCTCACCAGTGAACTCTGACCTCTAAAGCCCATATGACTCTGAGAGTAGCTGATTTGGAGAATCCAGTTAGTGTCTGAAGACATATCCGAAGCTCCAACACCCTCCTTCAGTCTAAGATGGCTGCCACCTCATGGAGCAGGCCCTGCCCAAATACAGCTGCAAGAATTGGAGGCCAAATAGAAATAGAAAGAGAAAATCTGGTCAAGTCCATTTCCTCAGACAGGCTTAGACTAGGCACAAGGAAAAATTTAGGTCAGATTCCCAAGACCTGAAGCTAGGATACAGGTACAAATTTTTTTTTTTTTTTCCAGAAGTCCTTAGGGGAACTGGCAAGGGAGTGGCGGAAGAAAACAGATGAAGCCAAGCAGTGGTGCCATTCAGATGAACTCTTAGCTCTAGTTATTATGGGGAGTTTTGAGTATAACCCACACCTCAGTACTTATTTCACTTGGGGCGAGGGAGGGGGGATTTGACACTCCTGTATATCCTCTCACTGCTTAAGAGCCACACTGCAGTGGGGTGGGGCTGAATGCCTGTGTACCCACAACTCTGAGTGCATCCAGTGACACAGAAAATGGCATGATGCACAGAACTGGTACAGGGTCTCCAAGGGCATCTGGCTGGAACTCTTTAGAGTAAGGGAGAAAGAGGAAGTCATAATTGTCACCACAAAGTGCTAGAGGGTAAAGGAATGAACCGCATGTGGTGCTGACCTTTGACCCCAGGTAGGTAGACAACCCCAGCAATGTGCTCTGGCTCCTGAGATTAATTGTTCTCTTTTTGTGTGGGAGGGAACTCTAAGATGGGGAGGGGAGAAAGAAAGGTGGACAAAGGGGGATGGAAATAACAGCTCTTCAGTAGTCATTGCTTCTTCCTCAGAGAGTGGTTGCTGGGGTCTACAGGAATTTTGAACGTGAGCACGTTCTGAAAAGTAGAAAATCCTAACTGATGGAAACTGCTGTGAATAGTGATTTGCCTATTATATACCTTTGGCAGAGCAGAGGGTAGATTTTGTGACTGGAAGTTTAAGGATATTTTCCTTTAATTATATGGTCTCATTATTACCTGATTCTTTGTAACCTAGGATAAGGAAAGTGGATTTTGCAGTGGTTATTCTATGATTGAGTTCTGCAGCTCCCCCACTCTCCCCCACTAGCCCCACTAATTAGTTGTCACTGCTTATGGTGTGATAGTTTTGCCAGAATATAAACTGCTGTGCTTTCTTTTATTAACTCTGGCATCATGGGTTTAGAACCACTGAACATGAGATCTGGGACTATCCCAGGGACTGGGTAATCCAGGCAGAAGATCTCTTGTTTATGACTGGTGGCAAGGATGGTGTCATTAGTGATGTTGGAATACATGACACAGGGACCAAGTTTCTGGAGCCAAACATTAGATCATATGGCATGATGATAAAAGGACATTGTGTAGACTGATATTGGAACGCATCTAGAATATATATTATCTTTAATCCTTTTAAATTTGGGTTCAGCAAACTTAAAAAAAAATACCCACAGCAAGAAATATATTTAGGAGAGACAGACTGCTGTAGTGTTAAGAACATAGAGTCTAGTGTCAGGTTAACCGCATCTGATTCTTGTTTCTGCTGCTTGCTAGCTGGAATCATGGGTACATTACTTAAATTCTTCATGTCCTAGTTCATTTAATTGTAAAACTAGGGTAAAAATAGTCCCATCTCATCAGATGAATTTGAAGATTAAATGAGCTGGTACATGTAAATGCCCCTGGCACAGTCCCTGGCACATACTAAGCATTGCATGAGTGTTTGCTAATAATAATTTTACATTTGCACCTATACACATATACTTCACACACATAATATCTAAAGCAGAAATTGACTATGTGACTATGTATAAATACTTTAGTATTTTCTATTTTACACTTTCTGTTTTCTATTTGATTAAAAACATGAAATTCACCGATAGTTTTGAATTACATTCCCCCAAACAGTGCCTTATGTGCAGTCATCAGCATCCCTCAAAACAGCTATGCTATGCAAAGGGGACTTTGTTAAGATGTTCATGATATAATTTACTCCCCCTCCCATGGTAAATCAATTAACTAATTAACTAGAATTAAGGGAGGATTGGTAGATTGACAGAATCGAAGGAGAAAGGCTAAGATTTAAGACTAAGCTTTGGTGTGGAATTATGGATATTCGAAAGCTGGGACTTGATTATTGGAACTTTGAGTTGGGTAATTCCAAGGAACTTGAGAGAAGAGGAAGAAGTTAAACCTTTCCAAGATTCCTGCTGTGTCCCTTGCACTCCTCTCAAAAAGTACAATTAATAATTTCACTCTCCAGCCCCTCAGTCTCCTGCCCTTTCCTGAGGAAATACATTGTTGGCTGGACTCAGTGAATTGAAATAGCAGATAAATGAAGACCTTGTTCCTGTCCCCACAACCCCCCCCCCCCCCCCCCCCCCCCCCCCCAGGTAAATCATCTAAGTGCAAATAAATGCCTTTTTGTTTGTAAGGATTTGGCTATTTGCTTCCAAATAGTCAAGAGGCTGTGCTTTCATTTGTGAAATGTCTCTCTTCTCTCCTGAAGATTAAAAGTATCTAGAAAGGAGGTGAGCCCTATAAACCTAATTCATAAGTAGTACTAATCCGTAATAAAATTATATGCATCTTTAAAAATGGCCTCGCTTTATATAATTGTCCTGATGCAATGCTATAAACTTCTGACTTGAGATATTAAATGCGTGGAAAGGAAACCACGTCATACTAACTGAAATGTGTTAGGCTGATTAAAAATGAATTTCTAATGAGGTATGTCAGTAAAATCATAATTAAAACAGTGCTTCAAATGATCCAGACTTGCTTTTATTTTTTATTTTGTGGCATAGTATTTCCCAGAAGGTTATGACTGCATATGGCAGAGATAGAAAATGGAGACATGAAAATGAGGTCATGTCCAAGTGGGTGAGAGGACATTACCATGAGCAGCCAAGTCAAATCTGCTTCCTATGCAAATGATGGCCCAAGGGCTGGCAGGAGAGCCATTAAGGTCTTTGTTAAGTCCTGACTCATCGCCATCTGCTCTCAAGTAGCTCTGTACTAAATGGGCAATGTTGTAACATCTGGGTCGAGATTTTCTTCAGTGCATTCTAATTTCAGATGGTCAAACAGGTTCTGACCGATTAAAAAAATGTTTTAAAGCTTGCTTATCTCCTGAAAAGCTGGCCCACCCTCTTCTCTATACTCAGTTTTAAAAAGTTCTGCTTAATTTTTCAGGGGAAAAGGATGGTAGCAGGGATAATGGTGGTCAGAAATGAAGTGGGGATTAATATACAATTTATATTCTTCTTGGTCTTTATCATCAATCTAGAGTGTCTCTTGGGCTCCTGTGTACATTCATTCATTCACTCATTTGCTGTTCATTTTGACAACAAATATTTTTTGAACATCAACTTTTGTGACAGAGGAATTAATAGTGAATAGAAACAGTTCCCTGGTCCTCATAAGGATAATTTAAATGGGGGATAATGGAAATAATGTGAAAATGCAATTATGTTTGGAGAGAATTTTGGTGTGATTGAGGTCATGGATTAGAGTAATGGTTGACCTATGTTAGGTGGGCTGATAGGAGCTATTGGTCAGGTGGCTGATGAAAGTCAGTTAATTCAAAGCTACTTACTGAAAGCTAATTCATTACACCACCAAATCCACTGAAGGTCTGATCACCATGTTTATTTTGTTATCTATACTGTTTCATCTGATTTTCTAACAGTGTTTTAAGGACTTTTTCAATAGTTTTTTTTTCTCTAGTCAGTCTTGAGAGCTTTAGGGACAGAAAACAGGGGAAATTGAATGGGAGGGGAGGGAGACCCTGAGGACCACAATAGAAATCTATCCACAAAGATATATTCTTGAATAGGAAAAATTGTTATAAATATATTTTTCATTAAGTTATTATTATTCATAAGGATAATACATTTTCATATGAACTCTTCACATTTAAGAATATATGCAAGAAGGCACTATTTATAAAGAATATATTCATAAAAAGAATTTTTTCATTAATATATTCATAAGCCAATATATTCATGAGGAGAATATATTCATAAGAAGAATATGTTCAATTTCTCTCTGCCCCAACTCCCTGCTGTTGCTGCTGGAAGCTGAAGGACAGATTTAGAGTCAGAGGGTGGGAAACTGAGGCACAGCTGGAGAGCAAGGCCAAGAGGCATAAGGTTTCCAGTTCAAATATTGGAACACCAGAGAAGAAACAGCCTAAACATTTCTTAAAAGGGTATTATGAAAGCAAGACAAAAAACAATCAATTAAGCTAGAAAGTAAAAAGACATAATTAGGCAAACTGGTCATTTGGGAAATGGGCTTATTTGGGAAATTGGTTATTTGGGGTCTAGTAGACTGACCATATAATTTATCATTAAAACTGGGATGCTTTTGGAAGTGAAAATGAACTATAGAAATTTATAATAGGACAATAGGTATAAGCTAGAACAATCCTGTACAAACTCAGATGTGAGGTCATTCTGCTCCTCAGCACTGTGGTCCAAACTGGCCCCTATTGTCTGTGTTTGAGGAAGGCTGGGCTTGCTTGAGCTGAGCATAGTCTGGATCTGCTTGCTCTTGCGTGATGGCTCCATAGTTAGACTTGAGATTGAATATGTGCATTGTTTCTTGGCATGAATACAATCTTCTGTTTGAAAGATCTGAAGGTGTATGGTATTAGTATAAGTTTTAAGAAGAGCTGTGATTTCTTGGATGTCATCCATGGCAGTTACTACTTTTCAGAGAATGTCTTCCAATTCTAGATCTCTAAGCCAGCTGCAAATGTAAATTTCCAAATACAATCTAGCTGTTTCCTTCAGGCACCTCAAATCTGACATGCCCCAAATGGAACTCCTAAGAGAGAGAGTTGAAAGAAGACTTTGAGGATGGTATGTTATAGGTTCATGTCATGATTTATGGTATTTATATACTCTCCTTTCTTATTTACAAACCTATTTGCCCTTTAGAACCCAGCTTAAATCTCATTTTTCTATGGTGTCGTCTTTATAAACTAGCCACCCTTCTCTGTCCCTTTTCTAAAGTGCCAATTGTTTATCTATGATAGCAACCCAGGGTAGTCATAAGAAAGGTCTGTGGTTGGTACCATTTAGTTTGCAAGAGCATTGTTATTTAAACGTTTCATACCTGCTACTTTACCACAGCACTTAGCACATTGCTAAGCAGATAACAAGGGCTCATTTATTCATTAATTCATTCAATGAATATTTACTGAGTGCCAGATTATGCTCCAGATATGATTGCACTTTCTGAAGATAGAGCAATCAACAAAACAGGGGTCCTGATATCTAGGAGTTAACATTTTAATGGTGAAGATGGACAATGAACAAGAAAATTGTGCTTTGATACGTTAAGGACACCAGGAATCTAGCGTAGGGGGCAGGATTTGAATTTATCTGTTTCCTAGTGCGGTATCATTTCCTAGTACACAAAGCCAAGTGCTCAGATTCTGGAGGGTACCATGTGCTGGGCACCATGAGGGGTGGGGTTTGCCTGTCTCTTCATAGCTGCATTTCTGGGCTGTCAGGGGCCCAGGAGTCCCACCTGCTTCTGTAAGAAGATCCTCCCCTGGCTTTTCACCTCTCCATCTGCCAGAATGGAGGGAGCCCAACAGAGGTAAGTGCTTGTGGGAATGCCACTTAGACTGGAGTAAAGAGGGGTGTTAGAATTCTGTGTGCTCCTGGCAACCCACCATCTTCCCTCCCTACACTCAGATCCTCATCACTTTTTATTCTGACACCCTGAGGGCTAAGCTCACTAGGAACTTGGTCACAGTTTCCGTTAGAAGCATACCTCAGAGATATTGCTGGTTGTATTCCACACCATTGCAATAGAGTGAGTCACATGAACGTTTTTGTTTCCCAGTGCACATAAAAGTTATGTTTACACTGTACTGTAATCTCTTAAGTGTGTAATAGTGCAATAGTATTATGTCTAAAAATTATGCACATACCTGAATGAAATTTGAACAGAGACATGCAGTGAACACATAGCTGTTGGAAAAATGACGCCAACAGACTTGCTTATCAGAGTTGTGAGGAAGCTTCAATTTATTAAAGAAAAAAAAAAAAAAACAAAAGCAATGTCTGGGAAGCACAATGAAGAAAAGTGTGACTGTAGTCACCACAAATGCCCAGATTTGGGAGAATAATCTATTCAACTTATCTGAGGTACCAAGAAAGATGAAATTCATAGAATGTAGACTGGTCGCCCTCAGAGGCTGAGGGGATGGAGTTGTGAGGTATAGAGTTTCAGATTTGCAATGAAAAGAGTTCTGCAGATTGAGGCAAACCATGTGAATGTACTAAACATCAGAAACAATGCACTCAGAACTGGTGAAGGTGGTACATTTTATGTAGTTTGCTGCAATTAAGAAGGCCAAAAGAAACCCAGGACCTAACTTCATCTTTCAGTCTCTAGTTCTTTCAGTCTCTAGTTCTTTCAGTCTCTAGTGTATGACCAGAAGGCTCCTCCTTATTCCAGCAAACCCAGTGCTCTGGCTCCTGCTCGCTCTTTCCTTAGCATTTACCACTGTCTGACCTGCATGTGTTATTCATCTGTTTGTCTGTCTTGTCCCTCAACTAGAATGTTAGCTGTATCAGAGCAGAGGTTTTTGTTTGCTTTGTTTCTGGCTGCAAGAGTTCCTGGCACATAGTAGGTGTTCAGTACACATTTGTTGGCTGAGTGCTAACTGGTATGGAATTTTGTGATTTGCAGAGGGGAATGTGCAACTTATTAAGGAAACAGCAAAAGAAATGTAGAGAAAAGGCATGGCAGTCATAAGCAAAGGCTCCTGCTCACATAATTAGATCTCTACAGAAAATATCTGTGTGAAGTATTTCAGTTACAAAAAAATAGAATTAACTGTTTTGTAGTGTTTATTTTAAAACATAGTTATAAAAGGGTAGGGAGGCCTTTTTAGTTTTATGAACCAACCTGTTTATTGCTGCCGGGAGTGTTTCCTTTGGGTCTGCAGGGTACCTCTTCTGCCACCCCATTTTTTATCTAGTGACATTATTTCATGGCTGGTTTCCATCTTCATTTTTCATTAAAAATATAGTCCTTTTTCTTCATTCACCCCTTGAACACATCATTCACTGTCCTAGTGTACATTCTAATACTTGAAAATTACTGAAATACTGCAATCATAGGTAATCCACAGATTTCTGCCTTATTAACAGTACAGCCAGGAGCAAACCAAAGTCTTCATTTACCCAGCAGAGGTCACAGCCTATGAGGCGAATGTGTTTTATCACTTGCTTTCTTTTTTTCTGCAATGTTTTTCATTTTCATTTCATTTTTCTGGAACTTTCAGAAAATTTTCTTTTGCATCTTTATTGCTGCATCTACACATATATATATTTGGATTATTTTGTCTGATTTTTTTCATTTATTTAATTATTTGGTTAGTCCCATCAAAAATATTAAATACCTTTTTTGGATGACTTTAAACTTTTGATTTATTTTGATTAGTGAATTCCATCAAAAATGGTCTTGACAGCCATCAATGGTGACTTGCCCTTGGTTATAAAGAAATTCTTTTTTTCCAACCTTCCTTTCATTTTTTAAAAAAAAATCCAATGTCTTTCTTTTTCTTTTGTTTTAAACTGATTTTAGAGCTCCCTTTGAGGTATGGCTTTTCTTTAAAAGTGGAGTAATACATATGTCCTAGATTGCATTATAGATTCTTATTGCTTGAAGGGAGACATGGATTTTCTTGTTTCTAGCCTTCTGCCTAGTAGAATTGAAAAGTATATGTGTGTCTAGTTATCCATCCATCTACTGTAAGTTCATAAAAGTTGTTTTTTTAAGTACCTTGAATGCCTATTGTCTTTATATAATAAGGTTAGGTTTCATGGTCCATTTAGTCTTATATAATTTACTATTGGAAATCTAACTCCCTCCTGTCCTCTCTCCCTCCTTCTTTTCTAAGCTGGGTATAAATTGTAATAAGAGAGTTTCTATAACATTTCTTCCAAGCCTCCCCTTGCCCTCCCTCAATATTTTCAGTAGTTATAAGTAATGGTGTGGTATCACTTCTAGCTCTGAATTTGGAGATACTGAAAGAAAATGCTTCAAATAATCTCAAGTCAGTTATGTTGATATTTATAATGATTTCCTATCTCTGCTTCATATACCTTTCTTTTCCCCCTTCCCTCGCCCATCCCACTCAGAGACACAGATACACAATATACATGCTGCACATATGCTTTCTTGACTTTTCAAAAACATTTACTTCATAAGGAGTATGTGTTATATATTGTATTACATGTCATATCACCATAATATATCAGGAATCTGGCCTGGCTTTGTATAAAGTGTTTAGATGATTGTCGTTTTGAATAACTTGCTTGAAGTAATAAAATCTACTTTTCCTAATGTTTATGAGACTATCTGCATCATCGGACAGCTTATCTTCTGCATTTCCTTAGTGCTAGATTGTTATAAAATTTGGAATTCTGGATATTGGATAATTCAGATTTACCATTGTCTATAAAGAAGTTGGAGTTGAATTCACTAGGACATTGTGGATGGCTGCATTATTGAGTTTCTCAGTTTACTTTTCTCTGAATGTAAGTGCTCCTGCTTGAGTTGGATTCCTGGGTGCTGGGGGGAGGGTGATTGAAATGATGGGTAAGAGGAAATCAGAGATGGTAGAGTAGCTAGAATCTCCTGAGAACAGGGCACTGTAGTCACACTTCTTGCCTCAAAAATGATCATCCAGAAATCTAGCTAAACTCTTAACTGCCAGTCCTTTTTCATATTTATCATACCTTCCCATCAGTTATTTTTATGATTTTTTAAGAAGTATTAGTACTATATTTTCATAGGAGGAAGAGAAGGTTAAAACACACCTAAAATTAAAAAGCTATATTTTAGAGAAATAGATTTGGTTCAGATCCAGGTTTTCCCTCTACTATGTGAACTTGGGTGAATGATTCAACCTCTCTGACCTCCATTGTTTTTTCTCTAAAGTGGGGATAATAACACTTACTTTGTATGGCCAGTGAAAATTAAGTGAGATGAATGTGTTTATGGCCTGTTATAGAGAAAGTACTCAGTAATTGTTGGATCCTATCTACGGAGTTCATTTATGCACACTGACCCTCCCCCTCCTGTAGTGACTTCAATATCCTTTTACAACATGGCTGATAAAGGGTGCTGTCAATCCCGAATTTGACAGTCTCTCATTCCTATTTAAATCAAATGTCACTACTGGAATCACAATGAACTCTCCAACAGTCATTTTTTTTGCATGAATTGGTGGAGTTAGGGAATTAGAACTGTTTTGGAAACATTCCAGCATAGAAGTTTCATACTAGAAGAAATGAAATTCGGGTAGAATACCTCCTCTGAGGAATCAATTCTGATTTTCAAGGACTACCACATATATTTTTTGTATTATAATGTATCCTAAATTATACTTATTTCTTTATTTGTAAGTTTGTGATAATTTTAAAGAAAGTACCATCTTACTTTATATTTCCCCCAAAAGATAATAGCTTTCTTTATTAGGATGTCTCATTTCAGAAGGAACATTTGTGCCTCTTTTGCCAGCCTTCTAAAAAAACTCACTGCTGGCAGAGGAAGAGGTTGATAAATAAAAAGAAATTTGTTCATAAAATTTCAAAGCTACTGGAAAGAAGGACCCAAGAAGAAAGTGCCAACTCAGCTTTAAGTAGGAGATAATAATCAAAACGAGTGTACAAGTACATTAGGGTAAGAATAAATCAAGTGGCAAGGCTTGATGTGAACAACATGGACACAACAACTAAGTGAAGAAATGTCAAATGAAGGATTATCTTTACGTGTGAGGAATCTATTCAAACAATAATTTCAGTGCAGGATATTTGCTTCCCGAGGCCCTGAGGGCTTTTACTAAATAATAACACCAGCATAATATAGCTACAGCAGCAGTCAGAACAAGAAAACCCTTTGTTTTCCTGCCAGTGCCTAACAGTGTTGTGTCTAATGTGTCTAATAGACAAGATTTTTTTTTTCCTGGACTGTGCCTTTCATTACAAACTTCAACCTAAAGAAGTGTTCTTGTAAACTCTGCTTGGAGCTAGAAGTCTGTATCATCAGTTAGATAAATGTTTATTTCTTTAACTGACCTTTGCCATAGATAGCATTTGTTGACCATTTTAGTCTTGCCCCCTTCTAAGGAAATATATCATTGAACAAGCATGATTTTATAACATAAAATGACTTTATTATTCCTTTCTGTTTCATTGTCCCGTTACCTTTATTCTGTGGCTCTAGTTAATTTATTATTTATTTGCAGTACCATTAGTTCACATCTTTATTAATGTTAACAGTATAGTATCTCTCTCCTCAGGTGTGTTCACAAGCTGTGGTGAAAACACACACACACACACACATACACACAGTAGAATATTATTCAGCCATGAAAAAGAACAAAACCTTGCTGTTTGCAACAACATGGCAACATGGATGGAACTTTAGGTCATCATGCTAGGTGAAATAAGTCAGAAAGAGAAAGATAAAAACCACATTATCTTACAAAAATGTGGACCCTAAAAACAAAACCAAAAACCTGAGCTCACAATATAGAAAACAGATGGGTGATCTCCAGACACTGGCAGTTGTAGGAATAGACAAAATGGAGAAGGGGACATCAAAAGGTACTGACTTCAGTTATAAAATAAATAAGCTCTCGGGATATAATGTATAGCATGGTGCTTATGGTTTATAATACTGTATTCATATTTGTAGTCAAATGATCTACCCTCTAGTTATAGCCTTCTATTGCATATCTGAAAGTTACCAAGAGATGGATCTTAAAAGTTCTCATCACAAGAAAAAGTGTTATGTAACTATGTGGTAATGGATGTTAACTAGATTTATTGTGGTGATCATTTCATAATATCGAATTATAATTTTGTACACCTGAAACTAATATTATATGGCAATTCTATCTTAATTTAGTCATAAAGAAAGATTGTTGGGGAGGTAGTAAAAGAAAGAGAAGATAGGAGTTTGACAAGGAGAAATTTTTGAGGCAAAGTGTAGAGGTCAAATTAGGGGAGGAACTCAGAATTTGGGATGGGAGAGGGACTAGTGATTGCAGGGAGGGAGACAAGTGTTAGTGGAGTGGGGAATGAGATGGAGGCAGTCTGGCAGAGATGTGGGGGGTGAGAACTGGCATGTGAGGGCTCTGGGGGAAGCTGATTGGGATATGGCCTATGGAGAAATTGAAGATGTTTGCAGACTGAAACAGCATTGGGGGGCGGAGATTAGAGATTCAGTAGAGAGGGGAAAAGTGTGAGAGCAGGTTGGGAAGGGGACAGGAGGTGGGATCAAGAGGATAAGAGGAGGAAACTACCTACTTATCTATGTATCAGTTTGTTTTTTCTGTCTCATCACCCCTCCATTTCTTCATTTATCCATATTTGCACTATTTATTTGTATATCGACTGCTCTATTTTCCTTAGAACTCATTCTCATTTTCTTGGTCCTTCTGACTGCTTGTCCCCAGGGATGCTGGGAGAGACCATAGCATTCAGGATGGATTTAAGTAATAAAGAACTTTTCTCAAGTCACATGCAGCCCTCAATTGCAAGATGGCACTTTTGAGTTGCCTTGTGTAGTGCTTTCTCCAGTCTGAAAATCTGTGAGGTCATATCTACTCAGTGCAAGATAAAAAAACAAAAGCTTACAATTGTTTATAATTTTATGCTTCTTAAAGTACCTTAAAATTAAAAATCTTCCAGCTAACTGCTTATTGCCACTTAGTTCTCAGTAGAGTTAGTAAGATGATTGTAGGTAATTCCTACCTTCCCTATAATATCCAGCAAAAGAATTGAGAAGTGTTCTTTCCCACCAATAATTACTTCTCCTATTTATGAACAGTGGAAGGGAACAAAATAAAGAGTAAATGGAAGAAATGAAAAAATAAATTCACTCTGACTTGACATCCTGTCCAGTCAGTTCCTGCCGAGGAACTGTGTTAACACCGCCACTGTTTTTAATGACGGAGTAACTCAGTATGTGCACTCATTCGGGACATTTCTAGATTATTAATTACCCACACATGGTACTCAAGCTATGAATGTAATTATTCAGAATCTGTCTTTCCTTGCTAGCCCAGCATCTTAGACCGGTTTCTTGGATCATCCTTGGCTATGTGAAGCCCTGTACATGAAGGGTGCGTTTCAGCATCATTTTTGCTATGGTGCCTTCAACCTCGGCTAGTATTGACCTGGCAGACACCTTGTGCTAATCACATGCTTTTCAGTACTGCTTCTCAGGGCGCAGATGTTGTGATGATGATGACACCTCCAATCACGTTCACATTCACAGAGGAGACACAGGAAGCAGATTTTAGGAAGTGATTTATTTCAGAGACTTGGGGAACATTCCTGTTGCCCTTGCATCTGAATTTGTGCTTCAAGACAGTTTAAAACTAATGAAGGGTGTTACAGGACACGAGACTACTGAGCAGATGGTCCATCAGAGGCCAGGAGCCTAAACTAATGGTAAGCCAGGGTGGAGATTTGGAAATAGGGGCTTCCTTGGGGAAACATATTTCTTGTTCCCAGATGTGGATTAGTTATTTCAGTTAGCAGTAGGGGTCACCTTACAGAGAGACCATTTCCTAACATGATTCAAGGCTTAGGTGTGTGTTGCTTTCCAAACGAGATTTCCAGTTTTTGACCAACCTTAGTGATTTTGTCTGGGGTGCCTCTTGAGGAGCCGCTGAGACAGCCATTACCTTTGCTAGGGAGGAAGGAACATCAGGGCCCTCTTTCCCTCTTCCCTCAACGCACTACAAGTAGTATTATTTTTCTGATTATAAATATAATGATTGCTGATTATGAAATACTTCAAATTTTAGACATGAAACAGAAAGTAAAATCTCCTTAATTCTACCCTATAGATGTAACCATTGTTACACTTTGTGGTTTACTTTTCTAGAAGTTTTTCTATTCATGGGTAAATGCATGTATCAGCACATATATCTTTTAAATAAGTAAAATTATATTAGACTTGCTCTTCCATAATTTAAAATATTTAGCTTAAAATATTTAATGGACATCTTTCTATATGAATCCACATAGATTTACTTGTTATTTTCCAACACAAGAGCATGGAGTTATATTATTATAGAACAATTTACTGAATTGGTAATTTACATTTAATTATTTTTTTTATGTCATGTTGAAAAAAGAAATCATGTACATTATTTTTTGTACCTTTATTTCCTCTGGACAGATTCTACAAGTTTAACAGCTAATTCAAAAGGGCTTTCATGTAAACTTTTGGCATATATTGTCTAATTCATTATCTTCCAAAATTTGAACTGATTTGCACTTTACCAATAGACTATTTATACCTTCAACTTTGAATTTTGTTTTTCTTTAACTATTTGCTATTCTTAAAGTGGAAAATGGCATTTAATTGTTATTCTAATTGATATTTCTTTGGTTACTAATCCAGCTGAATACATCTTTTAAATAGTTTTTCTTAGCAATTTTTATTTCTTTTATTGATATTGTCTTGATAATGATTCTTTACTTATTTGGGGGGATGGGAAGATTACTTGTCTTTCAAAAAATTGATATATAAGAACACTTCTTAAAATGGATATGCTAGCATTTTTATTGCTCTATATGTTACATATTTTCTCTCTGAAATATATTTTATTGCTGCCTTTATTTATTATTATTTCTAACCAATAAATGTTTATTCATTACACTTGGTTGTTGGGTACCTTTATTTTTTTTTATATAGAACTGTCACTCAAAAATTTTTATAGATAAGATTGAATTTTTAAAAGAGGCTGCTACTTTTTTTAAAGTTCTAGAGTAAGAAATTTTTCTTTTCCTTTTAGTTACCAATAGGTTTACCTGGGGGAATTCAGAATTTTATCAGCTTCATTTTCAGCATTTATTAAAATGATTATTTTTGTTTTAATTTATTAACCTGTGAACTTTTTTTTGAAATCTTTGCTTTAAATTTATTAAGAATATTTTAAAGTCAATACATTAATGTAAAATAACCTCAACAATTAAAACTGAATTTATACAAGAGGCTTACTCATTTTACAATACTTTTTTTTTTTACATAAAGGATCTCTTTGTATTTCAAGTACATGAAAACACTATGGAAAAGGAAAAAATTTTATTAAAAAGAAGTAACTTGATGGTAGCATAAAAATTTATAATTTATAAAGTGAACATTTTAGATTTTCTGTGATAAAGAAAAACACAGGATGGTGGTTTTTTATTATTATTTTACCAGTTTATTTATTTTATTTTTTTTTTGTTTTGAAACAACACAATTTATTAATTTAATAAATTAATTGATCACCAATACAATACCTTTGAAGACAATGTAAGCAGTTTAGGGCTCAAACCTTTCAAGAAAATGGTTGCTCGCTCTTGGCTTTACTTTTTTTTTTCCCCACTGGTAAATTCTTTTTTTTTTATTACAAAAGTTTATTTTTACATTATTTTGTACATTTTTTTTTCCATCTCAATTGTAATCCCCGCGGGTTTCCCATCACCAAGTCACCCATGTGCCATCACATAATCCCGTGCATTTCTCTCCCTCCACATGAGGCACTGTGCTAGTGTACTGTGTGTTCTATTTATTAGTGCTCAACTTAGAGTGTGTGTGTGTGTGTGTGTGTGTGTGTGTGTGAGAGAGAGAGAGAGAGAGAGAGAGGTAGAAAGAGAGAGAAAAAGAAGGAATTTGGTTTATGGGTTGCTTTTCCCCATTACTTTTGGCCAGTTTTCATATCAGGGTTATACTAGCCTAGTAAAATGAGTTCTTGGAAGCTTCAGAGACAAGATCTGGAATTAGGGGGTGGGCAGTTGAGTTCCCTAATCCTTTCACTTTATGTTCTTAAAAAATAATCATGTTGCTTCTTAGCAAATTGATTTTTTTTTTTTGCTTTTGCATTATTGGCAAAAAGTATTATTATATTAAAAATATTCTCTTTCCTACCTACAGTTATATTTGTTTCCATTGCTGATGTGTATGTATTCTTAAACTTCTTTCCACTTGTTGGAGGTTTTCAATTCGTTTAATGCTGTTTTCAATTCGTTTAATGCTGTTTTCCCCAAAGCACTTGTCTTGGCTTTACTTAGCAAGTCCAACTACTTTCTAATTAATTAGGTTCTAAAATCTTTTCTAGATTTTAAGACTGATATTCCAAAGACATTTATGCTATACTTTTCTTGTTTTAGGGAAAAACTTTAAGGAAATGGTTTTTCTCTTGAGTGAAGTTTTGGCTATATTCCATAGCATTTTCCATTTAGTGTTTCAACATATCTTAATTTCCAAATAATATATAAATAGAGTTTTTATTTACTTTTTGACACAATTGTTATTAAGAAGAGTAAGATTTTAGGTTTAATTCCATTTTAATCAGTGAATGGGTCCTCTGAGAGTTCTACTCTTAGGAACTTCTTGAGAAATTTTTATGGTTTATTAATAATCTTCTCACTCCCTATTTTAAATACATGTTCCATAGACATTTGAAAAGAATGTGCCCTCTCCCCTTTTAAAAGTGAGCATGATTTATGATGAACTATAAATATATACTGTTCATACTTTTTTATATTTTTTTCTGTTACTTTGACAAGAAATTTTGGAAGGGTGTGTTGATCTTTTCCACTATGTATGGTTTCACATTCCCTCCCCCCCACTATTTCTAATACTTTATTTATTAGAGAGAATATGATGAAAAAATTAAGAACATTGATGCTAGTCATCTGCCTACTTGAATACCAGCTCCACCTCTACTAGTAACAAATCTTGACAAGTTTCCTCAGTTGTAAAATTGCATCATCTACGTTATAGGGCTCTTGGGAGGATGATATGAGTTTGAGTTGCTCTGTGTAAAGAGCTTAGACCTGTGCCTGATACACTGTAACGGCTCTGTTACTCTGTGTATGCTGCCTTGATTCTGAGTGTGGAAGGTCCAAGGTTGCTATATAAACAAAGTTATTTCTTATTGATATGAAACAAGTTTCTCTGTCCCATATGTGCCTTAAATTCTCTATGTGGTAATGTTAAAATTGCTCCAGTACTTTCTTTTTATTTGTGCTTGCCTGGTCAATCTCTGGACATCTGTACATATTCAACCATTATGTATTATTTTCTGTTAGCTATATCTCTTGTAAACAGCAGATAGCTGTGGTGCTCACTTAAAATCAGTTTGAAAGTTCTTATCTTTTAATAAGGGAATTTGTCCTACTTACAATTATTGGATTAATGACAGTCCTGTCATTCTATGCTTTTTGTTGGATGTATTTCTAGACCTTTTTTCAAGGTTGGATTGTTACCACAGTGATCTTCTAGTGCTAGCAGCCAAGCTTAGATTTTTCTAGGTTGGTATGGCTGGAAAAAAATTCTGTATGCCTCCCTGGTGGCATAGCGGGTTGGAGCAGAGCACTGCAAAGCTGGTGGTGGCAGCTTCAGTGCGAGTTCGATTCCTGACCCTGGAGGTGATCCACATGGCGTAGCAGACCTCTCCTGACCTGCCCACTGCTCCCCTCAGCAGTGTACTTCATTGATCTGCCTGTTCTGCTCTCTACTCTGTCTCTGGTGAATCCTGTCACTGCCCCTGCACCTCTGGCCTGTACCCCAGTTCTGTATACATAAATAAATAAATCTTAAAAAAATTTCTTCTTTTTCTGCTTCAAAATAAGAAGCTCACAAGTTAGCCAGGGAAACAGCATCTGTGGTCATCCTCCTTTTGGTATCCTGAAACTGATTTGCTTACAGCTATCGTTTAGCAAATACCTGCTATAAACCAGGTGCTTCCCTGTTATGTATGTACACATACTCATGTATAGAAAGAACTCAGACACACCTTTAGTTCTGTATACTCTTTAGTGCCTCCTGCCACGGTAGAGTGAAAAGGTCGTGTTTGCTGAGTTATTTTGACAAGTTTATTGTTAGAAAAAAATTTCTCTGTTCCATAGATAGTTTTTTGCCTTGAATTCTGTAAGTATTTAACCTTTATAATAACCCCATGAGGTAGGGAGACTAATTAATTAAGGAGTGCTTTTGAGGAATTAAATAATATAAATTTGTAACAGATAAAGTCACTACCTTTCTCACTATATATATAGTGAGAAAGGTATATATGGGATATGGAATAGACTAAGAACTGGGTCCCTGAATTGACTAAAGAATTTCTAAATGAATAGATTGCCATGCTGCTGGGAACTTGAGCTGTTTATTTTGGTTCACCCATTTTTCTTACAATGCTAGTTTAAACTTCCACTTTAGGTTGATTGTTCTGGAGTGGCTAGTCTAGTCTAGTAGTTCTTTTGTCACTAGAGAAAGAAAAGAGAGTTTGAACTCAGTGTTGTTACCACATTCTATCATTCATCCTAATTGTCTTTTTTCAAAGGCAGGGTCTGGAATTAGTGGGATCTGTGCTTGCTGAGTTACAAAATCCTGGAGAAGAGAAAACCTGTGCTTTATCAGTCTTTGTACTTTCAGTGCCTAGAAGATGCCTGACCCATTGTAGGTGTCATTCTTAAAATAACCTGAACTCAGCAAGGGGAAAGTTGTTTTACATTAACATATGAATTATGAGGTTTGTGAGAAAGACCCACATAGAATAGAAATGCATCCTTTTAAAAACTGTGCTTTTTTTTTTTTTATAACTCTTTCACTAATGTGTGATAATGTAGTGAAAATAACATGTGTTTATGACTGGGGCAAGAGCTTACTCCCGACTAAAGCAGCTTGTGCTTTCAGTAGAAGTTCCCAGTCACCATGGAGGGTGGAATGACATTGACATATGAATGTCCATTTGCATTGGTAATATAAGCAAGGACATCCAACCAATAAAAGTGCTCTCTAGACAGCTGCTAGGGAGACATATAGCCCTGATCTCATAGGGATTCCATAGCTGGAAAAAAAAAAAAACCAACCCAAACGAAAACTCCCAGTTTACATCAGGGAAATACTGCTGCAGAGCTTTAATGAGATCCCTAGGTGAATAATTTTTTTTTATACGGGTCTGTTTGACTTCCACAGATATCTGGCTAGACCTTGATTGATTGTCAGGCTTTTTAAGTAGCATTGATTTTTACTGCTACAACATTGAGATGATGTCATTGTATTTTGCCATGCATTAAAATTCTTGTTAAAGCAACCTCGAGGTTATAAGCACATCTAGACACATACTTCTTGCTTGTGATAAGTTGGAGAGGTGGGAAAATAGAGATAAATAGGATGGTAAGGCAAACATATTTTCCCCCTTCTCATTGTGAAAGTTTCAGTTTTATTAATCATAATGATAATTGGTACTATTAATCATAGCTGATCATTTCATCGTTAACTCATTTTTTGAGCATCTAGTTTCAGAGACCTGGGGACAGCCCTAACATGAGTTCATTTTCCTCAAGACACCTCCACTTGGTACCTGAATGTCAGAGAGGTAGGGCTGTTTTGCTTAAGGTCAACAGTCAATGGGAGAGCTAGTTTTAGATAAAGCTGTATCTGATTCTAAAGCCCATAACTGTAACTGTTGGTTCCCATAGGATGAGAGTGCGAGGAGATAGTCATTCCCTTTTGTTAGCATTGGAGGCTGCAGCTTAATTGGATCCCTCTGTGTGAACTTGCATCTTCGGGAAAACTGGAACTAACTAGCACAGTGTCTTAGGACATGCTACCTTGACTTTCTCATCTAGAGAAAGTGACCACCTGAATCTCCCTTCTGCTTGAGTGAAGCTGTGTCCCTGAAGGGGCCTGAGTGGGGTTTCCTCCAGCTACCACCTATTGATCAGCAGCTGCCAGAAGCTTTAATCCGATTAGATACTGTAAAACTGGTTTCCATCTCTGGCGCCTGACTCAGGTTTCAGAGCAAGGGGAAAAAGTATGACATCATCCCTGCTTGCATCTGTGCTGGGTGGCTAATGAAATTACGTGATGGATTTGAGGACCATTAAAGTCAATGTTGATCCTTATTATTATTAAGAGAACTTTCAAATTTACTGCACCATGGGGCAAACTCGAAAGCATCATTTTTCATAGGTGTGTTCATTGCTCTGGATTTTAGTGCAGAACGCCATAGGATATGGAGAAAGCGAGCAGCACAGAGAATCAATTCTGAAATTTGCAGGAGGAAGGTGCATGTAGCCCTTTTGCTGGAAGGAGGAGGTTCTGGGATTTTTCCATAATGAAGCATCATGATGACCTTGTACTCAAAAAGCCTAAAATGAAACAAAATGATTGGCAAAGAAATACAAAGTACCACTGTTACCATTAGCATTAACAATAGTATCTTTTAAAAAGTTTAAACGGTTATTGTGCAAAAAAGAGGCTCAGTTTAAGTGACCAGCAATTTACTGAGCACAGATAGTAAGCTAGTATAACAGACACCCTGTACTGAGGGGAAAGAACACACTGTTTTGCCTGTCAGTATTTTTTCAGGGCTGGGCTAATTGTCAGGTGCGCAAAAATAAATAAAAGTACATATATACACATATTAAATATGTACACATATACATATAAAATACCCACATTGAAATGCATAGTTTTTTTTTTAAACAATAGTTTATTTTTACATCATTTTGTGACTTTTTCCATCTCAGTGTAATCCCCATGGGCTTCCCATCACCAATCACCCCTGTGCTGTCAACATAGTCTAGTGCATTTCCCTCTCCCCACTGTTTTTGATCCCACTCCCTACTCCACCCCCATAAAATGCCTCTGATATATAACTGTTCATTATTATTATTTTCTCACCTGGCCCATTATACTCCTACTATAAGTGAAACCACTGGTATTTTTCCTTTTCTTTCTGGCTTATTTCACTAAGCATGATCCCTTCCAGCTCCATCCATGTTGCTGCAAAAGGCATGTGTTT
>NW_004567108.1:39981987-39988945 GCF_000260355.1 Condylura cristata
TTCTCACTGGGGTGAGGTGGTATCTCATTGTGGTTTTAATTTGCATCTCCCTTATTACAAGTGATGTTGAACATTTTTTCTTATGTTTGTTGGCCATCTGAAAATGCATAGATCTTAACTGTACAATGCAAGGAATTTATAGACACACTTAGTAATATAGATACATATGCACAGCAATGAGTTATCATTCAAATTAAGGTATTAAACATTTCCCATATCCTAGAAAGCTCTCTTGCCCTCTTACATTCATCCACTGGAGATAACCACTATTTTGACTTCTATATCCATAGATCAATTTAATTTATGTCTGAAATACTTTAGGAAAATTCATATGAGTTGAATCCCCATATAAATGGAATCATGCAGTATGTTATCCTTTGTGTATGGCTTCTTTTGCTCATATTTATGTCTTGACATTCATCCATATTGCTACATTTGTAAAAGTAGTTTGTTCTTTTAATTTCTATGTTATATTCCATTGAATGAATATTCAGCCATTTACTTATTCTTCTATGGTAGATATATGGGTGGTTTCTAATTTTTAGTTATTATAAACAAAGCTGTTGTAAACATGCTTGCACTTGTGTTTGATGAACTTTTCTCCTTATTTCTATTGGACATTAGTGTTGAATTGGCATTATTGGGTCATTCAAAAGAGTTTTGAATGGTTGAATTGAAAAAAGAAGTTCTTTATTAAACTCAGGATTAGCAAAAGAACCCTGGTCATCTAGCCCATATAGTCTTATTCTCATTGGAAAGAAAACAAAAAATTAAAGAAGAATAGATACATAGCACTGACTATTAGCTTTATGAGATGAAAATGTGAATTTAAACATGGTTTAAGGCACAGAATAATGCCAAATAAACTTGACAATCTCATAATTTTATTACAGTGTTAAAAAAACTTGTTAATCTCATAAATTTATTACATGAAACTCAGAATTATGTTTCGGGATATATATTGTAAATTCATAGTTGACATATTAGTTCATTTAAAATTTTTATTGAGTGCTTACTGTGTGACATGTACTATTGGGACTGTAATAGAGAGCCCACAGATGTATAGTCATCCATAGATCACTAAAATAGATAATAAATACTAAACAAATAAATCCATTCTGTAAAAATTATCACCGGTGAAACATGGTCTATACAAATTTTGGGAGGTTTTGTTTTTTAGAATTTTTACTTTATTGTAAATTTTGGGTGGCTTTAACAACATAAGTAATGGATAGTTTGTATTTAAAATGCAACTATACATAGCTTTAAGTCTAGGTTTCAGGCAATTGAGGCCAAAAGTCCTATTCATGCATTTAGGAATAATAATATAATGACAGTTAACTATGTCATTTAAGTACTTTTCTTGGTTTATATCATTTACTCTTAACAGTATCCCTATGATATAGGTACTATTATCTACATTTTAATGAGAATGAGGTGCAAAAGGTTGAATAACTTACCCCAATCACACAGCTAGTATGCAGTCATATTGGGATATAAAGCAAAAGCAGGTTGTCTGACCTGAAAGCCTGCATGCTAGTTATTAGCCTCCTTGCCCTCCACCCAGACACACACACACACTGCCATCTTTGTAGAATGACCCAAGTGTTACATACAAAACTAAATTGATAAAGATGTTATATTTATGATAATTTATAATGCAAAAGAAAAGCTTAAACAATATTAGTTGGAAATCATGATCAATTGAAGACAGTATCTGTAACCAAAGGGTGTTCTTAAATTGTCTTTCCTGAAAACTACTGAAGTCCTATCCTGTGCTCATTCTCAATAAACGTGTCAAAATATTCTCAAAGAGTGACCGCTGGCCTGCTTACTAGCATTCTGAATTAAATATTCAATAAATTGTTTTTATGTTCAACTGAGAAACTACTGCTAGCTCACTTTGTAGGTTATTAGTAAGTAATATTTTGGTTGTAGGTAAAAATAAAAACTAATAGAAGATGTGCCTTCTGCTGTCAGTATGAAAGGAAGTCTTGCCTTCTTCGATCTGTTCAGGGCAATTGGAAGGATTCTTCAGAGGACTGAGGTCTTCTCTGAGAATCATTGGCCAAAGCAAAAGAAAATCGACAAAGAACATTTCTAAGCAACATGCTGAGTGCTGTGGCTGTGCTGGGCTCAGTGGGGCCTAATAAATAGCTCTCCTGTTTCTCTGAAGGATTCTGAAACAATTAAGAGGTAATCAAAGAGATAGAGATAAAAATACGACCATTGTACTGATTAAGCTAGTAATGAAGAGCTCTGGAACGAGACAGATTTATACAGGGAGCACTGAACAGGCAGGCCTTTCCCAGTCATGGCCACGGGTGTCCTTAGGGCATCAGGGGACCAGGAGTATGTGTTCTCTGTGGACACTTTGTTCTGGTGATGAGAGAAGTAGGCCTGGTCCAGGTTGCTCCATTTCCCCTAGGAGTAAGTGGGAGTAGAGAGAGGCCAGCGGTGTGTGGTAGCAGACTCCCTCCACATGGAAGGGAATGTCACACTTTTCCCACACCTATAAAAATACTTTCAGTGCTCTAGGGGTGCAAAGAATCATATAACCAGGAAGAGGAGGATGCATGCCCAAGAAGATATCTTATGCTGTCTTGTGGGTGAACCAGGATATCACCAGATGGTGATTGGGAAGGGAGGGCACTTCAAGAAAAAGATTTGCAAAATGCAGCCCAAAGGCCAAATCTGGTGTGTGGCCTGTTTTTTGGAAATAAGGATTTATTGGAACACAAACACTCACTTATTTCTGTATTATCTATGCATTTGTGCTATTCTGGTAAGGTTGAATAGATGTGACACAGGCCACATGGCCCACAAAATCTAAAAAAATTCTCTTTGGTTCTTTAAGGAAAAAGCTTGCCAATCTGCTTAAGCAGATGGTAATGCTCCAGGAGTATGAAAGACAGTGGTGGTGCTGGGATGGGGGATGGGCATGACTAGTGTTTGGTGTGTTGGGACACCGAGCAGGAAGAGAGTGGAGGGAGCGGAAAGGTTGGGTAGAGCGATATCATTACTGATCATGAGAAGAAGCCTGGAAAAAATGATTGAACAGCTGGACCCTTGGTTTTCTGGAATTTTGTAGATCTCTACTGAAAGCAGCATTGCAGACAGGTTAATTAGATTAATTATATGCAGATAAATTGACAGACATTTAACATATAGAGTCTTTAAATTCATAAAGAATTGGCATCATATACAAGCCAAAAGATACCTGTAGATGATGAAGTGGCTGTGGCACGTTTAGAAAGCATGAAGCTGGTATTTCTCTTTGAATGGCTTGCAGGATGGGTTCGGAGAAGAGGCAAAATAGCAACAACTGTTGGAAAGAGAATTGAATGGTGAATTAGGAAGGGAAATGTATTTCAGGCATTTTTAGAGTTGGAGTGGGATGACTGAATGAAATGTACCCTAGCCTTGCTCTAGGATAATGAATGAGGAGGGGATGTGAGAATAATAAGAAAGGAACTCTGTGCCGAGAAGGGGTCAGGGTCTTGGGACCAATCTTTTCTTTATTAATACAGGATATTTCTGTCCATCCCCCAAATGTTAGGACTAAAAAAAAGGTGTAACCTCTACTATATATCTTTCTGATTCTGCTTCCAGGGAAGATTCTTTTTACTCTTGGCTTCTGAGGTTTTAGTTATATTGTTTAGAGCAACAGAAAATGCTGAAATAGAAGGAATAGAGAATCAGAATTGAGAAGAAAAAGAAGTCCTGGGAGGGGGTGGCCAGAGAGACCAGAGAAATCATTCAGACGGGTGGGGGAAGGAAGAGGAAAAAGATTACAGTCAGTTTCTTTGGCAGGACAGAGGAAGGAAGGAAGGATTTGAGGGAACTAGAGAGGGGAGTTTTGGGACAATTCTGGGTATCTTTGGAGGGTAAATAAGATGTTGGAGATAGTGAAATGAAGGTTTTTCTTATCATATATGAATTGTTGATGTCTTTCAGTAGCCAGTGAAAACTGAAACTATGGTTATTTAGTTCTTGGCTGCCTAACAGTTGTTGAAATATGACAGGGTACAGATACTAGGCCAGATCCCATTAATTCTAATTTCTAAAGATTTACATTTTTTTAAAGTTTTATTTGAACAGTTTTATCCAAGTATAATTGATATACAATAAGCTGCACATATTTAAAAAGGACAATTTGATGCATTTTGGCATGTATACCCTGGGAAGCCATCAAGATGATGGGCATATCCATCACTCCCCAGTTTTTTCTCCTATTCTTTTGTAATTCCTCTATTCTACTGTACTCAGGAAATCACTGATCCGATTTCTATCATTATGGGCTAGTTAGCATTGTCTAGGATTTTATGTAAATGGGCTCATACAGTATTGGCTCTTTTGGAAGGAGATCAGGGTCATTTTATTCAGAATAATTACTTTGAGACTTATTTTGTATATATCAATACCTAATTTTGCTTTTATTTGTTTTTACCACTGGATAACATTCCACTGTATGGACATACCACAGATCATCTACAGATCTACATTTGAATCGTTTTCCATTTTTTAGCTATTGCAATCAAACTTCCATGAATATTCATTCATGTCTTTGTATGGACATATGCCTGTTGTTCTTTTGGAAAATATTCAGGAACATAATGGCTAGTTCATTTTAATTTTTTTTTTTTTATGAAACTGCCAAACTGTTTTCCAAAGCAATTGTACCATTTTATATTACCACCAGAAGTATATGACTGTTCCAGTTTTTTTGTCTGTATGAATATTTGGCATACTGACTCTTTAATTTCAGTTATTCAAAAAGGTATATAGTGACATTTCACTCATTGGGCTAAATGATGTTAAATATCTTTCATATGCTCATTTGCTATCTATGTATCTTCTTTGTTGAAATGTTCATTCAAGGGACTCTCCCTGGTGGCACAGTGGGTTAAAGCGCAGCACTATGCATGAAGATAACTGCATCTGTGAATTCAATGCCCGTTCAGGGAAGTGATCCACATGCCGAGGCAGACCTCTCTTGTCTTGCCCACTGCTCCCCAGTCAGTCTGCCTGTTCTGCTCCCCACTCTGTCTCTCGTTAATTCTCTCACCGCCTCTGCACCTCTGGCCTGCACCCCAGTTTTGTTTTGTATGTATAAATAAATAGATCTTAAAAAAAATGTTCATTCAAATTCTTTGCTCATTTTTAATTGCTTTTCTTGTATTCTTATTATTAATTTTGAGTTTTTCATTTATTCTTCTTGTAACTCCTTTATTAGATGTTTGATTTACAAAAGAATTCTTCCATTCTGTTGTTTGTCCTTTAACTACCATGACATTATTTTTCAAAGAGCAGATGTTTTAAATTTTTTTGATAAAGTTCAACTTACTGATTTTTTTCTTTCATAGGTTGTGCTTTTAGGTGTCATATCCAAGAAATCCTTGTCTAGACCAAGATCAGAAAGATTTTTATCATATGTCTTTTTCTAGGAGTTTTATAGTTTTGGATGTAGTTTTATATCGTTTTTGGCCTATGAGCCATTATGAATTAATTACAATATAAGCATGAACTATGGCCAAAAATTCTTCACTTGCACACTTTTGTTGAAGACTATCTTTTCTCCTTTGAATAGCCTAGCACCTCGTGCAAAAATATTTTTGAGTCTATTCCTAGATTCTTCATTCTCTGCCACTAAAAATGTTCCATACTACTCTGTTTGTTCATCTTTACAGCAATGCGACAGCGTCCTGTTTACCGTAGACTTGAAGTTAGGTGCCATTAATCCTCTTTGTTCTTTCTGAGGAAGGAGTCTTTTCGCTATCTGTTCTTTTCATTTCTTATATAAAGTTTAGGATCAGTTGCTAATTTCTGGATTTTTATTGAAATTGTAGTGATGCTCTAGATCAATTTGTAGAGATCTAGCACTGAACATGATTGAGTCTTTCAACTCATGAATATGGTTTTTACTAAGGTCTTTAAAAATTGATTTCTGCAACATTTTGTTATTTTCAATGCAGGTCTTATACAATCTTTTTTTTTTTTTTAAAGATTTATTTATTTATTCATATAGAACTGGGGTACAGGCCAGAGATGCGGAGGGTGAGAGGATTCACCAGAGACAGAGAGGGGACCAGAACAGGCAGATCTATGAAGTACACCGCTGAGGGGAGCCGTGGGCGGGTCAGGAGAGGTCTGCCATGCCATGTGGATCTCCTTCTGGGGAAGGTGGGGATCGGACTCATGCTGAAGTGGCTTAAGCTTCTTAGTGCTGTGCTTTAACCCGCTGCGCCACCAGGAAGGACCCTTATACAATCTTTTGTCAGAGTTTTCTCTAAGTTTTACTTATTTTTGACGGTATTGCAAATTTTACTTTATTTTATTTTCAGTTTGTGATCCTTTGTTGTATTCAATAGAAATACAATTGATGTTTGTTTACTGATCTTGATTCCTGTGATCTTGCTGCAGTCACTATGTCTTTAGTAATGCTTTTGTAGGTACATAACTTTAAAAAGATTTATTTATTTGTGCATACAGAACTGGGGTACAGGCCAGAGGTACAGGGGCGATGAGAGGATTCACCAGAGACAGAATGGGGAACAGAACAGGCTGACTGACAAAGCACACTACTGAGGGGAGCAGTGGGTGGGTCAGGAGAGGTCTGCTGCGCCACCTGGGTCACCTCCAGGGCAGGGGATAGAACTCATACTGAAGTGTCTTTAACTTCTTAGTGCTGTGCTTTAACCCACTGTGCCACCAGGGAGGGCCCATAGGTATACATAATTTCTTTTTTTTTAAGTACTATATATTTTTTATTATTGAGGGTACATGAACATTGAATGAATTTAACTTCTCAAGATTTTTTTTATTTTTTTTATTAATAATGTAATACTTTATTTTTACATCATTTTATGCCTTTTTCTTTTTTCTTTTTTTTTATATTACAAAGTTTATTTTTACATCATTTTGCACATTTTTTTTTCCATCTCAATTGTAATCCCTG
>NW_004567108.1:39992310-40087006 GCF_000260355.1 Condylura cristata
CAGAACAGGCAGATCGACGAAGTACACTGCTGAGGGGAGCAGCGGGCGGGTCAGGAGAGGTCTGCCACGCCATGTGGTCACCTCCCGGGCAGGCGGGGATCGAACTCATGCGGAAGTGGCTTTAGTTTCTCAGTGCAGCGCTTTAACCCGCTGCGCCACCAGGGAGGGCCCGGTATACATAATTTTTAACGAGCAAATGAAATAGGCACATGTGTGTAGATGAAAGATTATCTTCCCCACCATTGGTCTGAAGTTGGCATTTTATGCTGGTCAGTGGTGCTCTGAGAATGGCTCCTGTGATGCTTTGTCCAAAAACAAAAGGTCTTCTGTGAAGAACGAGTTGGGGCAATAGCATAGTGAGTGACTATTCCCACATAGAAAACACTGGGGCATATGTTAAAGATACTATGTGGTGGGCAAGAGTAGTGTGGATTTGAATAAATGTTAAGAGAATATAGAAGGAGACTTCTCACATATCAAAGGCAGGTAGGCTTGCAGGAATTGGCATGTCATCTTTACAGGTGGCCATAGGGAAAGGACTTGTGCACAGGAGTGTTTCTTTTCTTCCATGATGAGAACATTCTCCTCAACCAAGCTTGATGTGGGAAGGGTATTGGTTGTATATGTGTGACAATCAATTTCCAGATGATAACTAGATGATTTAACAAAGCATCTGGAAGTTTATTTCAAGTCCTGGATTATTGCTAGTATGTGGGTAAGATAAGTTGTGATTTTGTTTACAACTGTGTATTTCATGTCACAGAGGCACAGCTGAGAAAAAAATGCATTGACTAAGGCAAAAGATTCAAATGAGTCAAATAGAAGTTCAGTGTTATTTTTTTGGGAGCTGGTTGATACCCCTATAGTGAAAATAATGTCTGTCACGGGCAAGGGTATGGACAGACAAGGCTTATATTAAGTTGAGCTGCACATTCAGTACTAAATAAGACTTTCTGGGACCAACCAAATGACTGATGTTCTGCTTCAGTTCTGTAGTGCCTCTTTGTTTCAAGGGGACCCTTTTGGGACAATATGTGGGCAAAGATGATGAAGTTAAATGATAAATAAGTTAAATAAACTAATGATAGAGATCTAGACCCTCCATTTTTCTCCATCCTACCCCTAACTTCTCCATTCAACCAGAGACCCTCCCCCTTTTTATTTTAGAAAAAAATACTTGTATTATGTATTATGTATGAACATGAGCTTTGTTTTCTAAAGAGCTTTTTTTGTGTGTGTGTGTTTCAAAACTACTGGGCTAGTTCACTAAGTGTGGTCAATGATGCATACCTTCCTCAGTAAGAAGGAGAAAATATCACAGAGAATCTGTACCCTTGGCCAGAATTGAAGGGAGTCATCATTTTCCTAGCATGAGATCTTGCTGAAGTGACAAGTTACTGATTGCCTTATGTTGGGTTGCCAAATATTACATGGGATGTATTTATGATAAATATTATTTGCTGTTTGTTGAATAAATGTTAAGAGAATGTAGAAGGAAACTTCTAAAAATTAAATTTCTGAAATTAAAATTTAACTGTATATCTTGTATTTTTAAAATTAAGTAGTTTTAAAGAGCTTTTTTGAATTTATTGGCTTGTATTTACAAAGAAAAAACAGTTGACAAAGATACACAGCAAATAATCCAAATAAATTTTTGAAATCCTACTAAAATAATTCCAAGACACATGATTTATCTGACATAACAGTGCCTTTTAGATGCTGTTATTGACATGGAAATTGTCTGTTTCTTACTTTTCTAAACACATAGTGGTATAATTAACAACATTCAGTCATTTTATTCTTTTTTGAATCTATTAAAAATAAAAAATAACAAGAAACTAATTTTTTCAATTTTTTTTTTATGGTAGTGGTGTGACATTCACAAGCCAGAATAACTTGCCCAAGGTCACACAGCTGGAAGTTTCTAGAGCTAGGATATGAATCCATTGCTTTGTCTCATTTCAAAATTATTACTGATGGATGTTGTGTTAGCCTCCACAGATGGGACCTTGTTAGTCTGGCGTTAGTCAGTTATGACCAGTAATAATCTGGTAGAGTGTGTATATATTATAGCCATCCCAATAATAAAAGCAACTATGTACTTTCTCCATTGTGGGGAGAGGATTTAGCAGAGCTCTTCCTGGTGGGTCTGTTTTCCCATAAAGTGGTTTTTCTTCAGTAACTCTGATGCTTCACCTAGAAAAGTTATCTGCCTAAATGGTTGTCATCTCATGTTCCAGTTAATTAATTGAAAAGTTAAGCTGCATGTGATCAAAGCCCAGTATCTAATGGGGGGAGAGGGGTATATGTGTTTGTGTATTTATGGCATTTCCCCTGCTGTGTTCAGTTCCCTCCGTTTGTAGATTTATTAAGCAGAAGATTGGTGTTGGCATTCTTTCTTCTCCACATCCCTCAACCTGGAAGCTGGTTTTTTAACAATGTGTTAATTTTAGCCCCATTTTGGTTCATTAAAATAATTGGCAAGTTTCTTGTGTTCATCACAATGGGAGTTTACCTATTTTTAACAGTCTAAAACTTATTGTGGTAGTGCTATTTTTACTTGGAAAATAATTCTTCATAGTTATTTCTGATTTTTTTCTCCATGGGGAGGTCCATTTAACCATTTCCCATTTATTATGGACAGAAAACTGTCTCACAGAAGTTAAATAATGTGTAAGGATATTCCCAAAGCTCAATCCAAATTCTTGCCTCAGCTGACTGTCAGGATCTGCTACTGTCATTTTCTTTGGTAGCAAACATGATTCACCCCACAGTGTCTGTATCACAGCCTTGCCTTTTTTCTACTTAGAGCCAGTCATTATCCTTTATAGCATGAAGAACCTAGTCATCACACCAGAGGAATGATCAGATTTCTTCCCTCCTTGATGAGGGATGTACCCCTCATCAAGAAGTTTGCTCAACTGTCAACATGATTTGGCTCAGCTCCTCTCATCACCCACTGTATTTTGGGATAGTTCAGTGAGTGAGGTCAGGTAAAAGTCCACAAGGTGTCAGCTTTCTCTTGTACTCACCAACTCACAGTGGTTGTACTCTTGTTCCTCTGGGTATGCTCCCATTTGTTCTGCTGGAGTGGCAGGGTAGTGAACACACCCAGAGGCAAGTGCTGTTTCCCTAAGTTTCACTGACCATTTACCAGTGAATTGTCCTTAAGTTGATGTTGAATGAGAATGAGTGACACTGCAGAATATTTGAATTTAAGAACATATGTGATATTTGGGCTGAATAACATAGTATTTGAACTTGGTTTTGATCCTCAGTCCTCTTTCTGCCCTCATGTCTTATCTTGTAAATTCCACCTCTGAGCATGTGACCCTCAACCTCTCTCCTGAGCTCTATATTCTTTTTTCAAAGATTTCAAAAATAACTTTTTTGTATATTTATGTATACACAAACTGGGGTGTAGGCCAGAAGTGTGTGTGTGTGTGTGTGTGTGTGTGTGTAGTGGGAGTGACAGGATTCACCAGAGACAGAGTGGGGAGCAGAACAGGCAGATCTACTGAAATACACTGCTAAGGGGAGCAGCAGACAAGACACGTGTGTCAGCTCCCTGGCTGGAGATTGAACTCATGCTGCAGTGGCTGGCAATACCTTGATAGCATTGAGCCTTAAATTCCTGAGCCACCAGGGAGGCCCCCTGAGCTCTATACTTTAATGTCCAGTTGCCTACGGGACTTCCTCTTAGGTTTATAAAAGGCAGATCTAACTCAGAATGTTCAAAAAGACTCTTTACTGTCCCCCACCTAAACCTGTTCCTCCCTCATCCTTCTTTTTTGGTAAAGGTCAATTTCTATCTTTCAGTTATTCAGGTCAAAACCTGACCCTCATCTGCCATTTCTTTCTTCCTCTCACATCCTACAGTCAATCAATCCTCAAATCCTGTCAGCAGGCCTGTCACAATATGTTCAGATTCTGAATTCCTTTTCATTACCTGTGTCTATCACCCTAGTCCAAACTGCCCCTTCTCTTTTCTTGCTCTCCCTAGTCCCTTTTCTGTTCATTTGCAGGCTGGCACTAAATAGCATGGATCATGACCTTCTTCAGAAAATCCTTCATTGGCTTTCTATTTTATTCAATATAAAATGCAGTACCCTACATGATCTACCCTTTCTCTCATATCTAATCTCCCTTTGTGTTTAGCTCTCACTGTTTGTGGATTTACTCAGTGTGACATGATATGCCTCCTACCCTGAAACATAAGCCTCATCTCTGATCTTCAGTCCTTTGCCCCTTGCTTCTCATCTGGGGCCAACCATCACAATGACTTTAGCTAGGGCATGCCCAGTACATGCTGCTTTCTTTCTTGCATCTACCTGGAACATTCTTGCCATAAAGACCCATATCACTCTCTCTCTCTTTCCCTCTCTGCTTAAATAATGAATTGGGATGCCATCTGAGAACCAGAGCCCAAAAGCTTGGTCCCCTTGGTGAGGAAAGAATACAACATCAAGACCAGAGTGAGGCAGAAAAACAGAGGTTTTTGTCAGGTAAAGAGAAGGACAGAAAAAGCTCTCTTAAGAGAGAGGGATCCCAAGTTGGTAGCCACTCAGGTGAAGGAAGAAAGGGCTTATATATATGTATTTTTTATTTGAAATGGGGGTGGGGTGGGGAGGTGACTTTGTATTGACTCTTCAGATAGGCAGAACTCCAAACAGGTTTTCTTTGGTTTTGGCCACTTGTCATCAATTGGGGCCAGGGTCTCCTTGACCAAATGACATCTGGTTCTTGGAAGGCAAATGGTGATAATCTTGGTCAACACAGGTGTTTGCTCAGGGTGTGGGCCTACCTGTGCAGTTTTCTGGGTGTTATGAAGGCTGAGGCTTTCCCTCCCCATTGTGGTCCTGACTTTGTTGCCAGCATACATCCACCTTCAATATCACCTTATCAGAAAGTCTTCCATGACCTGGATCAAATGCTAGCCCCATCTAAGAGCATATCCTTAAAAAAAAAACCAAAAAACAACTTTGCTTATTGCATATCTCCATTACCTGGCACAAGGTAGGTAGAAACTGAGAAAATATCTACATTCAGTAAATATGAATAAATTCATTATTCAGGCAAGAAGAATTTTGTTGTTTTTCTTTGAATGTCTTTGAGTTAGCATGGGTTTCAATACCACTTTGGTTTACAACATTAGTATCTTGTATAATTTTGGACAAATCACATAAGCCACTTTCTTTGTTATAGAATTTAGGGTTGGACTAGGTCACACAAAGGCAAGTTTTAGCTTCGTTTGTTTGTTTTTGTTTTGTGAATGTGGGATCTCTTTTTAAATCCAACAGTTGTTGGAGGTTGAAGTCTATCGTCTGTTCCTGTGCCTGTGTCTGAAGTGATGGAGACAGCCTACCCTTCTTGCTATTTTGTGAATACTTCCTTCTTCTCACCATCAAACATACTGTGGACTTGTGTTGCTATGATATGCAGTGTGCAGAAAGAGCTGTGTGATGAGTTGCCTGACTAGTTAGTAGTAATAGATCATCAAATTTTATACATCACTTACATTAATAAGTCAGGTGAACTCTATTACTGTTATTTTAAAATAACTGGCCCTTCCTTATCTACATATTGTTATCCTTCCTTGAGTGGGAGCGAAATGGTGGAATGTAGTGGGAATTATTCATTACCTAGTGAATGCCTTTGGGTTTTTTTTTTTTTTTTATTTATTTATTCATACAGAACTGGGGTACAGGCCAGAGGCTCAGGGGCGGTGAGAGGCTTCACCAGAGACAGAGCGGGGAGCAGAACAGGCAGATCGACGAAGTACACTGCTGAGGGAAGCAGCGGGCGGGCCAGGAGAGGTCTGGCTCGCCATGTGGTCTCCTCCGGGGCAGGCAGCAGGCGGAATCGAACTCATGCGGAAGTGGCTTCAGATTCTCAGTGCTGCGCTTTAACCCGCTGCGCCACCAGGGAGGGCCTGGGTTTTTTTTTTTAAAGATTTCTTTTCTTTCTTTAAAGATTTATTTATTTATGCATACAGAACTGGGGTACAGGCCAGAGGTGCAGGGGCGGGGAGAGACAGAGTGGGGAGCAGAACAGGCTGATTGACTAAGTACACTGCTGAGAGGAGCAGTGGACGGGTCAGATGTCTGCTGCATCATGTGGATCACCTCTGGGGCTGGGGATCGAACACAAACTGAAGCGGCCAGGGTCAGCTTGCAGTGCTGTGCCTTATCCTGTTGCGCCACCAGGGAGGGCCCACCACTGCTTTTATATATTGTGGTGGAAACAAAAGATTTGGAAGCACCAGTGTCGTAATGCTTGAGAGACAGAGGTAAGTCATGTGGTATCAGTCTTCATAGAGTTGTAGATTAAAGAATATATTGGTACTGTCAAAGAATACAAGTCAGTGTGTGTGAGAGCCAGATGTGTGTGCAGTCTTTGCCGGAGCATGAGGATGGCTTCCTGGGGGGGTTCATAAGGGAAGGGAGGCTTTAGCAGTGTCATGGGTGCTCTCCCCTCCCAAGAAATGATTCCACAAGATGCAATACCTCTCCTGTTCCCTTTGTTATGGGCCGTGCTAGCTTGGTTGGCATGCTCAGGTTTCTGTACTGCTCCTGGTGGTCCTCCTGTACCATAGTGTCATAGACTGTTTTTCAGTTACCCTAGGTCAGGATCCTGACAGTTATAGGCAGGATAGGATCCTGACAGTTATAGGCAGGCAACAAATTTTTCTTTCAACAGGAACAGATGAGACCTCTAGCTTATGCCTATTTTTTTTTTAAAGATTTATTTATTTATGCATACAGAAATGAGGTACAAGCCAGAGGAGCAGGGGTGGTGAGAGGATTCACCAGAGACAGAGTGTGGATCAGAACAGGAAGATTGATGAAATACAGTATTGAAGGGAGCAGTGGGCGGGTCAGGAGAGGTTTGCCACACTATGGGGGTCACCTTCTGAGGGCGGGGGATTGAACTTGCACTGAAGTAGCTGCGGCCAGCTTGCAGTGCTGTGTCCTTACCTGTTGCGCCACCAGGGAGGGCCTTATGTCTATTTTTTAAAGAGTAATATGCAACCTTAGAGAAAGATAAGCTTGATATTTGTACCAAAGGAGAGTGAGTACAACTTCTAAGTTCCCAACCTTCTATTCTCTTGACTTTGGAATCCTATTTGCTCTGTAACATGTGCTACTCTGGATTAATCAAGGAAGAATTTGTCCTTGGTCTCCTAAAAAAGATGGTTGACAATATCATTTATTTTCCAAAGTGGAACACCTTTGGGAGTGCAAAGGTGTACAATAAATAATTATTCAGGGACAATAGGTATAAACCAAAGTTGTTGAAGCAAACAGATTGAATACTCATTATACAGATAAAACAGAGTAATATTATAATTGGCTTTCGTTCATCTAAACTCTCAATTCTGGCCCAGAGAAAGTAAGGCTCAGAGCAACCTCTGGGGCATGTGCAGTGGCCCTATTCTGGGTGCCAGAGGAGTCTGTTGCCTGTCCCACTGGCTGAATAAAGGCTTGCTTGGGGTTTCAGAACCACTTGGACGATTAAAGCATCTCACTGTCAGAAACCAGGTGGCAATATGGGTAATGTCTTGGCTCTTCCTAGCATTTCCTTTGATATGGAATTAAGATCAAGTAAAACTCTTTGAGAGGTCTGTCTTAGTATCTTCAAATTTTGTATCATTGTGATCAAAAGAACTGAAGCATAGCCTGGCCTGGGGAAGAAAGTGATTCTAAGTCTGGCAGGGCTACAATAGATGAGAAAGACAGCTCCTTAGAGAGGAAGGGCAAGAGCACTTCAATCAGGACTAGCCCTGTGCGCAAAGGCCAAACACCAGGGTGCCAGCTGCTATACAAAGCAAATTAAAGACCTGAGTCACATCACCAATGCACTCATGTGTTTTCAGGGCTAGGCTTATTTAGAGGGATACATTTTCGTTATAAACCTTTCATCAGCTAAAAATGTGAAGAGATGCTTCAAAGCATCAGACCTCCCCGGTAGCCTGGTGTGTGCGTGGAAGCTGATGCTCCTCATTTGGCTTTGTGCTGTTAGCTCAGATGCAGTATTTGGGATTATGTAGCTAATTACTACACTGGTATTCTGTCTGCCTCTCAAGGGATTTCCCTTTAGACTCTCTAATAGAAGCATTTTATTTTCTCTAGAAGAACAGTTTGGTCATCCTTGGGAAGCAGCTCTTATGTCTGTGCCAGGGGCTGTATTTATTTCCATAGCTTGAACCTACCCTGTCCCTTCATTGTCTTAGTACATGGTGTTCTTGCTGCTCATTTATGGGGAGCATTTTGCATCATACTCTCTAGCCTGGTGATCATCATTTCTGTTTTGGAAAACTAAGGTGTATTCTAGCAGTAGAAAAAATCTTCATGTGCATTCATAAATTTGTATCTGTATGTTTAAAATTTGTCAAAGAACAGGGAGCTAATGGGATTTGTAAAAGCCTCTTGGAAAATTTTTTCTAGGATTAAGTGATATTCTTATGATACCAAGTCAGAAACTATGGCATTTGGGACCTATTTATTATTTATTTTGACTCAGGCTGACACTTCATTGAGTTGGGATTTCAAGTATGCAACACAGGTAATAGTTAATTTCTTCAGTAATAAATTATGCCTATAACTCTAATAGCTGGCATAAGTGAATGACTGTGGTTGATATTATAGACCTAGTGGCTTGGCTCTTCTTAAGCATGGGTGACTTAGAGAGGTTAGGTAGGTGAGCACATGCTTTCTGTTCCATTATGTAATATTTGTGAAACTTCACTATGGAGACTCCCTATGGACCAAGACTAAAATGATCACGAACATCTATATATAAATTGGTATCTCTTTGTTTTTCTTTCAATTGCCACCTGCAGACTTTTATTCGTATTCCCTTCCTAGATTTAGAAAACTTCCCAGGCTGCCTTGAATTTTTTGTCTTTGCTTCTGGATCCTTCACTGCAATGCTCCTGCAGGTATACACCTTTGATTAGTTGCCTACCCTCATCCAATCAAAGCATTACTTTGTCTCCTAAGCCTTCAGATTCACAGTGCACTGACAGCCTGTTGCCGCTTTTCTGGTTAGAATAACAAAGCCTCCCCGGACAATCTTTCTTTTAGCTCAGATGAAAAGAGAAACTCAAAGAATACATACACTACCACTCTCTCCAAAAGTGCTTCCACTAATCAGGAACACCTTCCCTCTGGCAACGATAGCAATTCATCCTCTACTAGATTTGGAAATTTAGATGGTTTCTAGCAAAGAGATGGCTAATGGCTGTGACATTCAGAAGAATGATCAGGAGCTCATTGGAGTTGTGCTACTATAGAAAGTACCTTGATGTTCCGTGAGAGTCATTACTGATCCACTCCATTTGTTCATTCATGTTTTATTTGTGTATTCATTCTTAAAACACATATGGCATGCTTCCCAGGTGCTAAGCACAAACTGGCAAGAGAAATTGAGGTGAATGATATTGTGTTTTCTTTTTTTTCCCCTTCTGATTATGTAGTAAGTAGTATATTCCCACTCCCCCCTGCATTGATAGTGAAAAGGAAAGTATTTCATTTAAAATAATGACATAAAGTTGTAAAATAATAAAAAAACATGAAAATATTTTGAAATAAATTTAATAAGGTATGTATAGCATAGTGACAATAGTTAATACTATCTTACTTATTTAAAATTGGTGAAAAAGTAGATCTTAAAAGTTCTCACCACAAGAAAAAATTTTATAATGATATATCATGACAGTTATTTGCTAGACTTTTACTTGTCTGATCATTTCACAATGTGTACAGGTACTGGATCATTATGTTGTGTACCTGAAACTAATATGTTGTTAGTGTTATCATTACCTGATAAACCAAGTAAATTAAAATTGCAAAGAAAACAAAAATGTAACAAAAAACAAAGGAACTTAACAAGAAAAGTGAGAGTTTATATGAAGGAACAGAAAATAAATTTGGACAAATAGATACACATACCACATTCTTGGATGGGAGACGTTATATCATAAAGTTGTCAAATCACCCAAAATTATTATATGAATTTAGTATAATTTCCAGAAGGTTCTTTTTTAATTGGATACAATCATGCCAACTTTAATATAGAAAAGTAAATGCTGAACATGTAAGAAAAGTATGAAAAAGGTTAGGGGATACTTATTTTAGATATCAGTGTCTTTGCTATTATTATGATGTTAAAAATCAAGCTAGTATGGCAAAGAATAAAGAAATCATTACACTAGACTACAGAAAGAAGGATACATCCCAACAAATATAAAAATTTACTTTATGATAAAGTTTGGCATTTCAATTCAGTAGGAAATGAATGACTTATTTAATAAAATGTGCTGATGTAACTGGCTGTCCTAGAACAAATCAAGTTGGACTCTATCACACAAAATATGCAAATATATATTCCAAATGTGTGAAGATTTCAGTAAACAATAAATTTTATTTTAGAAGTGAATTTAAAAGATTATATACAATCAACTCCTTGGAGTAGGAGAGACTTTTTTTTTTTAAAAAGATTTATTTATTTATGCATACAGAACTGGGGTATAGGCCAGAGGTGCAGATGCAGTGAGAGGACTCACCAGAGACAGAGTGGGGAGCACAACAGGCAGACTGACAAAACACACTGCTGAGGGGAGGCAGCAGGCGGGTCTGGAGAGGTCTGCTGTGCTGTGCCATGTGGGTCACCTCTGGGGTGGGGGATCGAACTCATACTGAAGTGGGTTCTTAGTGCTGTGCTTTGACCTGCTGTGCCACCAGGGAGGGCCCAGGAGAGACATTTTTTTTTTTTTTGAGGCTCCCAGTGTTTAATGAATTTCAGTTAAGTACTCTGGACAGATGTTTGGTGAAGACCTGCTCACAGCTACTATACAATAGCATGTTAGCAGAGTGTATGTACGCTGTGAAACTCAGCAGATTTTTTTTTTTACTCTTTCAGCAGTCCATTCTGCTTATTTCATTTTTTTTTTATGCTGGCTTTTTTTTTTTTTATCATTTTGCACATTTTTTTTTTCCATCTTGATTGTAATCCCCGCGGGTTTCCCATCACCAAATCACCCCTGTGCCACCACCATCGTCCCGTGCACTTCCCTCCTTCCCCCCCCCATTTTTGATCAGGAGAGACATTTTTTATAGCTAAATCAATCCCACACCATTCTATATAATTTAATAAGGATGTATATAGCATGGTGACCATATTTAATCATACTATAATACATATTTGAAATTTATTTTAAATATGTAAAAGCCACAAAGTCAGAGAAATATGTTATATTTGGAAGAAACATTTGCAACAAGTATGGCAAAGGGTAATAGTATATAATATATGGGCAGGGTTAAGATTAAGATGAAGAAAATAACCTCCTCCCAACATTTGGTTGAGAATATGAATGGGCAATTCAAAGACAACAATATCTACAGGTCTGACTAATCTTCAGAAAGATACTTAAATTTATTAGTGATCAGAAAATTAGGGTTACAGGGTGTCACATTTTACACTTCAGATTGTCAGAAGTTAAAAGGAGCCTATTTAACACCTATGGATCCAGTGGATGTAGGAAGAAGGAGATTCCTTTTGGTGGTACTTTAAGGTCTTTTGGGACACTGAAGTCTTAGCTGCAGGTATAAAAATTAAAAAAAAAATGCCTTTAAGTGATAATCCCAGGTATGAGGAATTTCCCATAGCCATAGTAACATCAAGATATAGGTGAAAGAACAGCTAATCACTATATTTTTTATATTGCAACAAACAAACAAAAATAAAGTAGGAAACAACTAGAATGAATGTCAAAGGGAGATGCTGAATTCATAATGCTGAACCTGTACTATGAAATATTTCCCAACCATTTAGAACAAACCAAGTTGATTTTGGGAGTGATTGCTATGAAGTATGGGTTAGACAGGACAAGATTCAGAGAGGTACTCATAGTGGGGGACATTTAGAGTGAGTAGTAAGAGAGACGGTGGGAGGTCAGGAAGAGATGAGGCTGATAAAGAACACAATGATAACCCACGGTGAGTGTGTGAGTGTGCGTGTATCTAAGTGTATGTGTAAAAGATGGTGGAAAAACATAGGTTGAGCTACATAAGCTGACTTGTAGTTACTTTGGAATTTAACGCTTTTCAGCTGGATAGATTCTGCATGAGGGCAATATAGCTGCAGACCAGGATGGCAAAGGAAAGGAGAGGTCAAAGCCCTAGGATCTCAGGCAGTACAGAGGTTCAGGACCAGTGTGGAGATGTGGAGATGTTTGCTAGAAGCTACTCGAGCATCAGGCCTGATCTGAGTGTCTGTGAGGCAGAAAGAGCAGAAAAAATTTGAGGGACCTCAAGCTTATACATTTCTTTAAGAGACTCAAAATCTTGAATACGAAATTAGATATAAAAGAACATTTATTTAGGATGAAAAAAGAACCAGAACTAATTACAAATTTGAAAAAGCTTTCAAGTACTATAGACTTAAAATACACACACACATATAATCTTTGACATCCTAATCTTTGGTTGCCTTTTGATGACTTTTTTTTTTTTAACAAAATACCATTATTTTACATCCTTGCTAGTGTTTTTTTTAAGATTTATTTATTTGTACATACAGAACTGGGGTACAGGCCAGAGGCTGAAGGGTGGTGAGAGGCTTCACCAGAGACAGTGGGGAGCAGAACAGGCAGATCGATGAAGTACACTGCTGAGGGGAGCAGCGGGCGGGTCAGGAGAGGTCTACCGCGCCATGTGGTCACCTCCAGGGCAGGCGGGGATCAAACTCATGTGGAAGCGGCTTTTTAGATTCTCAGTGCTGTGCTTTAACCCGCTGTGCCACCAGGGAGGGCCCCTTTGCTAGTGTTTTTTTTTTTTTAAGATTTTATTTATTTGTGCATACAGAACTGGGGTACAGGCCAGAGGCTCAGGGGCGGTGAGAGGCTTCACCAGAGACAGAGTGGGCAACAGAACAGGCAGATGGTCGAAGTACACTGCTGAGGGGAGCAGCGGGCGGGTCAGGAAAGGTCTGCCACACCATGTGGTCACCTCCAGGGCTGGCGGGAATTGAACTCATGCGGAAGCGGCCTTAGATTCTCAGTGCTGTGCTCCAACCCGCTGAGCCACCAGGGAGGGCCTGCTAGTGTTTTAATGGTAAAGGATTCCCCCCTTGGCTGTAGTCACTGTGGCCCTCCCATCACCTATGCACCCCTAGTCCTCTGCCATAGTCTATGTGTTCTCCTCATCCCCCTGTGTTCATCCCTTCCACACAGCTTCTGAAAGCTGTAGATCTGTGATCATCTTTCAAGGGTTGGTTTTAAAGCTTCATATGACAATACCTTTATAACATCCATTTTATAGAGAGAAAAGTAACAAAGTTTATTTTTACATCAATTTGCACATTTTTTTTTCTGTTCTTTTCTTTTAACTAATAGTTTGGAAAAGTTTATTGTCCAGTGCAACAACCTGCTATGTCCTACCAGAAAATCTTTTTAGGATTGTTGTGAAATTTGGAAGAATCTCAGTCGAGGAGAAAACCTCTGTTTTGATGAAGTGTTGTGCTGAATCCTCTGGTTATCTTTTCACTGACCTGGTTGTTAGAAGAATTTTCATATATTAGCTTCAAGTTTGCATATTTCAAAAGTGTTTTCTTCTCTTCCACCCAATGTACCCCTGGTGCTGGGCCGTGAAGGGCCTTCTCATGCTGAGATGTGCCTCTTAGCCTGTCTCTGAGCTGCTGAGGGGCCATCAGAGTGCTGCTGGATGCCACTGTACTGATGAGCTAGCAACAGGTAACTAACACAAGAGTGTTAGTTACTCTGACACCACCTAGATATATTTTACTTTTTGACTACACCCAGATGAAGCATACCCTCCACTCAGCCTTCTCTTAGCATCTGTTACATGCCCATGGTCTGTCTAATGCCATCCAACATGAGAGAGAACCATCTTAATCCTTTTGGTTAAAATAACTTATTATTGCCAAATTTGAAAAAATCTCAGGCTATGTTGCAAAGTCTCCTCCCAGGACTTTGGAACTTAAGCTTCATTAATTTACTATTATGTTATATTCCTTCTTTTATTGACAACCTGCTTGATATTTGACTGGATACTGTAGTGTGTGTGTGTGTTTAACATTTCTTATTTTCTTGCAATTTTTTTTTCATACTATAGCATAGACCCAAATAAGTCAGCCTTGCTTTTCTGGCTTCAAATCATTTTTTTAAAACCCTGGAATCCCAATACAGGAACATTAAACACTACGACTGCAGTAATTTTAGAGTCAATGTCCTGAAAATGAGAAATTCCAATGAAATGATGTACCGCACAACATTGCTTTCAGCCCCCTGCACCACCACTGAAGCTTTGCATACATTTTCCTCCTTCATTTTCATATATATTATATTTACCATCAATCTTGTGGCAAGTTGCAGAGCAGGGAGATTGGGTGACATGGTTCTGTGATGGGGAGATCAATCCATAAATAGTCTTTTCCTGCTCGGGGTGAAAAAACTTGAGAACACAGCATTGCTTCTCTTGGTTCTTGCTTTTAATCCTGGTAGGAACTTCAGTTCTGGTAACAGTAACATTACAGTCAGCCAAAGGTCTAAAGAGAAAAACTAATCAAGAGGAAAGAGGAAAAAGCCACAAGAAGTGATTGTGTGGCCACTTGGGGACAGTTTTGATGAGTCTGAATATAAATGCAAGAATTCTGGAAATGTCAAAGGAAGGCCTTGGATAAAGTAGTCAAAGCCCAGTTTATCTGTGGGAAAAATGTTGTTTCTATTTACTAATGGCCTATTTTTTAAGTTTTCATGCTCTTCATAAGGATTTTGTCCCCTCATAAACCCCTGCACAGGAGGGTTTAGTGCAACTAGTTTTGAAATATTTCCCATTTTGAAATGGGAGTGCTTGTACTGTAGTTTTTCCTTTCTGTTCCTCCTTTCCCAGAGATGTCATTATATCTCTGACCAAACCCCACATTACCCAGAAGACAAATGTGTCATGTGTGCCTATGTGCTTAAGCCCCCTCTTATCAAAGTTTGGAGTAGATTGCATCACAAACACATACACACATGGTTTCAACATTACTGGTTTAGCCACATTGTAATTGCAATAATAAAAAGCAGAATGGGTAGAAGCCCGGGGCTCTGGGTGTGTTTTCCAGAATGGGTTACAAAAATTGGTGGGAAAGAGCTTCATGCACAGAAAGAGTTTGTAAATAGGGGCATCAGGAGCCTTCTGGGAAGAAATGGAAACCAGATGGAGGAACCCAAAATTAAGGATGGTGATAAAAGGAAAGAAGTAGCTGTTTCTTAGAGGTGCCAGGGGAATGGGCCACTTCTCTATCTCTTAGTGTATGGAAGAAGAGGAGTGATGCAGTTCCTCCAGGTTCAGGTTTAGGGCCCTGGCGATGGGTCCAAGGCGATGTCGTTCTTTGACTCACTCTCTGCACCTGGACACTTGCTCAGTGAAAACCTTGATTAGTACCTTTACCTCATCTCCTATGTCATCTCCTGTCCCAGCTTCTCCTGGGCCAGGGTCCAACCTATGCCTGGCCTCACTATGCAAACTGGGTCGGAGCTGCAGCAACCCTACCCTTCTCGTCATTATACCATACCCAGGCTCAGACGTGTTAGAAAGTGTAATGGGCCATGGCATTTCTAGAGGATGATTGAGAGGGTGTGGTGACACTGAACCACCTAGAGGGTAGAGGGCTCCAGAGATGGTGCAAGGCAGGAGATTGAAAGGATCAAGCAGGTAAACTCTGCTTCTGTCTTCCTCTCTCTGCTTCAGGAACCTCTACTTGGGAAGAGCCCAGTTATGTTTTTTGTTAAGTTGTGACCAGCTGAGTAGTAGAGCACATTCATTCTGATTTCCTTCCTTTCTTACCTCCCTTCAGTTTTCCCCATTACCCTTGCTGTCTTGAGATTGTCCCCCTTAATACAGCATTAGCAGGTAAGACTCAGTTTTCAGGAAACCTGGGCTAACACAGTGAATTATTTTCAATGTCTCTGTATCATAATGGAACTCCTAATCCTATTTCCTTTACCTGGGAATGGGTACAGTTTGAATTAACCTTGCCATATAATAATATCACAAGCATATTGTGACACTAATATGAATTTTAGATTCAATACTATGGAGATTGTTCAACTATTTAAAATGTTGTCCATTATTTATGTATGTACTTCTCTATGGTCATTTAAAAAGAATACCATAGGGGGCCCTCCCTGGTGGCTGCAGTGGGTTAAAGCACAGCATTGAGAAGCTAAAGCCACCTCAGCATGAGTTCAATCCCCGCCCAGCCCGGAGGTGACGCCATGGCACGGCAGACGCAGACCTCTCCTGACCACCGGCTGCTTCCCTCAGCAGTGTACTTCGTTGATCTGCCTCTTCTGCTCTCTGCTTTGTTTCTGGTGAATCCTCTCACTGCCCCTGCATCTCTGGCCTGTACCCCAGTTCTGTATGGATAAATAAATAAATTTTTTTTTTAAAGATTTATTTATTTATTCATACAGAACTGGGTTACAGGCCAGAGATGTGGAGGGTGAGAGGATTCACCAGAGACAGAGTGGGGTACAGAACAGGCAGATCGACGAAGTACATTGCTGAGGGGAGCAGTGGGCGGGTCAGGAGAGGTCTGCCACGCCATGTGGATCTGCTCTGGGGCAGGCGGGATCGAACTCATGTGGAAGTGGCTTAAGCTTCTTTGTGCTGTGCTTTAACCTGCTGCGCCAACAGGGAGGGCCCTTCCCCTAATTTTTAAGCCACCACATAGTATAATGATGAATAGAATTTATTTATGAAATACTTGAATGTTTTCTTTTAGTAATGTAGTGAAACTTTTATAATTAGCAAGTAATTTGAATTTGATAATGGTACAAACAAAATGGTTTGCTTTTCTCCAATTACTGCCGTCAAATATATACTGTTGAGGTTTCTGTATTAGTTTTCTATTGACCTGTCACAAATTGCCACAAACTTAGTAGCATAATACAGGACCCATATTATGTCACAATATTGTAGGTCAGAGGTGAGGCCTGACCCCACAGGGCTCTCTGCTTAGGGTATTGTGCTTAAGGAATTGGCTAACCCCGGTGTTTATCTGGGTGGCCTTGAAAGAGCCATTTCAAGCTCATTCTGGCTGTTGCCAGGACACCTTCATGCATATAGGTCTGAGGCCCCAGCTCCCTGGGTATCTGCTGGGGCTGAGGCCATCAACTAGGACCCCTTCTGGTTCCTCGCCAGGGGCCTCCTCTCAGGTTGTCCACAGGCCCATTGACAACACTGAATCTTCGTCATGTTTCAAATCTGACTTCCTTTTTGCTGCCAACCAGAGAAAACTGCTCTGACAGGACTCCTATGATTAGGTCCACCAAGATAATTAGGATAATCTCCTTATTTTAAAGTTAGCTAATTTGTAACCTTAATCAAACCTGCTAAGCCCCTCTGCCTTATTATATAACTTCCAGAGGTTCTGCCCATTCTCAAGGGGAGGAGATTATACAGTGGTGAAGGTTCACATGTCTATTAGTTGGAGAGAGGTGATAGGTTTTGGCTAGAATAGTGGTAGCAGTTCGACCCTTTCTCTTCATTTTTTTTGGTCTCTCCTTGAAATGTGCTACCTTGACCTCTATCCATAACGTGGTGGAGTAAAGTGGTTTGTATCTCTCCTCTTAAAATGACCAAAAGGAAAATAAAACAAATAATATTAACTCAGAGGAAGATTTGGAGTTTCACTGACAAAGACAGAACGTGCCTCAGGGTTTTGCTCTGAGTTTGGTAACTTGTCATGGGCACTGTGAGTAAAGAGGTAAAGGAGTTTGCAGCCAGGGCACTGACACAGGCTGGTGGCCACTGGTTCTACCAGATGTGGTGATTATTACCAAGGGAACTCTTCTGAGAGGGAGCAGAGTGATGGGAGGATGGCTACAGCACAAGATATGGGTTTGGTTGCTGGGAATTGGAGGGCTGGTGGTGCAGGCAAGGGAAGCTCCTCCCCCTCCCATCAGAAGGACCAGACAAAGGGAAACTTGGCAGTGGCATCCTGTGGAGCTCTTCCAGGTTTATGCACAGAAAGCTGGGCAGTGGGAGGGGAAGGTGGGAGAGACGTCTTCCCACCCTTACAAAGAGATCCAAGTGAGTAATCCGCAGCACCTGGCTGTCTGGGTTCTCACCCTGCAGCGGCAGCCATTACCAGGCAATCTGGGACACTTAGCCCAGGCCTGGTGCCTGTGCCCGGCAGCACAAAGCAGCCTGTGTCTTTGCTTGGTGTATCATGCCTGATACCCCATGCCAGGTGACTCAAGCTTGATGGAACATGACCCATGACAGAGTGGAGAGCAGCAAAGAGTCAGGGTAAAAATTTAGGTTCCAGAAGCATTGAGCCAAACTGACTTTGGAGAGAGAGGAGGACGTTGGGGTGCTGTATTGGACTGGAGCTGCTTCACTCCTTGCCCAGGACGGAGACCTGGTATTTCAGTGCCTGCCACCGTAGTAAACAAAGAAGAAAGACAAAGGACCAAAACTAAACTCACAGCACCCAATCACAAAGAACAAGTCAGATGACAAACATGCCTAGGAAGCGAGGAGCATCTGAGCACAAGATAGCAAAGCAGGGGAAGAAAAGAAGACGAGAGACATATATAAAGGACACTAAAGAGGTTGAACATATTAAAAGAACACAAAAGGACGCTGGATAAAATGGAAAGCATTTTAGATAGAATTAAGCTGGTAGAAGAGAGAATTTCAGAAGTAGATGATGCAAATATACAAATCACTCAAATCACCCAAATAGAAGAAGAGAGAGAGAAAATTTAGCAAAAGTTAAAGAGACTCTGAGAAGCATCAGACTCTATTCGAAGAAATAATAGCCAAGAACTTCCTAAACCTAAGGAAAGAAAAACTTGGTTGTCAGAAGTATAAATAAGAATAAGAGACAACAGAACATTACAGGGGAGGAAGAAGGGGCTACAACTGGTAAAGTTAAAAGACAATGAGTCAATACCATTTTACAAAGGACTTTTTAAAAAAAGATTTATTTATTTATGCATACAGAACTGGGGTGCAGGGGTGGTGAGATGATTCACCAGAGATAGAGTGGGGAGCGGAGCAGGCAGATTGACAAAGTTTACTGCTGAGGGGAGCAGCGGGTGGGTCAGAAGATGTCTGCTGTGCCATGTGGTCATGTCCAGGGCGGATAGGAATTTGTAAAGTCACAAATGCTGAAGTGACTTTAGCTTCTTAGTGCTGTGCTTTAACCCGCTGTACCACCAGGTAGGGCCCCTCTAAAGGACTTCTTTAGACAGAAAGTTTGATGTAACTCATGGCAAACACAAAACAAAAAGCGAGTAGTACAAGAAGAAATGAAGAAATTGAAATAATCACCAATGAAAGCCATCTAAATGAAAAGGGAAAGAGAAATAAATGGAAAAGGAAAATAACAGACAGAAAATAAAAGAGAGAATGGCAGTAAATAAGCTTCAGATATTACTAGTCACCCAAAATGTGGATGGCCTGAACAGATTGACCAATTGGGTTAAAAAGTTTCAGCTACCTTTACTTTAATTACAAGAAACTCATCTAAAATCTAAAGGCAAGCACAAATAAAGAGAAAGATTAGAGCAAGGAATTCAAGCCAATAACACAGAAAGAAAAGCAGGAACTGCTATTCTCATATCAGATAAGCAAGACTGTCAGTTAAAAAAGGTAATCAGGGACAAAGATGGATACTATATGATGATCAAGGGAACAATTCACCAAGTTAATATAACTGTCATCAATATTATGCACCTAATAGGAGCACTTAGTTGTATGAAACAACTGTTAATAGGCCTAAGCAACACATTGCCAAAAACACATTAATAGTGAGAGACTTTAGCTTCCTCTAGACAGAAAGTTAACAAGAAAATAAAGGCTTGAAATGAAGAAGTTTAATGACAGTTAATATACATTTATAAAGCCTTCCATCCCAAAAGAATTGAATTCATATTCTTTATAAGTATATATGGATCATTTTAAGGATAGTTCATATGCTGGGACACAAACATGTTCAAAATTGTATAAACAAAGAAATTATATCTGTCATTTCTGGTCACCATGCTATGCAACTGGAACTTAACCCAGAAAGTATCCCAGAATAAATCAAAACATGTGAAGACTAAACAAAATGTCCTTGCATAACTTCTGGGTCTGTGAAGAAACCAAGGAAGAAATTAAAAAGTATCTGGAGATTAACAAGAATTGTGAGAGATGTTAGGAAGTCCTATGGGATGCTCTAAAAGTGGTCTTTCTAGGGAAAGTACATAGTAATACAGGCCCATGTAAAAAATAAGAAAATTCTCAAATACAACTCAAGGCACTAGAGATAGAACAAACAAAATAAAAAATCAGCAGAAGGAAGGAAATAAAAATTGGAATAAAAATAAATTCAGTAGAAAAGCATAAAGATATTCAAAGATGAATGAAGTTAAGAGCTGAGTCATTGAAAGGATAAACACATTTGACAATAATTAAATAATAAAAATAATGACAAAATAATAGAAATTAGACTCACTAAGAAAATAAGAGACTCAAAAAGAATCAGAAATGAAAGAGATGAAGTTATAATAGATGGCACAAAAATGCAAAATAGCATGAAAACCTACCTTGAACATCTTTATGTGCACAAACTGGAAATGTTAGAAGAAATGAACAAAATTTTTTTTATGCTATGAGTTTTTTAAAAAAAAATATATTTTTTTATATCATTGTTCATTTTGTGTATTTTTTCATCTCAGTTGTAATCCCCATGGGCTTCCCACCACCAATTAATCCATGTGCCATCACTATTATCTAGTGCACTCTTTCCAACCCAGTAGAAATGAACAAATTTTTAGACTCTCATGACCTTCCAAGACTGACCCAGGATGAAGTAGCTTAAACATACTAATCACAAGTGTAGAAATTGAGTAATCAAGAAAGTAATCAAATCTCTCTAAGAACAAATGTCCAGGCCCAGGTGGCTTCTTTAGTGAATTCTACCAAACTTTGAAAGAAAACCTAATACTGCTCCTATCCAAAACCTACAAAAACATTCGGAAAGGGTGGAAAGTTCTCGAATACATTTTATAAGGCTAACATTACAGTTAATCCAAAACTCAACAAGAGCAGCACAAAGAAGGAAAACTATATGATATATCTCTAATGAACATAGATTTTAAAAAATGCTCAAAAAAACTAGCAAATTGAATCCAGCAATACATTAAGAGAATCATTCATCATGAGCAAGTAGATTTTTTTCCAGAGATGCCAGGTTGGTTCAACATATGCAAATCAATCAGTGTAATTCATCAGATCAACAAAAGGAAGTTGAAAATCACAAGATCATTTCAATAAACACTGAAAATCCACTCGACAGGATTCGACAACTATTTATGATAGAAGTTCTTAATAAAATGTGAATAACTAGAACTTATTGCAACAAAATAAAGTCCATGTGTAACAAATCATCAGCCAACATATAGTCAATGGTGAAAAAATAAAAGCATTTCCCCTAAAGTCAGGAGTAAGGATGTCCACTGTAACCACTACTGTTCCGCATTTATTTGGAGTCTTACCTGGAACAATTAGGTAAGAAAAAGACGTAAAAGGAATGAATCCTAGTTGGAGAAATAAACTATCACTATTTGTTGATTACAATACCACATACATTGAAAATCTATAAAACTCGGGCCCTCCTTGGTTGCACAACAAGCATTATGAGGCTGTGCACAGGCACTGCAGCATGAGTTAGATACCTGGTCAGGGAGGGGACCCACATGATATGGCAGACTCTCTTGACCTACCCCCTGCTCTCTTCAGCAGTGTATTTCAGTCAATCCATCTGTTCTCTTTCCTACTCTGTCTCTAGTGAATCCTCTCACCCTCACCATCTCCACACCTCTGGCCTGTACCAGTGCTTGTATGTATAAATAAATAGATCTTAAAAAAATTATCTATAAAGCTCTACTAGAAATACCCAATGAATATAGTAAATTGTCAAGTTACAAAATCAATACACAAAATCATGTATGTTTCTATATACAAACAATGAATTGAAAGAGAAATTCTAAAAAAATCCCATTTACAGTTGCACCAAAATGAATGAAATACTTGGAAGTAAGCTTATTGAAGGACATGAAGGACTTGCACATGGAAAGCAGTACAGTAATGCTAAAGAAAATAAGGCCCAAGGAGCGACCCTCCCTTGTGGTACAAAAGGTTAAAGCATAGTACCATTAAGCTATTGCAGACACTGCAGCACAAATTCCATCCCTGGCTAAGGAGGTGATCCACATGGTGTGGCAGACTTCTCCTGACCTGCCCACAGCTCCCCTCAGCAGTGTATTTCAGTAGATCCACCTGTTCTGTTCCCCATCCTGTCTCTGGTGAATCCTCTCACCCTCCATACTTCTGGCCTATACCCCGTTCTGTATGCATAAATAAATATTTGAAGAAAAAAAAAAGAAAAGAAGACCCAAAGAAATGGAAAAAACTTCCATTCAAATGTTCATCAATTGGAAAAGTTAACATTGTTAAAATGACCATATTACAGCAATTGATAGGTTCAACATAATACCTATCAAGGTCTCAATGACTTTTCAAGGAAATAGAATAAACAATTATGAAATGTGTATGAACCACAAAAGACCCAGAATAGCCAAAGCAGTACTGAGAGAAAGAGGGAAAGTGGAGGTATCCTGCTGCCTGATTTCATAATATATGGTGCATCTGCAGTAATCAAAACAATATGGTTGTTGACATAAAAATAGAATCACAGACCAACAGAAAAGATTAGTGAACTCAGAAATATATGAACACAAAAAATTAATCTTTTACAAAAGAGCTACAAGCTACAATGGAGAAAGGAAAGTCTCTTTAACAAATGGTGTTGGGAAATATGGACAGTCACATGCAAAAAAAGAAATAGACCCATACCTAACTCCATACACAAAGATCAATTCAAAATGAAGTAGATTTGGATATAAGATCTGAAAACAAAAAAATAATTAAAGGTGGTATACTATTGAATATTAATTATAAAGGTATATTTGGGGACATACCCCCAATTCTGAGAGAAACAAATGCAAAAGTAAACAGGTGGGACTACATAGAACTAATCAGCTTTTGTAGCTTGAAGAAACAATTCCCAAAAAGACCACTACATATTGGGAGAATATATTTGTCAACCACACATCTCACAAGGGATTTACTAATCTATAATGTGTTTATACAACAACAACAACAACATAAAAGCAAACAACCCCATCAAAAAGTGGGCTGAAGACATAAATATACACATTCAGATGGCTTACTGGCACATAAAAAAATGTCCAACATCAACATGCAAATCAAAATCACAATGAGATATCAGTTATCCCTCTGAAAATGGCCTATATTAATAAGAAAGGAAATAATATTGGCGAGGGTGTGGAAAAAAAGGAACACTCGTCCACTGTTGGTGGAACTGTAATCTAGTTCAGCCTTTTGGGAAAATGATATACAGATACCTTGGGGGAAAATGGAAATCCTATATGATCCAGCATACCCTTTTTAAGTATTCACCCCCAAAATATGAAAAATCTAATATTTTCATAGTAGCATGCTCCATGGTAGCTAAATTATGGAACCAACCTAAGTGCCCAGTGAGATAACTGGAAGAAATTGTGGAATATATGCTCACTTGGAATGTTGTTCAACTAAAAAAAAAAAAAAAAGAAAGAGTGCCTTTTAGGACAAAATGGATGGCTCTCTTAAGGTGATCATACTAAATGTAATGTCAGAAAATGAAAGACAGATACTGGATAGTTTTATTTGCGGAATATAAATAACAAAAGGACACATACTTGTAAAGCACAATGAAATTTATTCTAAGACTGGAAACATTGGTTACAAGAAGGATGGGGGCAGGAACGAGGGGAGACAGGAAAGGGCAAAGGAGAGGAAAGGGTGTTTGGGAATTTTGGTGGAGGGTGAGTGAAGAATGTACGCATATGGAGGTGTGAAAATGTACCTCCATAGTTATATAGCTATGTAAATGATTGAGAAATTAGTCATAATTAAAAAAGAACTTTGTAAGAAAGGAGGGAGGGAGCCCAGTGGACTCTAGTGGAAGACTGGGGGCTTTGGTGGCTGTAATGTGGTAGTACACATTTGTAGAGTTGGAACCCTACCTCTAAAACATAGCTTGTGCTGATCAATGTTACCTTAATGAATAAAAATTTAAAAATGAGGTAACTTTCTAATTCTTTGCTAATTACTTTGGGGTTTGGTATCCAGTTGTGGGGGCAACATCCTATTATAGTTTTCAATAAAAGACCAACTAGAAAGAAGTCTTTTATTTACTTCCTATTCTTTATTACAATCTTTAGTACGTGCATGTTTCCTTCTTTCTTCTTAAAAAAAAAAACAAAAAACAAAAACCTCATTCCATATAAAAGAGATATATTTCTTTTAAGAAAAATAGGAAAATACCAAAAAGTTGAAAGCAGAAAATGAAAATGATATAGCAACCTACTATTCTAGATAACAGAATTTAATGTATTAAATATTTCCTTTCTGACCTTTTTTCCCCTCTATAAAATTAGCTATTGTGCTCCCTCCTCTCCTCAATAGTATGGCATAAACTGAAATTTTCTTTAAAAATAACTTGGTGATTGTAAAAGTCACACTGACTTGATGTAGAAAATTTAGTAGTATGAATTCTGATTCCATAATTCAGGGATAATCACTATTAGCAGTGCATTTCTTTCCAAAAAGCAAGATAAATAAACCTAAGATCATTCTAATTATGTTATTTTGCATTTCTTTTTTTTTCAATAAACATATGAGCATGTCCTTATCCTACTAATCTTAAGAGTATAATTTAAATAGCTGCATACTTTTCTATGGTATGGACCCTCTTATTATATATTTAGATGTCTAATTTGTCACCATTATAACTAATTCTTTGACATTTGTATTTCTCTACCTTATTATATTCTCTTGGTAGATGCCTTAAAATTGGATTATTAAATGCAAGGTAATATGTATTTGAAGGATTTTGATAGTGATGTTGTCAAATTGCTCTCCAGAAATGTACCATGCACTGCCATCAGCAGTGAATGAGATAAGTTTTTATTCTTTGCATCATTCTCTTTATCTCCATCTCAACTCACTGGTAGACTTTCTCATGTATCCTACTTCTTTTATCGGTGTGAGGATGTTGTGAATGTATTTTGAGAGAGATGATTGTCAGCAAGAAGAGATGAGATGTGGCTTCTCCTACCCTCTTTAACATCACTGCTAGCCAGGGCCTTTGAAATATCAGTAATTCAGCTTCTCATTCCTGAATTTCGAAGCTACGGAAAGCACATTCATTTTCCTTTGTGTCTGCAGAACATAGAAACTTGAATAGCTGGTGTCTGACTTGTTCTAATCTTAGGAGGCTTTTCTGATTTTGTTACTTACGATTTTTCTGCTTTCTCAGAAGGAATCTTTTTCCATCTTGTACTTCACCCATAGCCTCTGGCTACTTTGTTCCAGCAGCTGACTTCTTTAAAGAAGAGTCTGCTCCTAACACAGAATTTAAAGTGACAGCACCCTTCTAACACAGTTGAAGATTGAACATAAAACTAACTGACTTTATTTTGTTTGTAGGTACAAAATGTTTGGCTAGGCTTGTTGGTTTAGTCTTTGATTTGGGGGTAGAAATTTTCCCCTGTTGGAAATTGGCTCATGATATTGCCCAAGCTTTGGTCTCATTTGCAAATGCTCTAATCAACAGGAAGCTCTGTCTTTGCCTGGAAAAGACTTGGGGCCATATTTATAGCTCTGTGATTTGGTTCTGTATCTGGGATTTCCACACTTGGGTCAGTGAGTCACAGTAGAGGTGACCGTGGAAACTTGTGACTAGAAGAGACTTTGTGTGCAGCAGCCCAATTCAACCTCCCTTGAAGTCTGATGTCCAATAAAACAGGCACATGTGCCCTTCCAGTCCATCAGGACTACATGGCACAATTCTTTTTTTGTTTCTCCTTTGCCTTTTGTACGTTCTGTAAGTCAGGGGAAAAACAGTTTATTGGAGATTTTAATTTCAAATTTGCTAATAGTCTGATACCTGAAGCAGAGAATGCATTCCACTGCATTATAACTCTTCAGTGTAGAGACATAATTCTTCAGTTCTTCATGACTGAGTCCACACATCTCATTTGGGACGCACAATCATTTTATCCAGTGGCACAGTCATGTGAATCTCTGATGGATGCCCGGAGAGGATCCTGACAGATGTGGGCTCTATCCAAGGACCTTCCTGATATTCTTGGAGTGGACACTCATCTCCATCTGTTTTCTTGCAAGCACCAGACCCATGCAATTGATCTAAGCACTTCCCTGTTGATATAAGAATATGTTCCAATAAGCAACTTGTAGCTTAGAAATTTAACTAATTACATATATCACCTACCCTTAGCTCTCCATAGCTTTACATGAGCTAAATATGCTTAAGAAGACCTTGCACCTGGAACAAGAATATAATGCCACCTGGCAAAAATTGCCATGACCCAGCTAGATTGTACATTCCTTTGCTTATATCAACCAGATAGGAGAAGATGGTCAAAGGGGACTTCTCTCTTTTGCTCAAAGAAAGGGTAGATTTGGAACTTATGTTTTCTAAATAAAGTCAAGGGAAAAGGATTAGGTAAGGGACCAGAAACTTTAACTCAGAGTTCTGTGGTCATCGACTCCTATTTTGAGTCTACTCTGTGCAAGTCAATACAGGCAAAGCAAAGGCAGTGTAAAGTAAGGGACCAGAAGATCTCAGGAGTGCACAAAATCAATAGGGAATATTTGGTTTCAAGACTGAAACAATGATTATTTTGTTTCTCAGTCCCCTCCCTTTTCCTTTTTCCTAGTAAATGCAGGCTAAAATTCACTTCAAAATCACCTGAATTAACACCAGTGTTATGGCCTCTGGTAAAATAAGCCTGTGGGTAGCTGGATTGTAATTAGAAACAAAACGAGTCTAATAGGATGGAAAAAAGAAAAGTTGAAATTTCAAATGGGGCAAAATTTGCATCAGCGAATAATGCTCTGGTGGATATCAGATTGGATAATATAGAAAAGGGGACAGAGGGGAAGAAAGAATGTTTAAAAATAAATTAATTGCAGCCACATACAGATCTTTCAGCAGAATTAGAAGCAGCCTGGACCAAGACAGCAGAACACAACTCTAAATTAATTGACTATATTCAACTTAATGGCTGTGTAAGCCAGGCAAATGATACAGTGGTGAGTCATTTAAAATGAAGTATCTTTTGTGAAACAAAGAAAGAAGAACAAAAGGGTTAGAAGAATAAAATGAAGAGGTTTAAATATGTAGAGCCAAAGTCCAGAGGAGACCAGAAACATTCCAAAGCCAGACAATTGAATAGTGAGAAATGAGATTGTATTTAACAAAGAAATGATTTGTGCTTGTTTATTTTATTTTAGGCTTCACAAGGGAACATAAAAGACAAGTACCAGGAAAAGATGTAATTTTATGGAAGAAAAAAAGATGGAAACCAACATGATCCAAATGAAAATAAAGGAAGGTAAAGATTATTTCTTGAACAATGCCTTCACCTTTCAGTTGAGGAAAGTAGAAAGAGACCAAAAAAAAACAAAAAACAAAAAACAAAAAAACCAAACCAAAAAAATGATAATTATTGCCAAGAGACTTAAACCATGTATTTAGGCTGTGATTCTTAATTTTAAATTTGCAAGTTGTCCCATGAACACATTTTTTGTTATAATAACTGTAATGGTATCATCAAAAAATGGTTCCCTTTCGGCTATACTCAAAGCCACTTACCTTTCCAAAGAGTTTATCAAAAAATGTAATAGAAATAACAGATCAGGATGGTCATTATTTCCTCGATAAGAATAATATGTGCTAGATACTCCTTGGTATTGTTTATGCCCACTTTTTATCTCGGGCAACTTTGCTTTGAGTATAAAATTTGTAGTATTTCTATTTCCCTTTTGATTTTTGTGGTGCTAAAATGTTCTTGAAATTAAAATGTTCCATCCCCTCCTACTCTTAAAATTCCCATCTGTTCTCTTCTGAACAGTAGACCCACACAGCTGGTCCTAGAAATGGTCACATCCATGTTGATGTAAGAATATGTTCAAATAAGCAATCTGTAGTTTGGAGATTTAATAAATTCCACAAAACCCCTAAAAAGTGCCAGGTAGTATTTCTAGGAGTTGGAGGGACTAAGATAAGTGAGATAGGGTCCCAGTATCTACAAAAATTCTGATATAATGCTAGAGAAAAATCACAATATTTATTCTATTAGAAGCTGGGATTGAAATGGTTAATGCTCAGGCCATGGATCGTGCAGATCTGGGTTTGAATCCTAACTCTGCTCCCTATTATTTGCATGATATTAGAAGATGATGATATTAATATTTCTTAAGTTTTTTGAAATTTTGTACCCTTTCATACTCTTCCAGTCATCCCATACTTGATAGCAAAAGCCTATCCATCTGGCCAGAGAGGTGGGTATAAGCTTGGACAATTATAGTTTTTATCGCCCTGAACTACACATGATCTAATCTGGGCCAATTAGAATTCTACCCTGAGATTTTTTTCTCTCTCTGGACCTAGAAAGGAAGAAAAAAATTTTTTTTTCCTGTGATGAGGTGGTAAGAATATAATTTCAGTGATGTCTGCAGCCATTGTTTTAGTTTTTTAGGAATAGAGAATAAAACAATTACAACCTCTTGTGCTGCATTATTTGAGGTAAAAGATATAGAACACATAGTGAACAATAGATATAAACAATCTTTACTGCAACCAAAGACAGCTTATATTATTTTCTGTATGTAATATTTCAAGAATCATTGTTTTACATTTTGACATCTATATATATATAAGGCTATATATAAGGCTGTGTCTTAGAATTGACAGCTTCTTAATGATGATAAAAGGTAGCATTTTTTTCTTTCTTGAGAATACTTAAAATAGAGGTGTGTCTCATGATCAATGAAGTCTTTATACTTAATTATATAGGGCATTACTTTATTCAAAGAAACTACTTTTGCTCTTTTTTTAAACTATTTTTTCTATATAATAATCTTCACACATAAGCAATATTCACTCAACACTCCAAAATAGAAATTGAGTCATTTATATAGTTTTCAGTTACTGATAGGGTGGAAGAAAAAATATTGATGACTCTTGCTGCTTTGTTGTTCAACAAGAAGGAAAAGGTATTATAGTGTGAATGTCAGAGAAGGGGTGGGGGACAGACAGACAGACAGAGATAGAGAGGCAAAGACAGAGGGAGTACAAGAGAGAAAGAAACATGGAAACTTTGTCGATTTCTATTCTAGTCCCTTTGGATGCCGGATTCTATATCATGCCTTGGATTTTGTGAGTTACTAGGTTAAATCTCCTTTTTCTTGATTCAAGCAAGTTTTTCACTCCACTCCACAACTTAGAGATCTCTTCCTGAGATACGCACTTAACCCTATCACCAGTATTTACTAAATGCTTTGTAGGAGCTTAATGTTTTATGATTGTGCTAAGGGATCTATTGAAGTTCATCTAAAGAACTTTGAGAACAGAAACATAAAGAAGAGTAAGTTGATTACTTAGTCCTCATTGGGACAGTTTGGGATACTGTCAAAGAGTGGGTGGTGTGTGGGCAAGTGGAGGTGGAAGGATGGTCAGTATTGCAGTGCAGGTCTTCTTTGAGGAGGGAACACCTTAGTAGCTGAGATCATGTGAGTTTGGAGTGGAGAACACATCTGCTTTGTAAGGACCTTATATACCATGTGGTGGATGTTTGTACCATTCTGAGAGACTTGCAAAGGAAACAACCGGGACCAAGACAGGTCTTAAAAAAAAAAAAAAAAAAGCCAGAAAAGTAACAACATAAGAACTTTGTTTAAACCTGTCACTCTGACATCATTTGTAACGCAAAGCGGAGAGGAGTGGAACTAACTGTATTAGAAGACTGTGGCAGTTTGAGTGAGAAGCAATGACGGGGAAGTAAGATATCAATATGCCTCTCTCTAGTGACATTAAATGGTGCACAGACGAGTGTACTTGTCACTGGTCTGTGTGAGCAGTCTCATACTGACAATCAAAACAGCTCACAGTTGTACAACCAGCCTCACCCTCTTCTCCACACAGGAGCTGTGATATTTATGTGACTGCTGGATTAGCAGCTGAGTCATGTCCTTCAACTCCTGTCAACTCTCTCGCTCAGTGTTTGTCTGCCATCTGGTCCACTCTGGTTCCTCTCCACTCCCAAGCTCGTTATCCAAAGTCATATAGTGGATCTTCCATTTCTTCCTGGTGACCTGCACATAGATTAGGCCACTTCAGACTTTCTACAGACTTTTTAAATTGGGAAGCGTCTAAAACTAACAGTTTATACAGACCAAGTTAGGACCTTTTTTTTCCTTTACTATGGCATTTTGACAGTAAGAAAAATGATACCAGTATAACAATTATTGATTCACAGAGGCCTTCCTTGTGCATCTGGGTACAGATCCATCTGTGCAGTCTAGATAAATATATGTCTATTTGGGAAGTAAAAGCTATAGTGTTATAGATGTTGTCACTGAAATTGACCTAAAGAGAGATTCTGCTTTCCCAGTAGATAGTGCAGAAATAATCCATACACTTATTTGCCCAGTAACTATTCTTATAAATTATATTGAGGATGATATTTTACATTTGGGGGAATAATTCTTATACAGTGGAGGTGGGGAAAAACAAATAGGGAATATACTACTCAATTCTAGCCATGTGGTCATTTTAATGATGCAATAAAAACAGGGATGGAGCAAATGAGTGCTTCTTTATGAGGATAGGCTGACTACTTAATGCTCTCAATCTGGGAAGATGAAGGTGGTGTGGGATGTGATAAAAATTTACAGTGTCATGAAGGAAATGAATCAGGTGAGTAACAATTCAGAAAAATAAAAGTAAGGAACACATACTGGAGGTAGTTTGAAAAGGAAGTGTGATTTTACATATTTATAGTAAAATCATGAAACTCATTTCAAGAAGTAGTTAGGTCAAAATCTGATGGGATTCAGAAAATTTATCTGGGATAAACTCAAGAATGTAAGGTCTATAGTGAGTATATTTAAGAAATATGCCCACGATTTTTGTTTTCAAGCATAAAATATGTTCATTATTGAAAAGTTAGAAAAATCATATAAAGAAACTATATAGTCTTTTAGAGATAATAACAATAATTGTAGTGCCTAACTTCAGTACTTTGTTAACATTCTCTTGTTTATTTAATTTACCCAACTGGGCTCAAGCTAAACATATTAGCATATCATTTGCTTTTTCAACTTTGTATTTTGTGATTGTCTTTTCATGCCATTAAATTTATAACTATGCAAACACTTTAAATGATGGAAAAATATTGCTCTGTATGAATGTAGTGTAATTTTCTTAATTCCATATTGTTAGAGGTATTCTGGGTTTTCTTACATGTTTATTTTCCAGGCTTATGATACTTCTGTCAATTTGAAAAGGTCCCATTAGATTTTAAGTGCAATTTTACAACTAATTTGGTGGGAATCTTTATGATATTAAGTAATTTTATCTAGAAACAAGGCTATCTTTTAGCATATCCATATTTTCTTTTATGCCTCTCAGATATCTATTGCAATATATCTTTACATTGAATCTATATACTTATTTATTTATTTATTTTAAAGATTTATTTATTTGTGCATACAGAACTGGGGTACAGGCCAGGGGCTCAGGGGCGGTGAGAGGTTTCACCAGAGACAGAGTGGGGAACAGAACAGGCAGATCAACAAAGTAGACTGCTGAGGGGAGCAGCGGGGGTGGGGGGGGTCAGGAGAGGTCTGCTGCGCCATGTGGATCACCTCTGGGGCGGGTGGAGATTGAACTCATGCTGAAGTGGCTTTAGCTTCTTAGTGCTATGCTTTTTACCTGCTGCACCACCAGGGAGGGCCCGATTCTTATACTTCTTATTAGATTGATTCCTAGGTCTACAGCATTATTTTCTTTTAGTACTATTGTGAATGTTTTCCCCCATTATTCTAGCTGTTTATTTAGGGTATTTATAAATAATTTCTTTAGTTTTTTTTTATTTTATAGTTTTTTCCAGGTAATTCCTTACAAATTGTGCATGTTTTAGGGGTATAGGTTTATAGCTCTTCAAATGTCAAACTATACTCATCACCAAAGCGTTAATCCTCCACCATAATCCATGAGGGGCTGCTTCTTAACTCCACAGGAAACTATTAAAACAACTCCATTGTTTCAAGTGACTTCCCTGCAATTTTTTCCCCCCATTTCTGTTTCTCAGATTTTCTAGTTAGAAAATCAAACCACCAATAAGTAGTGATACATTTATTTCATCTTTTTCAATATCTATACTTTTATCTAGATTTGTATCCATTCAAATTGCTAAGCACATCTACAATGATATTAAATAGTGGTGCATATAGATGTCTGTCTTGCTTCTCATTTCTAATGGAGCTGCCTTTATTGTTATTTTTAGAGAGAGTAATTGAGTTGAGAACTTCTTTTCCTTGTTGAGTTCTTAACATTATGCTAAGCTTTTTTAAAGATCTGTAATACATTTTGATTTTTCAAATATTCTCAGTTTCTTTTAGAAGTTCATATGATTTTTCTCCTTTGCCCTGTTGGTGTGATTAATTTATTAGTTTTGAAAATTACTTGACTCCTGGAATTAATCCTATTAGGTTATGGTCCTGGCTATCTGTAGTTCATAATAATCTACCTCAAAAAGTTTATTTTTGTGAATCAGGAACTAAGGAAGTTCCTTAGTTTTTAGATCAGGAACTAAGGAAGTTCTGGGTAGACAGTTTATCTTTGATCTTCATGATATCAGTTGGAGCAGGAGCATCCACTTTCAGTGTGGGTTTGCATTTTCATGTCTGCTGGCATCTTTGTCTCCATGTGAACTCTGATCTGAGAGTGATTTTCTATGCCACTCGAGCTTCTTATGGTATAGTGACTTCAGAGTAGTCACACTTCTTACATGTTACCTCGTTTCCCAATGAAAATGTTCCCAGATGTGAAATCTGTAAAACTTATATAATCTATAGAAGTTCCAGGGTGTCACTTCTGCTGTAGTTTATTGGTTAACAAAGTCAGTAAGGTTGGTTCAGATTCAAGTGGCAGAGAATTAGACTCCACCTTCCAGAGGGTGGAATAACAAAAAATTTGGAGTCCTCTTTACTCTATTCCAGTTATGGCTTGCTTTTAAAAATATGTTGCTGATTTGTTTTGCTAATATTCCTTCAAAATATTTGCATGAACATTGCTAAGTAATGCCAGTATATGGGTAACCTTTCTTCTTTTACCATGTTTTTGAGTGCTAGGGTTATGCTACTTAGTTTTTCAAGTTGACTGAGAAAATTTTGTTCTTTTTTCTTATCTGTTCAATAGATTAGCTAGCATTAGAATTTCTTGCTTCTTGAAGGTTTATAAAACCTCCTAGGCCACATGTTCTTTATGATTTTATAGCTCTTCAATGATATTTTTAATGCTTTTAATAGTATTAGCTTATTCATATTTTCTTATCTCTTTTTGAGTCAGTTTTGTTTGCACAACTATTTGTGTCAAATATTTGTCCTAGTATTCCTTTTGCAGGGCTGATATACTTTTTCTCATTTTATTTCCTTTGGTTATTTTGGTGGGAATATATATGAAGGAAGGCAATTTAATACAATGGGTTCAAATTGACATCTTACAATGAATGTCCTTATAGTCTTTTTTCTTGATGTAGGAATATCTTAGCATATGGTTATAGTGTTATTATTATAAGCAGAACAAGCTTATAATAATAAGCTTGTATGATCCATAAATTTGCTCTTTGTGGCATTTAAAATTGTGTTTTGAACTTATACTAAATGAGAGCTAAATAATCTATATTTTACTCATAGGTCTGTCAAGACTGTCTCTTGTAAATGCAGGTTTTCATCAAGATGTATCTACTCACAAGGAAGAAACAAAAATCCAAAATAACTGAATTCCCTTATCTGACTATTTGTTGATATCAAGTCCGATAAGAGGACAGGCGTCTGATGTGAATTTGTGTGGTGGTGTATGTGCTTGGTGCAAGGCTCAGAAAGGCCTTTTGGGGAAGGATGATGAGATTATGGGAAAGTCAAGTGATGTAGAGTGCTAGGAGAAGGGGTGCAAATAACTTGCCATTGGTGCACTCTTTTAGCCTAGGTTTATCAAGCCTGGGAATACTTCTTAACAGGAGGGTGTGGTCTATAGCGCTAATTCCCAGAGGAGGTGTTAGAATTCTGAATAAATCAGATGGAAACAAATGGATAGGTATATCACTCATCTTGGACTTTGAACTTGTACAGGAGAGGCTGTAGAAATCAGCTACGCTGGTAAAACATGTTCTCTCGGCCCTCCCTGGTGGTGCAGCGGGTTAAAGCACAGCACTGAGAAGCTAAAGCCACTTCCGCATGAGTTCGATTTCCGCTTGCCCGGGAGGTGACCACATGGAGTGGCAGACCTCTCCTGACCCGCAGTGTACTTCGTCGATCTGCCTGTTGTTCCCCACTCTGTCTCTGGTGAAGCCTCTCGCCGCCCCTGAGCCTCTGGCCTGTACCCCAGTTCTGTATGCACAAATAAATAAATCTTAAAAAAAAAACAAACCATGTTCTCTCTATAGAAAATAGCATTTACTTAAAATGAAGATATGGGGAGGGCCATGCAAAATAAGATCCAGAAGTAATTGGAAAGGCACAGAGGAAAGATGAGAGATTTTGAATAAGCTCTGAAAGCTCAAAAGCTAAGCATACCAGGATAATTAAAAAATACAGAGGAGATTTGAAAACACATGTAGTTACAGGGAGGATTGGCCTAGGAACAGAACAGAGAAAGCTGTAGGAAATGGAAAGGGGGGGGGATCTAAAAGGGGATGAAGATGTTACTCTTACAGGCATGCAGACACACATGGAAAGATGCCAAAAAAGCCACCCAGTAAGTGCTTTGGATGGAATTTAGTGCACGTAGCTGAGGAATGACAGCAAATCCACCACTGTGCTAGTGATAGGGTGTGGAGAGACTATCAAAAAGCATGAGGGGGAAGGTGGGTTTTAGTAGAAGGCAACATAAATTGCCTTCACAGGCACTTAAACATACAGCATAGCAATTAGACACACGGCCTAGAGAATGCAAGTCAAAGGCAGAGTAAGGAGAAGAATTCTGGCTACACTGTATATAAACCCAGGAGTCTGAACTAAAGTGTTCTTGTCTACTTTGGTTACTGTTTCGCTTTTGTTGACATGCAGAATATGTCTACAGAGTGGTTTGGGGCATTTTAATGAAATGAAGTTCATAGTAAAAGACAGAGGACTATAAGAGATCTTTCTGATATTTGGTGGTTGCTTTATAATATGAAAACATATTTGTCATTCCATCAGGCTTTACAGAGTCAGTCTCATCCTTTAATGCCTTTACACCTTGAACACCATTGACTTTTTAATTTAACTGCAAATAATTTAAACAAAATATTTATTAGAGCCTAGGGTCACCTTGAGGAACTATGTCTTCTATGATTCAACTGACCACATTATCTTTCTTTAGTCTAGTGTTTTGGGGAAAGGATTTGGTTTGCCATTTATGTTAGTGTTCTCATTCCAGTAGGTTAGGATTTGGCTTATAAGGAGTAAGTACTCATCCCTTGATGCCTGGGAGAAGGAATAGTATCTAAAAATGACCAGAAGAGGGTATAGGAATTCCTTATGCTCTTGCCTCTAGGCTCTCCCTTCTTTACAGTGGAATGGTATTTTAAATGTAAAACACAATAAAACCCACAAATTAACCTGATAAGTGAGGTACAAACCTACTCAAAGACAAATATCTTTAAAGTAAGGAATCTAATAAACTGAAATATGATTTTTATGGTGACCTTCTGTCAACCTGGGAGAAGACAGGTTCTAGGAAGTAAGGAAGTTTGAAGAGGTAGGAAGAAAAGATGGAAGGCTATCTTCCCAGTCAATAACAAATGTTTCATAGACACTAAATTTTCAATGACATTTTGGATTCCTTAATGAGGGGAAGTTTCTCAGAAAAGGGGCTGTCTTCTTAGCTTGCTTAACACCAACCACAAAGTCAAATTGTTAAATTAAAAAATTGCATTCTCTCTATTGGATTAGACTCTGCTGAAAAGCACCTTTTAGGCCTTTTCTCTTTTTGTCTTCTCTACTGCCTCTGCTATAGTTGTGCTCTCGTTCTCTCTCACCTGATGTCACCACCACTACAGTCTTATCGCTTAGCCTTTCCATTTTGTCCATCACATTGCCAGCAAAATTATCTTTGATTCATTCATACCCTTGCTTAAAAGCCTTCCATACCTCTGTGTTACCTCCATCCAACTATAGCCCAGCACATGGAAGATGGTGAATTCTCCCTCTCTGCCACATCAGTGTTATTTCTTCTATTTAAAACCTACTCTACAGCAACATTTAAAAGATGTCACTCTTCGGCACTCCTTGGTGGCGCAGCGGGTTAAAGCACAGCACAAAGAAGCTAAAGCCACTTCAGCATGAGTTCGATTCCTACCTGCCCCGGGGTGACCACATGGCGTGGCAGACCTCTCCTGACCCGCCCGCTGCTCCCCTCAGCAGTCTACTTTGTAGATCTGCCTGTTCTGCTTCCCACTCTGTCTCTGGTGAAGCCTCTCGCCTCCCCTGAGCCTCTGGCCTGTACCCCAGTTCTGTAAGCACAAATAAATAAATCTTTAAAAAAAAAAAGATGTCACTCTTCAAGTGGATCCTGCTGCTAACTTACATGACCACTGTAGGTGTGAATACCTGAACATTGATTATTGTGAGGACAAGAGAAAGATTGAAAACTAAAAGGTCTTTCTATTTAATTGTAATCCCAGCTATCTCGGCAAAGTTGTTTACCTCTCTGAAAAGAGCACTTGCTTCTATATACTGATCACAGTGGAGAACTTCTATGGCTTGAGAGCAGAGTTGTTTTGTTTTGTTTTCTTTTCAGTATGTTGGCTATGTATTTTGGGGTTACGGAGGGTGGTTGTTAATATGGGGTAGCAAAGGGATGAAAGGGAAGTGACAAATGCCTCCATTTGTCTGAACTTGCACTGAACTACCATAATCATAGGAATCAAGTTTCTTGGAGAACAGGTTCATGGGTTAAAGAGAGGCTTTTGAGAGGTTATTTTTGGCTATTATTGTGGATGTTGTTGCTCCTAGTTTGCCTCTGTATATATCATAACCATGGTGACCATATGTTTCCCAGGTTAGCATGTGTCAAGGTGGTAAATTTTAAAATTTACTTGTAGTCTGTCATAGCTATGGACTACAAAGAAGAATGATTTTCAGATGACCAGTATATGGGATACCTTACTAAGCAAATATTGGGAAAAGTGTAACATATTGAATAAGAGCAGTACAAAGCATGGATAATCTAAATTAATTGGAATCTGAATTTACCAACCCTAGTTCTGTTCTCTTGAATGGTTTTGGCAGATTTTTAATAAAGTGGGACAGTTTTAGAGTTGAACTGATTAAGTGTAGATCTTTGGGCTATTTTTGCAATCCGGGACGTGAAATTCTGAATTTATATTAATAAGTTGCCATGGAGAATGATCTATCCAGTTTACATTTGATGCAGAATTAAAAAAAAGAAGCAATTCTTTCTACTGTCTACCATCACCACTGGTATTTCGTCAAGTATCTTTCTTCCATCCATACATGGTATTTACTCTTCAGGTTCCTTGTGATAGAATCAGAAACCACGTACAGAATGTTTGAGAAAGGCTTCACAGTCACGTAGGAAGGATGTGACTATCATTGTCATCCCTGCCTCATGACTCTAAGGTGGAACAATAACCTCTTTTAACCTCTACATCCTTCTGTGTGTTCACTTATAAATAACTGCTCTTCTTCCAGCTCCACCAGAATGTGCACCAGAAATCCTACAGGCTTTCCTTAGACATTGGACTCTCAATTATTATCATCTTGTCAGACTCTTAAAGCACATCTGGTTTTACTGCTGCCTATTCTAAGAATTACCAAAATTCAAAATAATGGGTTTTTTCTTCAAAACAGGTAACCAGCAAATTTCCTCTGTGAGATGGGCACATTACGGTCTGGTGATTTCTTTTTGAGCAGACAAGGATGAAGAGTGAGCAACAGTGTGATTCAGCGGACATTCCCATTGAATCTGTGTTCTCAGTCATCTTTCTATCCTGTATAAACTGGGCTTCTACTTGCTTTCTTCATGCTTGGACAGATTGCAAGCTATTGTTCTTTCCTCCCAAGTCCAGGGCTTTGCTGACATTTGGGAGGGTTCTGGCCATAGCAGAACAAGCACAATCCTGTCATCGGGTACCCCTGTGATTCCAGTGTGGAAAGTGCTAGATGTCTGTCTGCCCTCCTAGATCCTTCTCTCAACTCCTTTGTTTCTCCACTTGTTTTGTGCCCTAAGAGGCTGACTGGCACTGCATCAGTGAGCTTCTGTGCCCTCAGCTTCTGGGGCATTTTGGCAGTGGGATCTCTGGCAGCAGGTGGAGGGAGTGAAGAGAAGGATGTCCAGGCCTTCATTTCCTTGGCCTTCTCCCCTTGCTGTGCCGACTGCCTCTTCTCAGTTGAAGGTCTCAGCCCCATGAGCTCCACACAGTTTTATCTCTGGATTCTGTGGTGTGGGCCCAAGTTGGTGGCAGTGACGTGCTATGACTAGCTCTGAGGTAACACACCAGCTTGTATTCCCTCCCGCCCCCCGCCCATATCTTTGCAAATAGTCCCTTAATTAAACTTACTTCAAATTACTCAATTTGAGTGTACCATTTGTTTCCTGTTGGGACCCTAGCTCATATAGGGGGTTATTCTTGAGTCAATGATATTGGTAGAGGACTTTATTGATGACCCACAGAACCTGGCAGCAAGCAATATAACAAATACAAATATATGAGTTGCACCAGATTCTGCAGGCGGGGAGGAAACTCTTTTTTTTTTTTTTCCTTTTAAATATATTTACTGTTTCCGATTTCTGAGCTGAGCTGCTGCTTGGGTTACCAGCCCCTTGCCTGGGGGCATTTGCAACACAACTCTGGCTTTTATTTGGAGCTGGGAGAGAGGAGAAAACAAGTCCCCTCCATTAGCGCTGCTGGCACAAAAGGAGGCTTCTGAGTCAGCGACTGAGGCAATTTTGAAGCATCTCTGTCTCTGGTGCCCAGTCTCTCGCTGGCGCTGGCGGGCCCAGGTCCATTCTGGCGTCAGTCAGGGAGCTGCCCTGAAGCACCAGGCTTGGTGCCTGCCTCCTGCAGTCTTCTTTGGCATCCCTGTTCCCTTGCAAAGCAGAGCCCCATTAGCAAGTGAAATGTCACTGCTTCAAACAAACAGGTCTGAGTCTGCCAAGTTGTTGGGTGAAATCTCAAAGAAATCCTTTAGTGGCCTGTGTCTCCTTGGGGCCTCCTTGCAGGGTATTCAGTAGTCCTTTTATGCCTACTTCAGGACTCGCTGCCTTCCTGCCTGCCAGTGAGTGACCATTTCCAAAGTCACATCACCCTTCTACCTGGGACTCATGTTATTAATCCTAGAAGTTTCAGGGAGCCAGATTTGCCTTTGTCCATTGAGGCTAATTGGTCACTGATTAGGATTTAATTGGCCCCCTTCTTGGCATCCTCTCCTAGCCCCTGGTTTCCTGAGGGAAGTGTCCTTGCCTTCCCTTGGCCAGCTCATTGAAAAAAAAAAAAAAAAAACAAAAAACCCTAAGCTGCTCCACATTGAAGAAAGAAGTCAGGGACATTATCTTTGCCCATATTAGCCAACCTAACTTGATTGAATTTGGGTAGTGCAGGAGGAAAGAAAACATACCTCGAGATGAGTTCCCTGGCAGAGAAACAGTCAACAGCAAAATAGTCACTTCAGAGGGCAAATTGTTTGCCTCACTAATAAAGCCTGGCTCATGATGGAAAATAACTCAGAAGAAAGTAGGGAGCAAATGGATTTAGTTGCTATGGGAACGCAGTTGGAAAAAAAAAACATGAAATATGTAAATACTGTAATTTGGTATTTTAATGTACTTCTTTTCCATGAAGAAAATTCCCTGACAACTAAAACTAACAAGTCATTCCTCAGCTATACACAGCACTGATTGACAGAGGCTGGGCATGTGGGTTTCTGAATTCTGTTTTGTCCCTAGGAGCAAATGTGTCTCTATTCTCAGGTATAAAACTCAAACATCTGGAGAAGTGGTTGGCAACTCTGGCTGCACTCTAGAGTCACTCAAGGAACTTCCAAATTATCAGCCACACCCAGGTTAACTAAATCATATTCTCTGGGCTGGGGTCTGGCACCAGCAGTTTTTACAAGACCTCCAGTCTCTTTTACTGGGCAACCAGGGGTGTGAACCACTGATTTGGAACCCTACTTTGATTCTCTTGGTGAATTAGATCACTTATTTTGCTATATGCACACAGTATGTTTTATTTCATCTGATTTTTGATGATTTGGACGTTTTCACACTAACAATGGGAAATGATTAGCAATTATCACTCTTTCATTATTAGTGTTATTATCTTCACCACAATACATTAGTGCTTTTCTTATTATTCTCTTATTATTTGGAGCACACTTATGATGCTATATTACAAATCATTATCATTGAACTATAATAATGGTGATTAATTGCTGTTATTTAAAAATTATAAATTGATATAATAATTTGGGAAGTTTAGATGCTGCTTCAAATGGTGATATCAATTTATGTTTTAATTACTATCATAAACTATCATTAGCTATATAATAAATCAACAGAAAACATTTCTATAGATTAATTGTTTGACTTGGTTAATAGTAATCTACACTAGGGTTGGCGATGGCATAATTTCTGTTTTCCAGATGGGAAAAATGTTACCCACAAGAGCACATAACTTACATTAATTTACATCCTGTACCCATAGCATATCTCACTGTGGAACTCCAAAATTTGAAATTTTTCTTGTTGTCTAGGTCTTATTTCTTTAGCTCTGTATGATGTGAACTCTCAACCCTTCTATGGAATCAATCCAGGAACAACACTTCAAATTAACCTAGCACTTTCTAATATCCAAGGGAAATCTGAGTGGGTAGAGAAGGAAGGTTCATGAAAAAGTCAATATTATAGGAAGAATGAATTGTGGAAATCTCACCTGATAATGAGAGAAACAAGAGGTTACTGGGAATTCAAACTTATGCAAATCTTGCATTTTTCTGAAACTTTCTCACTAATCTTACTGTTTTCATTATCATTATTATGTCCAACTCTCAGAGGCCAAGTCTTGACCTCTTGGGTCCAATCTGACTAACTTTAGGTTATGTCATTGACTGAGGTTGCTGTGTCTCCTAGGAATAGGCACAACTTGGGAGTTTCTCCTGTAGTCTTTGATATGACACCCCCTGTCTCTCCAGACCAGGAGGGAGCCTCCATTTTCTGTTATCTGTTCCCACAGAACCATTAAAAATAATCCCTCTAAAATGCAGATGGCCAACAGGCATATGAAAAAATGTTCAACATCACTCGTAATAAGGGAGATGCAAATTAAAACCACAATGAGATACCACCTCACCCCAGTGAGAATGGCACATCTTCAAACAACTAGCAACAACAATTGTTGGTGAGGATGTGGAGAAAAAGGAACTCTCCTGCACTGCTGGTGGGAATGCAAACTAGTACAACCACTATGGAAAACTGTCTGGAGGTTCCTCAAGCTGCTAAACATGGAGCTTCCCTACGACCCAGCAATCCCACTCCTAGGTATCTATCCAAAAGACACAAAAATACTGATTGAAAAAGATACCTGCACCCCCATGTTTATTGCTGCTTTATTTACAATTGGAAAAACATGGAAGCAGCCCAAATGCCCAAAAGCAGATGAGTGGATTAGAAAGATGTGGTACATATATACAATGGAATATTACTCAGCAACCAAAAAAGAGAAACACATGTCTTTTGCAGCAACTTGGATGGAGCTGGAAAAGATCATGCTTAGTGAGATAAGCCAGAAAGAGAAAGAAAAATACCGGATGGTTTCACTCATAGCAGGAGTATAATGGACCAGGCGAGAAAATAATAATGATGAACAGCTATATACCAGAGACATTCTGTGAGGGTAGAGTGGGGAATGGGATCAAAAACGGGGGGCGGGGGGGAAGGGAGGGAAATGCATGGGACTGGGGTGGTGGCACAGGGGTGATCTGGTGATGGGAAACCCGTGGGGATTATAATCGAGATGGAAAAAAAAATGTGCAAAATGATGTAAAAATAAACTTTGTAATAAAAAAAATAATCCCTCTATTGTAATCCCTAACATGAGTAAATTTACTGTCAAATTTTCCCCTAAAGCAATCAGTTCTGAGAGGGTAGAAAGTAGCAGTCTTTGTCCTTGTATCCCAGTGATCTTAGTACAGCCTTTGGTATATATTAGATATTCAACAAATTTCATTGACTAATGTTTAATTTTGTTCCTCTTCTCTCTGATTCACATACTTAACAGTGATTTGTATTAAAAATAACCTTTTTGTTATGGAAATTTTAAAATAAACTAAAAGTAAAGATTTTATAAAGAACCCCATGGATTTATCACCCAGATTTAACAATTTCTACCTTTTGCCAATCTTGTTTAAAATTTTTTGATTAAAATATATATACATTTTAGACTTTAAATTTCAGCTCTGGAGCATCTTTAGACTGGAAGTTATGACCCTCCTTCTTACAAGAGAAAACTAAGCAAATTTAAAATCAATGAAAAATTTCAGACCAATCACAGAAATAAATTTGCAGAGATAAATCACTACTACTCTGAAATTTGGAAATTAATCCAAAGAGCCATAGTGATCTACTTCCCTGGAGTAGAAACCACTGGCAATTTTGGTAATTAATGGTAAATTGTGAGGGAAATTGGAGGCTGAGTGTGGGCTAGCCTGAGAGTAAGAAGTTCTAGTGCTGTAGTTATATACTCTTAGAGAGACCCTCACACTTCTGTGAGTTTTATGTCTAAACCCCACCAGGTACTCAAGGTGAAAATCAAAGAGAGATCTCTTGTAGCATTGGCACAGGGAGAAGGATAATCACTGTAGTATGATAAGAGTTTGTTTCCTAACAAATGCTTGGTCTCCAGGGAAAAATTCTTTGCCATGGTGGTATCTCATTGGGAAAAGGTCATTTCTTCTACTCCATCCCCCTCTCTGGCTTTCCTGCCTCATTCTCAACTCTCTTCCTGTGTATATGTGCACATGTAACTAGAAGACCTACTTGTGAAGGTTACTGAGACTTGGCCATTTGATTATAGAATGTTTCCTTCCCCTATACCTTGCCACAAAGCTTCACAAAGGCAAGAATGGTTTGAGGAGACCAAGAAAGCATCAGGATCAGTCTCAGGTATGACACAGATGTTGCAATAAGACATAGAATTAAAAAACAAACATACCATAATTTATAAGTTAAGAGCCCTTAGGGGAAAAGCAGGCCACATGCAAGAACATATGGAGAAGAGAAGCAGAGATATAGGAAGTTTAGGGAGGAATCAGTAGAAGTACCAGAAATAGGAAAATCATGTAACAAAGGTGAAGAATGTCTGATGGGCTCATCCATAGACTGGACATGACAAAAAAGAAGCATTGATCTTAAAGATAGAATTTCCTAAACTTCAAAAACAGTGTGAATCAAGGATGGATCTCCCCAACACAGAACTGATCATCCTAGAAATGAAGGAATATTTTCAAAATGTGTAACTTATGTATAATTGGAATACCAGAAGAAGAAAGAAAGTAACCAGAAAAATAATTAAGGTATCAATGACCAAGAGCTTTCCACAATTTGTGACAGATATCAAAGAACAGATCTGGGAAACTCAGAAAATACCAAGCAGAATAATCTTGGCATATCATACTAAAATTGCAGAATAGCAACAACAAAGATAAACTCTTGAAAGAATATTTGTTTAAGAGGATGCAAGCTTGAGTTTAAGGAGTTACAGGGGAAGTATTTTTTATTGTTTCATCCAGAATCTAGTTTGGATCAGATAACATCATTATCACCTTTTTGGTGCACAGCAAGTCCCTTAATAATGTTTTGTTCTAAGGGGTCAGAAAAAAGACAAAGCTCACAGACAATACACATGTAAACAGCAAGGGATAAGGAGGGAGAGGGGTCCAAATGGGAGGGAAGAACACCAGGTACTACAGTGATTGTTCACGGGTGTTATGGTGGTTGGAGAATTATGGCAACTGCAGCTGAGGGAAAAATCAAATATTAAACAAAAATGACCAACAATGTAAAAAAACAACAAGCAAAAAAATATGAAGAACCTCAAGAAAGTGAAAAAATAATTGTTTTGTTCTAATGTTGATGAGAGGAAAACAGTACTGGCTGACATTGTACGAAATTATGTTGCTTAAGGGCCGCCTTTTATATCAATTTCAGAATTTCTTCCTCTGAAGACTTTCTTTTTTGGAATCCTGGCTTTATGCAGTGGTCTTAGATCTAACTTCCAACCCTGCTCAAGTCTCAGTTTAGTCTCTTGTCTACAGTGTTTATTAAAATTGAGCCTCTAGCTGCCAAGAATTGGCAAATTCCCCCAGAGTTCTAGCACTCACCATATATAGCTGAAGTGTTTTATGTGCCCAGCACTGAAAGGTGTATTGATTTGAATTGCAAGAGAGAGATATGAGGTTCTTTCTATGGACCTTTCTAAAGTGTATCAAGGGGAGCACAGGCTATATAAGAAGGAATTGAGCTCAGTATAAGGAAGACTGCCTCCAAAGGTGACCTCTCCACGAAGTAGTGAGCTTCCTGGCCATCAGAAGGAGTTAAGGATAGGCTCGTGCACAACTCAGAGATGTGGTGAGGGATACTTAGGCATGAAGAAATATATTGGACTGCTGCCATCCTCTCCTTCTGCTTGCTTGATGCTGTTTTGCATACTAGAAACCAAAATCATGATTTACTCAGGGACAGGACTCCTTTTCTGGCCTTCTGAAAGTTTAAGCTCTTGGCTTGCTAGATCTGTTCTCTGTCCACACATGCTTCCTTGGCATCTGGCAGCAGAATGGTCTGGGCCTGACAGGCACCACCAGTGCAAGCGATGCCTGTGCTACCAGTGTCTGCCCTTCACGTGTCCACATCACTGGGCCCTGTCAGGTGGCCAGGGTTTGTCTTGGCCATGTTGCTGTCAAGGAGGAGGTGGACTGGGGTAGGATGAATGAGCAACAGGTGTTAGCAAAAGTCTAGACAGAAAAGTATCCTTATCCCCACAGGAGCAGGTCATTTAAAATAACTCTTTCCCCAAATATTCTTCTGGTGGCTGTGGGCCTGTCTGCGTTGTGGTTTAAGATCATTTGGCAGCTCTTATTCTTGCAATCAGAGACTGGCTTCTGGGGCTATAAAATCATCAGTGAGCTGAGCCAATTATCTCAGCCAGGAGGGGATTATACACACCAGCTCTGGTACCAGGGCAACTGATTTTACAAAATTTCAGTGGATTTGCTTGCCCTGTTTGCCTTCACAGCAGTCACACTTAGGATTGACCTTGGCAGGTGACACCTTTGGGTGCTTTTTAAATTGCTCATGGACAAACTGGGTGAAAAACTCAGTGCAGTTAGGAGAGGAGAATTACCGTGCAAACATGGGCAGTTTGTTTATCTGAAGAGTAGTAAAACATCCGTTTCCAGTTTAAAGGAGTTGGACACTCTCAACCTGCAGTCATGAAGCAGCAGGATGGGGCTCCCATGGGAGTCCTAAGGATACTGGATGGAACCCCGGCTCCTAATGAAGCTAAAACCATGGTGCCAAATGCAGATGTAAGCTAGAGGGACTGTTCTGTGTTAGTGCAAATTAGTGCTTCAGGTTACATGTGGGGTACTGTAATGCCACTCTGGCATGCAAAGGACAGTGGGTTTGTAGGTGAACTTGAGAGCTGATTGTATCTACCTCTCCACTGCCCCCCTCTCTCCAACACACACACAAGTAGTCTCTTTGATGTTTGTATTCTAGTTACAATAACATCTTGAACTGTGCATGAGCAAGAGAAAGAGAGGAAGCCACACACACACAGAAAGCTACTGATAAAATTTTGATGCATTTCCTTCCAGATCCTTTTCTGTGTATATGTTTGTACAGAAATGGAACCATATTAACATCTGCTTTTGCCACTTTTCATATTATTTTAATTGTCAGTATTTAATGAACTATTACTATGTAGCTGGCCCCCTTTCTATGACCAGGGAATACATTGATGAACAAAACAAAACTTTTGCCCTCACAGAGATTATGTTCTGTTAAGCATTCTGTAGTGAGCATCTTTTCCTATCCATAGATCTATTTATGGCATTACATTTTTAGGTGCTACTTACTATTTCATGGTGTAAACAGACTTTAATTTGTAGGAGGTAGGAAGTTCAGATAGTTCACAACTTTATTTTTTGCTTTTACAAACAGTAGTTTGGTGAGCTTTTTTTTTTAGTTAACATGGTGGGTATATATCTTAACTAAAGCTAAAAGCTATAGTGAGAATTTCAGAAAGCTAAATATTTCCTGGGCGTGTGAACTCTCTGGTTGTGTCCTGTAGGTAATTAATGCCAAAGACACTTGAGTCCAGAGGGTGTCACTTACAGACGTGGCTGTCTGCATGTCTTGGGCTGGGTAGGCAAGCTGTGGGTATGTTTCAGCTGACCCAGGCAGACAGTCCAGTGGTACTCAGATCTATGGATCAATTAAGGACAAATGTAGTTTTAAGGGGTCCTTAGAGGGCCAGCGACTATCATTGTGGTTTTAGAAAATAAAGATGTTCTATTCCATGATGATAAACTACTTGAAATATTGTTTTAACAACCCAAGGACAAGGTTTCTACACAAGTTTATAAGTTGGGTTCAGTCTGCATTCCACATGGGCAGCAGAAAGACCAGCATTCCAGGAGACTTTTGTGTATCCTAAGCCCTCGTGAGCAGAATGGTAGATGAATAAATGAGAGGGAGTGGATTGTAGGTTGCTTTCATGGGCTCCCTAATTTTGTAGATCTGCAATCACTGGATTTCAGATGACTGGTGGGCTTCCATGATGTAATTTTGTGTTGCTAAGGGCAGTGTATTCCTCTCTTGCTGGAAAGTTGCCTACTGTTCTTCTGGTGTATGAGACCAAAATGTTAGAATAATTTCAAAAACTCCTCTTTTACTACTCTCCCTCTTTCATCCAATTCTATTCAGCCTCCTGGACAAAGTCACCAAATTTGTTGTTCAAGTCTTGATTCTCTCTCTTTGAATAACACAGGTGCTTCCTGGGTGTCCATGTTCCACCCCCTTCTAGTCTGCTTCTGATACAACCTACATTGTTGTCGTGAATGACGTTGCACCATATTTCCACTGGGTTAAACAATTTTAATGATGACGTGTTACCTACAGGGTGAAATTCAAACTCTTCAGAGACTGACAAGGCCCTCCACACTGCCCTGGTTTACCTGCTCAGATCCTGTCCCAGCTACAGCTCTGGCCTGTTTTCTAGCTATGAACCACTCTCAACTCCTGGAGTGACATGTTTATTCAGGCCTCTGTATCCTTGCACTTCTGCTTGGGATATTTTTTTCCCTCTTAGTTCCTTGGTAAGTCCCAACATACCAGGTGCCCTTTCTTGGTAACCCCTGGCTGCCTCCTTGCATTGTGTCCACTTTTGTATTATTACATCTCATCTTTCTCATTACTTACCTGCTAGTCTGTATCCCTTACTAGCCTGTGAACTGCTTGAGGAAAAGGGCTTTTTATTCATTTTTATATTTTCTCTCTCATCATAGTGCCTGACACGTATTTTCTGCTGAATGTTTACCAAATCATAAATATTAGAGAAGTAGATACAATCTGGTTTGCAAAAATGTGTCCTTTGATGCAGACCTAACAAGATAGAATATGTTCATTCTACTTGGTTCTGATTTATATTTTCAGATATTTTTTTAAAGATATTTATTCTATAGACAATTTTGTTACATGGAAGTTTTTTAAATAGGGTTGTTTCTTCACAGAGTTCTTTCTGATGCATGTTTGATATTGTAAACACCACACACACACACACACACACACACACAGAGTTATTCACTAATAAGTGGTGAATTCAAACATGGAGGTTCTCTGATTCTACACTGTCCTCGTGATTTCTGTATTTAGTACTTTCTATCCTCTTCTATATTTCTATATGCTAATGCCTGGGAGTGATGACATTTTGGGTCCAACGATGAAATTATAAATGAAAAGGGAAATGTGGAGAAGAATATCCTCTAGAATTCCCTCTGTGTTTACATAGACATGAAAAACTAGTTGCTTTTTCTTTCAAAGTCTCAATTTCCATATTTGTCAAATGTGAATAATGGTGTTCACTCTTATAACACAGTGCTTAAAAAGTAGGAATCTGTGAATTGACCCTGATAGAAACAAATCCCTGTAGAAAGACGATTCAGGACTGTAATAGCTGAGAAGTGGATCATTATTAAATATACATTCATGGGTTTCTGTAGATCTCCATGTATCTTCTGTCCAACCATTTCATGAAATCGTAGAATCAGATATCAACTAAGGTCATATTTGCAGATAAAATCTGTGAGCTGATAACTATATAACTATACTACACTGAGTACATTACAACTTACTTTATAGTTCTATGGAATTTAGCTTTTCAACTCCTTTCTTGATAAGGCATTATTGTTATTACTATTTTTGCATGGGCATTCTGAAACTAGGTTTGGGGGAGGAGTTCTTGGTGAGGAAAAGGATGAAGAAAGGAGGTACTGAAATGAGGGTTTCCATATAAAATAACACCCAACATTGACCCCTGTCTTCCCTCTTCCTGCCATCTTGTTCAGGATCATCTCTCAAATTTCTCTCTTTTACATTTTAGTTTAATCCTGTGATTTAATTCTTATGGCCAGTTTGCCTCCCTGGAAAGAGGCATATTGGAAGAAAGATGAAGAAAGGAAGGCCGTTGCTAGTCCAGATACACTCTCTAAAGATGGTAAAGCTGAGCTTGCAAGACCTACGAGAGGTCAGGACACTGTACTGGGGTGGAGCTGATGTACCCCCCCCACCCCCCGTGGTGGGTATAGTTAGGAAGGTCAGTTCCCCAACTTCTTAAAATTGTACTAAAACATATGTAATAATATATACCATTTTAGGCACTAAGTTCAGTGGCATAGTGCATCCACTGTTGTTCAAACATTAATCACCATCAATTTCTTTTTCATCTTCCCAAACTGAAATGCCAAATAGTAACTCTTCCCTTCCTCCAAACTGACCTTCTGGCAAACTCTCTTCCAATATCTGTTCTGTGAATTTGGCTATTCTTGCTGTTTCATATAAATGGAATCATCTGTTACTTGTCTTATTGTGACTGTCTTATTTCACTTAGCATAATGTCTTCAAGGTCAGTCAGTGCTGTAGCCCCAGCTGTTTTGGGAAACTGCTTTGGAAACAGAAAGAAAGAATTGAACATTGACTAGTGCACCTCAAACCTTAGGCTTGAGTTAAGAAATAGGGTGCCTGGGTGCTCATTTCCATTTTTAAGGAGATTGGTCATAGCACTATTTGAATATTTCCTGGACACTTAGGGAAAAAGTCAGCTATTCTCTTTGTCCATTTCCTTCTCTGTTTCAGGGGCCATAAAATCCAAAGCAGCTGATTCTTCCCACTAAAGAGCTTCTGCAGCCTTGGCAGTGAGACTGGGCACTGTTGGTAGCCAGAACAGACTGTGCTTCTGTTTAGGATCTAGGCCACAATTTGCCATGTTTGGTCCCAATTCATGCTTTAAAACAGTCATCCCTAACTAACCTCCAGTGATTTTTGCCCCACCATAAAATGCGTGGTCTTTGTGGTGGCTGCCACTTTCTGTGATGGTCTTGTTGACAGCCACATGGGGTTATTGGCAGAACTAGTTAGTGGCTGTCAATTTCCTGGACCTTTGCCTTATCGACTGCTTGGAAGTCTTGTTATGTTTGATATAGCAGGGTCCAGTTGCTAGAGGAAAGTTTGCCCTGGCATTTGGGTGAGATCTGGGTTTTTCTGTCCCATCCCCAGAAAAATCTGACTAAGCAGCAATTGTAACTAATACTTGGTGAATCATACACTGTAGGGTTAACTCCTGATAACCCAGTCTTCTGAATGAGTGGAGCACATGTTGTATGTTGGATGCTGGCCGTGCTTACTAATGAAGATTCACTTTACTTGCTTTAGCCCTGGGGTTAGTCAAGGATAGAAGACCAAAAATAAAGTGTAGCCCTGAAAGTTTTCTCCCATAGTCCTTATAGCTCTTCTTTCTTCTCCAGGGGATTCATCTTAATTCTAAGTTGCTTCTAGATATTTTAACTTGCAAGACAACTCAATTTTTTAAAAAACTCCAGTTTAGCACATGTAAAAAAGCACATGTCATAAATTAACAGGCTGATAAACTTTCTTAAATGTAAAATCCAAGTAACATACATTTGAGAAACAGATTATTCCTGGTGTCCCAGAATCTTCCTTATGCCCCTTTCCAAGGGAAACAGCTATACTAATTTTTAATATCCTAAATTACTTTTGCCTGCTTTTGAACTTGAACTTTACCAACTTTGTATTATCAGTGCACACATGTGTTCTGGCTTATTTTACTTAGCATTTTATCTGTGAGATTCATCCATATTATTGTATATAATTGCAGTTTATTCATTCTTATTGTTCTACAGCATTCCATAATTGATTCATCCATTCTGTTACCTCTGTGCTGGACCATGTTGGAACTTGAGGCAAAAGGAAAAAACCAGGAATACTGACCTTCCTTTTTTAAAAAAATTGACCTTTTATTCATCATTAGGTTTTGTGTCAACTTTCATGGAAAAAAAATTGCATCAAGACGTTGTTTTTCTTGACTATAAATTTTTTTGCACCTCTTTACATGTTGCTCCTGAGGTCTTTACTTAGCTTATTCTAGTCCCAGCCCTGTCTACTGTCAATGCATTCATAAGTTGTATATAGTTTTTGGCAAGTATGAACAGTGCTGCTCCGAATACTCCTGTACATGTTTCTGTGAACATATGTATGCATATCTGTTAGCTATATACCTAGGAGTAATGTCTATTGGCAACTTTTTTGATGGGAGAAATGGGTGTAAGGCCAGGAGGCTCTTGTCTTCCTTGGTGTGGAACAGCCTTTCCTTTCAAAGTAGTTATGAAAATGTATTCAGCCTTAGCATGAGAGTCTGAGTATATCTTTCTTTTGGCAAGGGAGGACTTGAGGGAAGTCAAGCACGAGGCTCAAGGGTATATGAGTACGTCAGAGCCTAAGAAAGTCTAGACATCAAAGATGTGCAAGTAAATATTTTGGAGGATATAGTGTGGGCCTCCTTACTAGGAGAATCCCTTAGAAGCAAGGTTCCCTGAGTCCGGCTGGACAAGCTTTGGCGAAGGCGTGTTCCAGGAACTAAATCGGATATCTTTCTGTCCTTTCATATACTCTGTAGTTAGTATATATTTCTTGGAAGTTTGAAGAACTTGGTAGTAAACGTTTTTAGGAATAATTATTCAACCTGTATGTTAAAAAAATTCCCATGGATATTAGGCTATTCAGATTTCCTACTTTTTCTTTATCAGGCAGTTGTTCACTTCATTAAGATTTTCAAATATGCAAGTACACATTAATGTCTTTTCACTTCAACACATTCTTCTCTCATTCTGGAAATTTTGTATTGTATGTGTGTGGTTTTTTCTCTTTCATTCTTGAGTTAACAAAGGATATTAATCCTCTACAGATATTTCCTCACAGCTTTATTTGTTATTTTAAAAAATATGTTTTAGACTGACAAAGATTTAGACATTTTATTTGGTCAAATGACTTAATTTTTTCATTTGTTACTTCTTCATTATTTCTGTTTTAGAAATGTCACCCCCATTCCATTATGAAAGCCATTTATTTTTATGTATACTTACATACTTATTTTTAAAGTAAATTTTGTAATGTGGAAATTTCTTTGATCTAAGGTAAATAATTAGTTTTCCATAAAAAATTACTAGCTATATTAAACATCTATTTTTTTACATTTCATACTTTTTCTGTTGGTTAATATAATTTTCTGTTACAAACAAAATTCATATGTGTATAAGGTATATTATGCTTAAGTGTGTAAAATATTCTATAAATGGGCTTAATTCTATTATGTACTGCAATACTACAGTAGAGACATATTTTACCAAAATTAAAATTCTATTATGTGCTACAATATTATAGCCATGATTATCAGTATAAGACACTTCAACAGAATTTTCATCTGTTTTCTTATGTTCTACATATATAAAAAAGACTTTCCTTTTTATCATATTTTCCCCCCAGAAGATATCTACTTTATTGTCTTCACTCGAAGAACTAGCTCCTGAAACTTTCAATTGCATTGATCTTTTTTGTTTATTGATTTCAGCTTTTTGCCTTCATTTTTATTTGCATCTAAGTGTGTTATGGCATTTAAAATAAAATATGCAGTTTAATGCTTAGTACATTTATTTTCAAGGCTCTTTGGTTTAGTTAGTATCATATTCAGGCTCTGGATTTCCCTTTGGAACAATATTGGTTATAATAATCTATGATAGTTAGAATTTTCATTTATTATTTGAAAACAGCCACTAGGCCACACATTGTAATTTCATATTATTTTTGATAATTTTCCTTCTAATTTGTGTGTATAATGGTGTTTTTACTGAGAATTTTTGAGTCATTTTTAGCTTTATTACTTCTTGGTTATTATAGAGTTAGTCTTTGTAGCTTTAACATCTATTCTTAAATTTTATTTAGCAAAATTGAACCAATGATCTGAACAGATTTTACCAGAGATTTCATGCATAATGACAAAAGCATATTCTTGGGATATTAGTTATCAAATTATTCTTGTATATATTGTCTCTGAGTATCCATGGGGGATTGGTTTTAAGGACTCCTGTGGATACCAAAGTCTGAGGATGCTCAAGACTCTCATTCACATATGATGGCAGAGTATTTGCATACAATCTTTGCACACTTAAATCTCTAGATTACTTACATTACTTAATAAAATGTAAATGAAATATAAATACTTGTTATACTTCACTGTGACAAGACAGGAGGAAGTCTGTGCAACTTTGGGCTTAGCAATGAGATGTATAGACGACATCAAAGGACAAAATAGTTATCAATGAGTCCAGGTTTATATTAGTAAATGGTTGAATATATACATAGGAGAGAAAGTAAAATTCTTTCATTCAAAAATATTTCAATTAAAACAGATTGAGACAGATAGAAAAGCAACATTTGAATACCATAGCAGTAATTGTTGCTGGCAAGATATGTTGATAAATGCTAACATTGGTGAGCAAACCTTCAAAGAGAAATAATACTGCATTGTATAAATCATCTCCTCCTGAATATTAAATTGACTATGCTAGATTTAACACATATACACAAAATTTTCACTACTCCTCCACCGGTAGGTATAACTTAATCCTCTTCCTTGAATGTAGACTGGACTTAGTCTCTAGTTTCTAGTGAAAGAAAGACAAGTATTGACTTTACAATGGAGTGGATATCAGACTCCACATTACCCAAGTGGGCAAGTTTAACATCATCAGATATACTGATATCATATGATGTGATGAGATTGCCTAATCTCTCTCTCTTTTTTTTTTTTAAATATAATAGTTTATTTTTACATCTTTACCCATCTCAGTTATAATCCCCGTGGGCTTCCCATCTACAGATCCATAGTCCAGTGCACTTCCTTCCCCCACCATTTTTGATCTCATTCTCCACTCCACCCCTATAAAATGTCTCTGGCGTATAGTTGTTCATTATTACTATTTTCTCGCCTGGTCCTGCTATGAGTGAAGCCATCCGGTATTTTTCCTTTTCTTTCTGGCTTATCTCACTAGGCATGATCTTTTCCAGCTTCATCTATGTTGCTGCAAAAGGCATGTGTTTATTTTTTTGGTTGCTGAGTAGTATTCCATTGTGTACATGTACCACATCTTTTTAATCCAGTCATCCACTTTTGGGCATTTGGGCTGTTTCCATGTCTTTCCAATTATAAATAAAGCAGCAATAAGTATGGGAGTGCAGGTATCTTTTTGAATCAGCGTTTTTGTGTCCTTTGGGTAGATACCTAGGAGTGAGATTGTTTGGGTCATATGGAAGCTCCATTTTTAGCAGTTTGAGAAACCTCTAAACAGTTTTCCATAGTGGTTGTTTGCATTCCCACCAGCAGTGCAGGAGAGTTCCTTTTTCTCCACAGCCTCACCAACATTTGTTGTTGCTAGTTGTTTTAAGATGTGTCATTCTCACTGGGGTGAGGTAGATCTCATTGTGGTTTTAATTTGCATCTTCCTTATTACAAGTGATGTTGAACATTTTTTCATATGCTTGTTGGCCATCTGCATTTCCTCTTTGGCAAAGTTTCTTTTTAGCTCTTCTGCCCATTTTTTTGATGGAGTTGTTTATTTTTGTTGATTTTCATCAGTTCTTTGTATATCTTTGTGATCAATCCTTTATTGATAGTTTTGGTGAGAAAATTTTTTTCCCCAATCAGTGGGATGTCTGTTTGTTTTTTGTAATGTCTCTTTTGCTGTACAGAAACTTTTTAACTTGATGTAGTCCCTATCATTGCATTGGTTGCTCTATCTAAAAATGTCATTGAAATGTATGTTGTGTAGTGTTTGGCCCATCTTTGCTTCCAGGTATTTTATGGTTTCCATTCTATGTCTAGGTCTTTAATCCACTTGGAGTTGTACCTAATATTTTTTTTTTTTGTAAACATTTGGGCATTTTATTCTGCAAGAAATGAATTCATGTAAATTATTTAAATTTACTTTTTTTTTAAATTGAGGGAACAATTGTACACAACACTACATGACTCAGAGGTATAGATTCACAGTTTTTCAGATGTTACCACACTATGCCCACCATGAAAGCAACTATAGGCATCCCCCGTAGTCCATTGGCCCCCTTCTCTCATTTCCCCAGTACCCTGGTTCCTCTAGAAGCCTCAATTTTACAGTCAGATTTCTAGGGTTTGTTTTTGATTTGGTGTTGTCTGACCATTTGTTTTGTTTCTCTATATTCACATATAAGTGAAACCATACAATATTCGTTTTTCTCCTTTTGACTTATTTGGCTTAGCCTAACTCACTCCAGTTCTATTCATGCTGTTGCAAATGGCAGGATTTAATTTTATTTTGTAACTGCAAATTACTCCATTGTGCATATATACTACATCTTCTTTATCTATCATTGGGTACTTAGGTTGTTCCAATACTTGGCTATTATAAAAATTTTTGCAGTGAACATAGGTGTGGAAATATCTCTTTTAATTGATGTTTTTGTATTCTTTGAGTAGATACTTATGAGTGGAATTGTTATATCATGTGGTGGATATATTTTTAATATTTTGACAAAATGTCTTACTATTTTCTATAGAGACTGGACCAATTTAAAATCCTATCAACAACTGTTCTCTTCACATCATGCTAACATTTGTTTCTGGTCTTTTTGATAATGGTCTATTCTCACAAGCATGAAATATTATCTCACTGTGGTTTTGCATTTCACTGATGATGAACCTTTTTTCATTTTTTTCATGTGCCTATTGGCTATCTGTATGTCTTCTTTGGAGTACTATTTCGTCTGCCCATTTTTTTTGAGTGATTTATTTGTTGTTGTTGTGGTTGAGTTTATAAATTGACTTATAGATATTAGTCTCTTGTCATGGATGTGTGGATGCAAATATTAATGATAGTTTTTTCAATGTACAGAAGCCTTTTAGTTTAATGTAGTCCCATTTGTTTAAGTTATTTTGTTTTCATTTCCTGTTGGAGTTAAGTTCCCAAAGACATCACTGATGCCAATTTTGTAGAGTAATTTGCTGTTTTTTTCCCCACTTACCAGGTTTTCAGGCTTATTAAGTTTTCATTTGTATTGAGTTAAATTTTGTATATGATATGAGAGTGGTCTAGTTTCATTCTTTAGCATGTGATTTTCAGTTTTTACAACACCATTTGTTAAAGCTCTTTCTATTCTCTGCTGCATACTTATGGTTCCTTTATTATAAATAAACTGATATTAATAGTGGGTGTTTGTTAATGGGTTTGAATTCTATCGTATTGGCTGGTGCATCTTGCTTTATTGTAATACTGGACTATTTTGATCACTGCTACTTGGTAGTCTAGCTAACATCCAGGCATGTGATGTCTTTGTTCTTTCTATTTTCACTTGGGTCAGGATTTCTTTGACTGGGGTCTTTTGTAGTTCAGTATACATTTCAATAGTCTTTGTTCTGTTTCATTGAGAAATGTCACTAAAACTGTCAGGGATTACACTGAATGTGTATATTGCTTTGGGTCAGGTGGCCATTTTAACAACATTAATTCTTTCAACCCATGAACAAAGGAATATATTTCCATTTCTTTGTGTCCTATTCTATTCCTTTTAACATGTCTTATAGATTTTATCATAGAAATCCTTCACCACCTTTGTTAAATTTACTGCTAGCTATTTAATTATTTTTGATGTGATTATAAATAGGATTATTTTCTTGAGTTCATTGTCTTCTAGCTTGTTTTTTTTTCCATATATGAATGCAACTGATTTTTATAAATTGATTTTGTAACCTGCCACTTTACTCTGCTAATACTTTACTCTTCTAATATTTTTATTGGGTTTTCACTATATACTATTATGCCATCTGCAAATAGTGATCATTTTACTTCTTTCCCAATTTGGATTTGTTTTATAGCCTGTTTTGTTGCTCTAACTAGAATTTCTGCTACTATATTAAATAGTAGTGGTAAAAATGGACACTGCCTTGTGATGACTTTAGAGAAAAAAATGTTCATTTTTCTCCTTTGAGAATAATGTTAAATGTGGGTTTGTCATCTATAGCCATTATTGTGTTGTGGTATTTTTCTTCTGTCCTCTTTTTTGAGAATTTTTATTATAAGTTGATGTTGAATTTTATAAACTTCTTTCTTTGTATTTCCTGATATTATCATGTGATTTTTTTAATCTTTTTGTTGATGTGGTTAACTACATTGATTGATTTGTGGGTGTTCAACCATCCTTGTGTACATTGAAGGGCACTTTACCTTTGCTGTATTCTTTTCTCAAATCCATAACCTCAGAATAATCATAAGAAAACATCAAAGAATCATAAGAAATCCAAGTTAAGGGACATACTAAAAATAACCTGACCATACTCTCCAAAATTTTTAAGTTTGTGAATGAGAATAAGAGACTAAGGAGATGTGATGACTAAATGTGATGTGATATCCTGGATTAGATTATGAGATGGAAAAAGGGTACTTAAAAGAAAAACTGATGGAATCTAAATAAGGTCTGTAACTTAGTAGATTTGTATCTGTTTCACAGCTTGATGAGAGTACAATAATTATATAAGATTTGGGGAAGCTGAGTGCAAGTCTACAAAAACTTCCTGTGCTATCCTTGTAGCTCTTCTGTTAGTCTAAAATTATTTCAATATCAATAGTTAAATACAACCAAAACCAAAAATAAAGCCGTCTTTTCTCTGTAAGTCCCAGAATTGTGGCAGTATGAGTCCTGGTTGGCTTTCTCATCAAAAACTTGATCCCATGAAAATGTCCTTCATCTCTTTCTAAGATTTCTTCCAGATTTTTTCTAATATTTGCTCAGCATGCTACTGCCTCTACTGCAGATGCCTCATAATCTAAATCTTCATGTTACTGGGCATAGGCGCCTTCCACCAGCATCTGTTGCTATTGTGCTATCTAGCCTAGAGAGAAGGGAAACCCTTGCTTTGGCCACTCCATACAAAGATGTCACAAGGTTCCTCTTAATTTACCACAACAAATTAGAGAGTAAAAGTTAACTTGCTATGGGCTTACTGGAATACTAATGAAGTAACATACTAAAAAGTTAAACAATAAGCCTTATGTGTAGAATCAATTGACTTCTGACCAAGATGTCTAGTCAATCCAATAGGGAAAAATCTTTTAAGAATGTTGCTGGAAGTGCTTGATATTCATATTGGATAAAAATAAAATTCAGATTATTTCTCACTTCATTCATAAAAAAATTAATTTCTTGTTGTATTGTGGACTAAAATACAAATTCTGAATCATGATGCATACATAAGAAAACATATGAAAATAATTCTTTTGTATGGGCAAAGTTGCTTTACCAGAACACAAAAAGGCACAAAAGAAAAAAATGCTAAATTAGATTAAAAAAAATTAAAAATTTTTACTCATTACCATTCACCATTGATAAGATAATTGGGCAAATCTACAGATGGAGAAGAAATATTTGCAGCACACATGTGTGATTAAGTCTTGTATCCAGAATATATTAAAAATATCCTACAAATTAACAATAAAAATATCTGTAATTCAATAAAAAATGGGCAGAATACTTGAGTAGAAACATCATAAAGAATATAAATGAATATCCAAAAAACATATATAAAGTTGCTCACATTATTAGTCATTAGATAAATGCACATTAAAACACCTTACAAAAGTACTATTTCAGCCCCATTGGAATGACTTAAATAAAAATACCTGAAAACACTAGAATTTGATGAGGTTGTGGAGTAGCTAGACCTCCCTTACATTGCTTATGAGAAAACTGTTTGGTAGCTTCTAATGAAGTTAAATTCATATGATCCAACAATTCTACCTTTAGGTATTAATTCTGCATAAAGAGAATGTGTGTCTACAAAAGATTGTAAATAAACATAGTGATTTTAGTCATAATAGTCCAAACTAAAAAAAAAGTCATCCAATGTCCATTAACAGGAAAATGAACAGATTGTGTTATTGTCATACTTTGGATTGCTACTCAGTAATCAAAGATAATAAATACTAATTCATGCAACAATGTGAATGAATCTCAACCAATCCTACAAAAATTCTCCATGCTATATGATTCCATTTATATTGGATACAAGCAAAGGTAAAACTAACCTACAGTGATAAAAATTATGAGAAGGTGGCTGTTGTGGGATTATTTGAAAGAGCACATATGAACTTCCTCTAATGATTGAAATGTTCTACCTCTTGCTTGGGTGGTTGTTACATGGATGGACATATTCATCAGAACTCGTAGCATCTTATTGTTTATTGATTAAACCCCAATTAAATAGAAAAAAAAAACTAACCTTAAATGCAGATTCCTGTGCCCTCTTCCTGGAATGCTGAGTCACTTAATTTGGATTCATGATATACTGACAAACAGCCAAGTTTGAGGGCCACTGACCAAAGAAATCATAGAATTTTGGGCAATTAAATGCTTTAATGTATTTTAGTGTTCATTTTGGAAAATCACCTAGGCCATATTGAACGAAAGGAACTGAAGATTGCCTGAACTATTGTATCAAGAATAGTGGTGGTAAATAAGGATTTTTCTGATACTGAAAATAGCCCTGTTCCTTTGGGTATCACTTTGGGGAGTTGGGTAATAAATGAAAAATAAATGAGGTCAGGTAAGTGCGCATTATTATTTATGCTGAATGACAAATAATTGTTGTGTAATAACCATGAATCACACAGTAAGATATGGGTGTTGGGAAAATAAAAATAAAAGGACTTCAAATGATGTTGTAATATAGTTATATAGATGTCTATGACCTGACCACAAAGAAATTAAAGACTATTTTTGGCCTTGGTTTGGGATTCCCCAAAAGCATACTTTGACACAAGGATATGGATGAAAGGAATTTATTTGGGCAGGTTTCAGGAAACATGGTGAGTGAGTGGGCAAAAGAGAGATGGGAGAGAATTCAATATTTTATTGAGAGAAGTCAATAAAATAAGAGACTGTACAGAACACACTTCAGAACCATCTACCAAGGGGCAAGCAAACTTGGTGAGTTATTCAGCAACTCCCACTCCTTACTGGTGGAAGGTTGCTCTTGGATGCTAACTCCCTGATGGATGGGTGAGCACCATAGTGTGATGAGACCATGTTTTTGGGCAGGGAGGTGCAATGAACTGTTAGTGTGTATGAGGACAGTCTGTGGAAGGCGTAGGGCACTGGCAAGGTCTCCTAGGCTTCCCAGTAATGCAGAAGGTTGGGTTCAAGAGGTAATGTTTGAAGAGGCAGTGAAGAGGTAGGATTTTTCAAACCAAAGGACTAGAACCTCTTTTATCAGAGATTAAAAGAAGTATGATGAATTCAGTAACTCACGATGTAGTTTTTTTCAGTGTAAAGTGGTATATGTATGGGGAGAAAGCAAGGGGTATATCTAGGAGACTGTCTAGAAAGAGAGGCATTAGTCAGAATACAATGACTTGAACATCCATTATTGGTGATTTTGAACTTTATCCTGATAGCAAAAAGAAATATATGAAACATGTTAAATAGGACAGCAATGCAACCAGATTCACGTTTTTTAGAAAATGGAAAACAGATTGGAGGCTGGTAAGATTAGAATCACTAGAAACAGTTGGGGAGATGTTACAGTTGTCCAGGTGAGAGATGATGGTGGCTGAATGAAGGTAACCAGGGTGGAAAGAAGTGCCGGGGAGGTGCAATTAATTGGACTTGGTTGGGAACAGGGAGGTGTGAGGTGAGGGAAGGCAGGATATGTATAGAAGGGATGATGAGGAAGGGAGGAAGATAGGAATATGACTCCCATGTTAATGACCTGGGCATCTGTCATTCCTGAAAACAGATGGATGCAGTAGAAGGATAAATGTGGGAGCTTGGGACATTTTAAGTCTGTGGTATCAGTAGGACATCCATGGGGGAGATAGTTCCTGAAAGACAGGATAGAAGGGTCTTTGGTTTCTTTGGTTGCACTGTGGTACAGATTTAGTTTTAAGGATGGTCAGCATGAAGACAATAGTCGAAACCATAAGGTTAAGTGAGATGGTCTGAATGAGTATATAGATTGAGATTTATGAGAGGAAAGGGAAGAAAATTGGAGAAATAGGAATCCTACCAGGGTCACATTTACCGTGTGCATTGCTTTTTCATTTGGCCATGAATGAACCTCCTGTCTCCCAACTTTCAGAAAATGACATACAGAAAGGTGGGGAGGAAGCTGAGAACACGTGCATGCCTGAGGCCAGGTTTTCTTTATTAAAGCTCTGTTTGGGTCTGCGAGTTGCATCTGTGGCTTTACTTGGCATGACCTTTTATTTTGAGAGAATGTTTTTGGAGGGATTGATCTTTTCTTCTTATTTCTCCTTTGGTTCAGCCTTATGCTATAATATTTATGTTGGCCGCTTGCCTTTCTTTTACCAGTTGGGACTAGTTATATCCCCATAGCTATATTTCCCCTGTTTTATGGAAATAAAAAATGAAAACGCCAAGTTTAAAATCGAGTTTGCCAGAGATATGTCTTTCTTTTGCTGACATGAGAAAGAAAACTCACCTCTGACAGATCTACTCATTTCAAAATCTACATGCACGTTGACTGACCTGGTTGTGGGGGAGTGAGGGTGATTTCTTTCTTTGTGGGAATAATATCCTTTTTGCACTTCTCCTTGGTAAGTGAAATTCTTTTTACAACATTACCGCAAATTGTGAATTATTAATAACCTCTCAAGGTATTCTGTTGGTCTAATCCAGTCTTGCCCTGAGTAAATTGTTTTTTATTCTTTTCATTTTAAGAGACATTTGCCTTTATTGAGACCAGTCCTTATTTGTATTAATGCATGGGTCTCCTCCCCAATACATCCTTAGGAGCCTTTAATTTGGATGGGGTCTAATTTGAAAATCCCTTCCCTTTCTCTGTTCCACACTTCAGTCATGCAGAGTAATTCTGATGCCTTTTCCAAAAGACAAGCTCTCAAATATTTAAATCTAACTCTTCTAATGTGGTAACTTCTATTTTTAATTTTCTTGCTCTTACATTTTCTTATTGTACTCTTTTATAAGAAATACATGTGATACATACAATTTAGTCATACCTTTTTGATGTTAGTCAAACCAAATCTAAGTCTCTGTTCTAAGTCTTAGGTTCTACATTTGAAGAGGGAATGTCATAAAGTGATCATTTTGTGAAGAGACTTGAAAGTCTCCTTGGAACACCACATTCCTATGAATATACTCTGAGGTCCAGTTTTTTTTTTTTTTTTTTTGGCTATTTCACTCCTTATATTCTTTTCACTATCAGATAAAACTTATTATTTTCATTGAGAACTCCTGTCCTCCTTATCTTGCAATAGATATCCCCTTATATATTTCCCAGTTAAGTGGCATCTTACTGGACCCAGCCCATTGTTTCAGTTAGGTTATCTTCTTTGGATCTTGATTCTGTTATGTGGACTCTTAGTAATTAACCTCACAATTTTGCCATATGTACACCTGAGTACTGTCTTGTTTCAGAACATTGATTAAAATAAAAGTTGCATAAAAAAATGTCAAAGAAGGAAAACTGCAGAAACAACGTTGACATTATTCAGTTCCTTCTGGTGAATATATGACTTAGGCAAAGTTTAGAGTGCACTGCACTAATAAACAATCCCCAAGCCCTAGTGGCTTCCAACAGGGTTTATTTCTTACTCATAGGTTATGCTGACTGTTCTTCAGCTGTGGCTCTGCTCCATTTGTTTTCATTGCTGGGCCAGGAAGACAGAAAAGTACTAATCTATGATGTACTTTTCTCATGTGACAGAGAAAAAGAGATTTCTAATCAACACACGATGGTGCTTAGAGTTTCAGTGTGGATGTGCCACGTCCTCTCACACATTATTGGCCAAAGCAAGCCACATGACAACGCCCAGATTCAATGGCTTGGGGCTGCATGTACTCTTCCGAAAAGAATGCCCTGGAAGTATAGTAATGAGTGGCAGTGAATAATTAGAAGCAATCACTTAATCATTTGGTAAAAAAATGTAAAATTTGTGTATCAGTTCCAAATATTTTCATGTCTCTGTTAATCCCTACAATAATCTTCTTAGGCAATGCTTTTAAATTTTTTAAAATCTCTATTTGTTAAAAAATGGCCCTGAAAGGTGGTGCATTGTTATGGTTAGTAAGTATCAAGTTAGAAACATAATCCCAAGTAATTGAAGCCTACAATGTTCTTCTGATATTGGTGATAATGACAGTGACTTTGGGATTATATACTTACATTTATCAAGTACACTTTACGTAGCTTACATGACAGTGACTGTTTTACTGTCCTATAGGGTAGGAAGATTAGCTCAAGTTGCCTCAGTGGATACACCTTGAAATCTATGTCTTAAGTGCTTTTTTCTCATTCCCATCATGTTCCAGAATGGGCGTGACTCTTCAGGGTAGATCTTTCCTTTAGTGGTGTCTTGGGAATCCAAGCTGTCTCCAGCTTTTAACTAGGCCATCTGGAACATGTGACCTCCAAGGCAGCCATAACAAGGTGAGAGGGATGGGGAAGAGTAGGATGAGAAGAGGGAGGTGGGAAAGTGAGAGAGAGAGAGAGGGAAGAGGGAGAGGTGTGGAGAGGTGTAGGCCAGTGTATATTTTTAAGAGTCAAGATGGGAATTGGCTCACAGCTTTTGCACCCACATCCCATCAACTTTTACTAGTCACAATACCTCAGGTGCACAGAGGCTGATATATAAGCAGAACACTAGACATTTGGAGAATATTAATAGTCTGTGTCATAAAGTTAGGATCTTTATCACCCCCATTTTTGTAGTTGAGAAAATTGAGGTGGAGAAAGTTTAGTATTTTTCCTTGGGCACATTATAGCAGTGAAATTGATAAGATTTGGACCTAGACAGTCAGGCTGGAGAATCTTCAGTTGATTGCCTCTCATCCTTTATCACAATTAGCTTGGTTATGAATATATTAACCATACTGGTGTTCAACCACATTTATCCACTTTGTCAAAATCATAAAGCATTTTGTACAGTTCTGCTGCAATCTTGATACTCTGGATATACCATGATCATAATTCTATGTAAAAGCATGCAATAAATCATCCCAGTACAGCAGGATAAATTATCAATGATTACTGTGTTTTTCTTTCTTTTTCTTCTGAGAGATGAGCACTTTTGGATCCCCAAATAGCCAAAAGGACAGGGTAATGTGAGTTAGAGGAAATCAGAGAAGTAGATTGCTCATTCTTCTTTCCCAGCCATGTCATACTCTGCCAGTCTCCCACTCTGGCGCTGTATAAGACCCAGGATCATAGAGCAATTGCAGCAAGTGCTGACACTGAATTTTTCCATTAGTTTGAAAATGAGTGCTCATATGGAAAAATGAAGTTGTAAAAAATCAAGAGTTGTGTTTCTGAGTCTGTGGACTCAGATGATTGGTTATTACCACGTTAAAAAAATTAAACTTGACTATTGCCTGTGTGGTGGTCAAATCAGCCATCTTTCATTTGTGAATTCTCTTGTTTTTCTGTGTGTACACCTGGAGCTGACTCTCTCCAGTGCTTTACTTGTGGTCTTTGTGGTCCTTACTAATTACTGACCACAAATCAGCCATTTCATTGTAGGTTTTCACAAAAGAAGTAAATAGTGCATCAGAGGCAGGATACCTGATTCAGAATAGGTAGGTAAGATCCCACAAGCTTTTCATTTACCTTGTCTTTTAATTCCATTTAAGGCCAATTCATCCCACTTTTTTTCCAGAGCATCATTTTTGGTAAAGTAGTTGGAAGCAAAATTGGAGCTGACGAATCATGATTTCTGGTTTTCTCACTAGCCTAGCAAGAATCTCATATTTAGTCATCCTGGAAATTAGATGGTAGCTCGAAGGCCCAATGTGTTATGGGGCCAATTGGACCGTGCTTTTTTACTAGAGGCTCTAGGACCCTACAAGGTTTGAATTACCTGAAATAACAGAGTGAAACAAGAATGGGGACAAAGAAGCTGCTCCAAGAGAATGGGCCAGTTATCACAAGGAGGGGCAGTTGGGAGCACAGCCCAGCGCATGTCACCACAGTTGTCCTCTGGCCTACCCCGTGAATTGTGCCTATTCCTTGGGGATGAAGCTGTTACAAAAGCAAGAAAAGCTGAAAGGGCCATTTCTGGGTTACTTGAGGGACTTTGAGAAAACAATCTGTGAGCACCACTGGTGCTGGCAGTAGAGACATTGGTAGAGGAGGTGGTTTGTAAAGTACTGGCATTAGCTGCCATTTTTGGCACTGACCTTGACCTGAGAATTCTCCTCAGAGATCCAGAGTAATGTGGCAAGGAAAAACATGGAAATTATAGCAATGAAACTTACATGACTTTCAAAATGTTTTCCTCTGAATACAGAAGTATTAACCTTAGAAAGTTTGAAAAATTGAAGTTAGAGAGTCATCATAAGAGAAGTTATATAGCTCATGTCCCACAGATAATTAGTACTAACACAGCTTGATTCTTTCCAGTCATTTTTCTATGCTTAGCAATACAAACATTATATGGTCGTGTGTGTGTATAAAATACATGCCTAATTTACAAAATTGGGATCATACCAGCGGAAATTTTGTAAACTTTTCACCTATCATTATAACATGATTCTTTTCCAGTGTCATTTATTCCTAAAATGTCATTCTTAATGAATATGAAATATTTTAAAGCCTAACTCATAAGGCTTAATTTGTTCCAGAAAGAAGATGGCAGTGTACTTTTTCACTGGTAGTATTTAAGAGTAATATTGCTGGTTTCCTTGTATCCTTATTAAGACAACAACTTAAAAAAATTCTGCCAATTGCCTATGTGTTAGCATTTGCATTCCTTTTAAGACAACGTTTTCATATTTTTGGTTATTTGTTTTTTTCTTTCATGGATTTTGTGTTTGTGTCTTGTCATGTACATGTAATCGTCTTGTTGGAATTTTTTGGTTTCTTATTTCTCTCACTCCCTGGTCTCTGCCAGGAGTCTCAGATAATGCATTAATACTGGTATCTGAGGACTTGGAAACTTGCTTTCCCTAAGCCAATGTCTTATATCTGACAGCACCTGGCTACCTGGCAATCACATGATTAAGTGTCCTTGAATTTTGTCTGTCTTTATCCTCTGATGATTCTACCAGTAGCCATCTATGCTCCTTCAACATCACTTAGTGTGGTGGATATTATTCCCAGGAATGTCAGAAAACTGAATAAAGGAGAGAAAGGGAAATTCCTTACAGAGGCTGGATGTGGAGTAATAAGATGCATCTTGATGTAATACAGGAAAGGGTATAATTAGTAGACCTCTGTGTGTGTGTGTGTGTGTGTGTGTGTGTGTGTGTGTGTGTGTGAGAGAGAGAGAGAGAGAGAGAGAGAGAGAGAGAGAGAGAGAGAGAGATCCATCCAGAGTCCTAAGGATGCATTTTTTTTGCAAGGCCAACTGAGGCAGGCTTTTGTTAAATTGAATGTGATATTATGCTCCAGAGAAGTCTGATTAGAGACAAGGACCTTATTTTAGCTGTAAAGACAGAAAGAAAGTATTTAGATCATGGAGCTTAGATCATGGTGAAAAGTTAATCAAGGAAGGATTAAGACTCAGATGTTGAGACTGTAAGGATGTCCTCATGAACTAACAGGGAATTGGGTCTATTTCCTAAGCAGCAGGAACGTGTAGAAAACAAAAGATCATCCCTTTTAAGCTAGGAGGTCAATGTCAGTCTTTTTGAAGGTGCAATGGTAAAAGTAAGGCTGAGCTGAGAGAGGGATGCCACAGGGTTAAGAATTGACTGGAATTGAATGGTGTGGAAACTAAGAACAATAACCTCCTTAAAAAAATTCATTTTTAGATAAAACTAGCAGTCAAAGTATAAATTGGAGACATTTATTGGGAGGGGGAGGAAAAGGGATCAATACAGGAGAGAAGAGCACAGGATTCTTTGGTGATGGCTGACGGGTGGCTTGGTCGTGGGAATTTTATGGGGATAACAACTGACGGGAAATCAAACATCATACAAAAATGAAAAATGATATAAAAATAAATTCTTTTAAAAAATGAAGTAATTATTTTACATCCTTGTCAATTTTTTTTTTGACAGTAGAGGATTTCTCCCCTCCTGAAGAACCTCCTTTTGAACGTCCACCCACTTTCCTATTGTCAGACTCCATCCTCTCCGATGCATACCCTAAGGCTTTTTTTCCTGCTAAAAACCTGTGTTTCTTTCTGTTCTCTCCATTGCACCCTATGAATCTCATGCTATTTTAAACTAGTTTTTCTATGTCCAGAACTTCTTGTAGAACTTTTTTTTTTAACCTCTTGCTTTAACTTAAATTTATTCCTCCCTAGAACCTGCTTCCTCAGTGGCCTTTTTGAGGAAAGGTCATTCTTTTCTATTCCACATATTAGAGTCTAGGGAGGTGTTTGTATTTTCTTATGTACCACTAAGGCATTTCTCTTGGATCCTCAAACAAAGGTCTCTGAAATTTATGCAGTCTAGCCGTGACACCCCCTTCATCCCCATAAAGATTGACTTACTCAGCTTAGAGGTTTATGTCTCACTTTAATTCCTGATTGAATATCCACCTAAAATTATTTACCTTTTTGAATCCTATGACCTTCACTTCAGCCTGATCAAGGTATCCATTGTCATGGCCTTCTCTGCTTCTGTCACTAGGATACTACATGCTGCTGGAGAAAACTGCACAACCTTGTCACTTTGTTCTACAAATAGCTGATGATCTTAGAGCTTAGTTGGCCATTAGTTGTGACCTTACTCATTTCTCTCCTCTCTGCACCTGCAAAGTCATCTGCATATGACTTTCTTCTGTCCTTCACTTTATATCCCAATAAAAAGTCTCTCCTGTGTAAAGGTAATTCTTCCCTTTTCTCTGAGACCTTCCCCAATATTCTCATTCCATTCTGTCTTCATTCTTTCTCTTTTCATCGGTTCTTTCTACTGTTACATAAATAAGTACTTGTTTCTTCCTGCTAAAATTCCTATTTTAAATAATGCATCTTTTTCTTCCCAGGCAAAATATGTCAGAGTTTTATCACTATCAGCTCTTTTAGCTTCTTAATTCCTTGGTGCTCCTTAGTTCCCTTTAATTTATCCTGCTAATACAATACTCTGCAAAAGTATCTCCTGCCAGGTCACCAGTGATCCAGTTATCAAAATCAGTAGGTACATTTTGGACTCTCTCTCTTGTATTTGACACTGTTGGTCTTTTCATTTTCTTGATATTTTTGTTTGGTTCACATCATATAACTTTCTCAACTCTTCTTTCTCGATCACACCGTCCATCCTCTACTCTGTGGAATTTTCTTTCTCATGCTTCCAACGTATCTATGCTTCTTGTTCTTTGGTCATTCTCCACACTACATATCCAAGGCTTCTAGAATCACGTATATATCACGACTCTAAACTTCTGCTTGAGTTTGATATCAAGATACCCATTTACTTGCAGGAACCCTCCACTTGGATGGCCCTCCAGTGGTTACACTGGAAGTGATACTTAATTTATAACTGTTTTATGTATCAATGTCCAGAACCTAAATAACTATTTCTCTGTATCTCCAAATCTGTGTTTCTTTCTGTTCATTAGCTTCTATGTATATGAAATGACTATTTACTTCTGGCATGAGGAAATGAGATTTTCTGTGCCTGAAAAAGTCCCTCTCTGTTTTATTGGAGGCATAAAAGGTAAAGGTGAAATGAGATGTCCGTGAGCTGTAGTTTTGCTTACTCTGCAGAGATACAGATTTCTCTTTTTGCTTTTATCAAATGGGAATCCATGCTCCCCTCTTGCTGTTGGCTGTACCTTGCTCTATGTAGTGAGGTTGTGGGAAGCCTAGGTACCTTGCCCAGACAGCTGTCTTATTTTTATAATTCAGTGTTTCTCAGATTTTAGGTTGTAAAATAACCACCTGAGAAGAGTTTTTGTTTGCTTTTATTATTGCAGAACTGTAGACCCTACTCATGAAATTCTAAGAGTAGGGTAGGGCTAAAACTTGTGTTTTCAACTGTTTGGAGGTTCCTCAAACTGCTAAACATGGAGCTTCCCTACGACCCAGCAATCTCACTCCTAGGTATCTACCCAAAGACACAAAAACACTGATTGAAAAAGATACTTGCACCCCCATGTTTATTGCTGCTTTATTTACAGTTGGAAAAACATGGAAGCAGCCCAAATGCCCAAAAGTAGATGAGTGGATTAGAAAGATGTGGTACATATATACAATGGAATATTACTCAGCAACCAAAAAAGAGAAACACATGTCTTTTGCAGCAACTTGGATGGAGCTGGAAAAGATCATGCTTAGTGAGATAAGCCAGAAAGAGAAAGAAAAATACCGGATGGTGTCACTCATAGCAGGAGTATAATGGACCAGGTGAGAAAATAACAAAAATAATGAACAACCACATACCAGAGACATTTTGTGGGGGTGGAGTGGGGAATGGGATCAAAAACGGGGGGAGGGGGAGAAGGGAGGGAAATGCATGGGACTATGGTGGTGGCACAGGGGTGATTTGGTGATGGGAAACCCGCGGGGATTACAATCGAGATGGAAAAAAAAATGTGCAAAATGATGTAAAAATAAAATTTGTAATAAAAAAAAACCAAAAAAAACTTGTGTTTTCAGAACTTTCCATGGTGTTAATGATAAAAGTGGTTCACAGACCACATTTTGAGGCTATTCTAATAGATGGAACTCCTGAATGATGTTTGCCATTTTCTTTTAAGCTATAAAAGATTTTATCACTTGAAGACCTATATAATTGAGATGTCGGCATATACTGGAGCTTGATTCTATAAGATCTGTACATGTAGATCCAAATGGTGATCCTATTTACATGTGTCCAAGTGTATTCTATCGAGCTGTGTTTTTCTGGCAAGATATTCTAGTTTGATTTCTTTGGAGATGGAAGTGATTGAAAATTTTGAATGAATTGTAGTTCTCAACTTCTTCCTGAGAAAATGGAACTGATTTTTTAAAAAAAATAATTTTGGAACTACATTTCCTTTTTTTTTTTTAAAAAAGATTTATTTATTTATGCATACAGAACTGGGGTACAAGCCACGAGGTGCAGGGGTGATAAGAGGATTCACCAGAGACAGAGTGGGGGCCGACTGATGAAGTACACTGCCGATGGGAGCCGTGGGTGAGACAGGAGAGGTCTGCTGTGCCATATGGATCACCTCTGGGGCGGGGATCGAACTCACATGGACGCTCCTGTGGCCAGCTTGCAGTGCTGCGTCCTAACCCATTGCGCCACCAGGGAGGGCCCGGAACTGATGTATTTTTTAAAAAATTATTTATTTTTAACTGAGGTCAAATTGGGCATTCCCATCAAGAATTCCCACCTATCATACCAACTAGCCCCTTACCTGCATTCCACTTCCATAGACTTATGTTTTCTTCCCTCTTTGTCCCTCCCACCCCCACTCCTTGGTTTCTCAAGTCTTTAGCCAGCTAGCAAGGGTTAGTTTTTCAACTTGTCTTTATCTGACTATTAATTTACTTACTTTATATTCCCCATATCAGTGCCACCATCTGGTACTTATCTTTCTCCTCCTGACTTATTTTGCTGAGCCTAATCCCTTCCATCTTCATCCATATTGCCACACATGGCATGGTTGAGTTTCTCTTTTTTGATCATGGAACAGTATTCCATTGTGTATATATATCACATATATTTTCTTCTTGGGCATTTAAGTAGTTTCCATAGTTTAGTTATACTAAATAGTCCTGCAGTAAAAGTGGGGATGCAAATTTCCTTTCAAATTAATGTGTTTGAGTTTTTTTTGATAGATGCCTATGTGTGGGATTATTGGGGTCAAGGCCAGAGACATGTTTAATGTACTGAGACACCGCCATACTACCTTTCATAAAGACTGAACCAGGAACTGTTTTTTTTTTTAAGGTAACTGAATATGCTTTTTTTTTTTTTTAAAGTAAACACACTATTGTCTTCCCATTCTATTGTAGAAATCAGATATTAGAAATGTAGAGAGTTTTCTTGCTGTGTGTTGTCAACCTAGGCTTCCAAGTTGTCTTCCTCAGGACAGGCCTGTGATTAGTTAATCGTTGACAGGTGCTTGCTGCTTCTTGATTTGCTCTTCTGACCAAGTGCTACCTATTACTGGTATTCAGGCCAAAACAGTATTTACATCTCTCTCCCCCCAAAGCTTTGTGTCAAAAAGGTCTTCCTGTTTGCCAGTGGTAGAACTTATATCTTAAAACAAAGGAATTATTCACAGCTTCTTATATTTTTGAGGGCTTTACAGCCAAGAACTTTATAAATGCTGAATAGCACAGAACAACAATAGTATTAAGGCAAGCAATGTTCATAAACTTTACATAACCTCAAAAATGACAACACAGTGAGCTATTAATCAACCTCAAAGATTTCAATGCTTCTTTTCAATTGCTTCTGTTTCCTTCTCCAAATGTAGGAAGACTTTCCATGTGACTACTACTTATGACTTTGGTGATATTCAAATGTCAACTAGTCCCTTTTGCTCTTTGGTAATTGTAAGTAATTCTAAGCTTCAACTAAGACTTTTCAAAGCATTGTTGCATAACTCAAGAAGATCTGTTTTCTGCCTCCAGCAAAGACCTTTTAAAGGGTCAGCAGGAGGGGACGGCAGGGGATAAATGTGCTAAGGCATAGATTAGTGAGATTTCCCATTCATTCTAGGATTTTCCATTAGTGGTGTTTTAGGCAATGAAGAATTGAAAGGTTGAACATGATTGTTGTTTGAGGCATATAATTAGGAGTCAGGCAAGGCATGTATGTGTGTAACTCCAGTTAAGGGAATTCTGTAGCCCAAATTAGACTAGTGGCTGAGGGACCAGCGTTGGGAGTCAAAGGGTGGGTTTCTCTCTTAGGGGTGCCACTTATTAGCTGCTTACCTGTGTTGAGCCTCCTCTAGAAAGCAGAGTTAGCAATTCTCATGTCCAGTTTATGAGAGATGGATCATCAGTTTTTTTCTGGCAGTGGAGTTGTTTGGAGAGTCAGCAACCAACAATGAGCAGCTAACATGTTTTTATTCATTTTTCATTTAAAAAATTTTTATGAGCCAACTACAGCCCCTAGTCTCTATCCTAGAGGCTAGAGACAGAGTGGTGGGCACAGTAAAATCACTAACTGCAAGGAGCTGGCATTCCAGTTGGGGTGAGGTGGACCATAAACAAATTAATATTCAAAGTAATTGCAAATTGTGATTCATTTTTATGAAGGACTAAAACAAGATGATATAATAGAAAATAACCAAGGTAAAGAGGTTAGTTTAGATTGAATGATGACATAATTAGGAACTAAGGTTGGAGCTATCTGGAGATGAACATATAAGACAGAGGGTGCTCCTGTGCTAAATGTTTTAGGGAAACCTATTATTTAATTCTTATAAAATCCTCTGAGGCAGATAGAATTAATACCCATATTTTTCAAATAAGAAAATCTAAGTTTAGAAGATTAGATACGTTGCCCAAGGTGACACGAGTAATAGATCAGCAGGCATGGGATAAAAAATATAAAGCCCAAATTCATGACCATGATGTGCCAGGGACAATGGTCTTAGAGACAGGGGTGGGGGAAGCTGAGAGACCCCTCATTTTGTGGAGTTAGTTTATGAATGAAGAGAGGCCGAGAGAGACATGACTTGCTCAAGGTGGCGATACTTAATTGAAGTAGTCCTGTATTTTCCTTACTGCTTACCAGTGCTAGATGTGTAGTTAAGGTCTTAGTGACTCAGCTAGTTTGCCTGTTCATTCTAGTTTCTGATAAAGATAACAATTATCCTAAAGGGTACATGGCTTGTTGAAAGCTAAATCAATTTGAGAGATTTTTGTTTGCTTTCTTTGAAATACTCATTTATGCACATTATAAAAGGAAATATAATCAGGCTAATTTAAAGAAACACCTTTCCCCTCCAGGAAGAGTGCCTCTTCTCCCATCTTGAGGATATAAGGTGTGCTCAGGGTGGTATGGCTGTAGACCCTTCTCCCACCTGGATTTTTCCCATTCCATGATCAATGTCTACACATTGCTTTTTTCATATAACATTCGATGTTACAGCTTTTTCCTTGTCATCCATATAGAGTTGACTTATTCTTTTTTAATGGACACAGAGTGTTCCATTGCTTGAGAAAATGTAAATATATTTTCCCCATCCCAATCTATCAGTATTTAGGTAGTGTCAAGTCCTTAGGGTTGGATGTGCCCATGACTGCCCTTGCAGAGCTGTTTTTGTGCACACACGCAAGTCTGTCTGTAAGATATACTGGCAGGGGAATGGCCATGTCAAAGCAAGGGAATGGCCATGTCAAGCAGTATGCAGGTTTTAAGCTTTGATAAGTATTGTCAAATTTACTTCTTTGGGGAAGGGTGCATTCGACCACTGTGTGTAAGAGCATCATCCTCAAGCCAGGTGATTGGTTGGTGAGTGACTGGTTCCTTTTCCTTGTGAAGTCAATCTACATTGACAGAGGAGCTTCTGGGGTGAAATATTCAAATATCAGACCTGAGTACCTTCCTCTTCCTAGAACATCTGAGGCTGTAGGCACCAACCCTCAGGTAGCACCTATGGGACTTTTATGCTTAGCTTGGCGTTTTCTTGTGTACTTCCTTAACTCCCCCTGCCGACCCCCAAGTCCCTGGCTTACCTGAATATGTTGCTATCTAAACATGGTTGAAATTCTAGGATATATGGCTTCAGCCATCTTTACTAGCCTTTGGGATATTATTGGACCTTGGTTTGGGGAATATGATGAGGGAGGAAAGGGCAGGGAGAGGTATAGGAGAGGGAAGAAGGGAAAGAATGAGAGGGATTGCATATTAAGTTTCTTATTTCTGTCTCACAGCTATCTCTCTTTTCTAAAAAGAAAATAGTTGAAGTAACATTGGTTTATATTGTCATATATGATTCAGAGGGATTGGTCCACACTTCCTTAGATGACTCACATCTGTCTCTTCTGTTTTCATTTTAATTTTGAATGTTAAAGGAGAGTTTGGACCTGGTGAGTTCCTTAGTCATTTTACATTGGTGTTGTCAGTGGTGTCTTTAGAGTCAACTGTGTCCCTGCTGCCCAGCTTGCTTCTTGGATTCCTTCAATTCAAACCCATAGAAACAATAGGTGCAAAGAGTCTGAGGGAGCAAGGAATCTTGTGACGTCCAAAGTGTTCTCCTTGGAGAGGGCTGGAATTCATGCGGGTGCCACAGGACTTTTTGGAGGGTTAAGAGCTATAGTGGGGGATGTCGGTGGTTAAGTTCTGGACCATTCAGTTTTGCTTTAACCAGAAAGACTTTCACTGATTTTTGTTACTGGCTTCTGGGTAACGTTATATTTAAAAAGGATTTTTGCTGCCTAAGAAAAAAATTTCAAGATAACTCTACCAGTTTATTTCAGTTCACTCTTTCATATGTAAGAAAACTGGAAAGGAAATCTGACTTACCCAAGGTCATCTAGGTATTTCGTGATGGAGGGATTTGTCCTCTATATACTTCTGGTCCAGTGCTTCCTTCTGCTTTAGAGCTTGAGCCAAGGAAGAGATTATAACTGAAATTTAGAGCCCTTTATAAACTCATCCAGGTCATGTATAAGTCTAAATATCTAGTTTATTTCAAGCCAAACCTTTGTTTCTTTGCTCCTTGAAAAAATAATTTTACTTCTGCCCTGAATTCATCAGGAACAAATGTGTTGAAAGATGAGTCTCAGAAATGCTGTTATCACCATACATATTTCTTTCTATCTAGAAACTCCAGAAGGACTACCAGAAGGAGAAAACTGGGAAGATATATTTCCTGGCCCTACTCAACTGACTTCACCCATTCCCATTCCAGGGAGCTTGCAGAAGACTGAGAAGCATTTAGTCCTGTTCCAGAACTTACCTCGGATCTGCTTGAGGTGATGAAGTCACTAACATGGAAGGGTTTTTAATTTGAATTCTATTCCTAAAAATCACCATTACTGAGCTTATCTGTTTGTTCTGATAAATGACACACACCTGCTGACCTAGCATGCCACCAAACCAGGCCACTTCCGAATGACACCATTAGGACTGCACAGGAGAAATACAGAAACAGACACTGGGGCATCAAAGTATATGCCAAAGAATGCATAGAAAGTAGGGACACAAAAGGCAATATTCAAACACATTTCTACGTCTAGACAAATATAGCTGAGAAATAGAAACATTTCAGAGAATAGGCTTTTTAGTCAGGGCTTGTATGGACACTGGTTCCTTCCAGCTTTTGCCAAAGGTAAATTTTCTTAGTCTGGATTTCCTTTGCTTTCTTTCCATCTCGCTCAGTTAAAGCCACTTGAACCATCTTTAAAAAAAAGTATCCCTTTTTGTGGTGTTTGGTTACGCCCTTCAAATGCTCATGGGTATTTATTTCCCCCTTCAGGCGTCATTTGGCCAAGTTCTACACATTTAATTCTTTTACTTTCCCCCATAAATGAATATTTCTGGTCCTTTTGATCCTCCCTTCTCCATTCACAAACTGGCTGAACTGAGGCCATTCAGAACTACTTCGCTGGAAATGATGGGGGAGAGAGGGGAGGTCCTTAGTACACTACGGATCCTGTACAAGTGCACAAATTTTCTATTGCAAGACACAGAGGAAGCTGTGGTTTTAAAAGTTATTTGGATGGAGTAATGAGAGATTTGCATGGGAAGCAAGAAGCGACAGAAAGTTATATCAAAGGTTTGGCTCCTCAAATGGGGCCCAGTGGAATTTCCTTGCCTCGTATTCTCTCCTTATTCCAAAGAGGACTGGATAAATAGATCTGGAAAACTGCATAGCCTGTGCTCGTTTACCCTGGCTGCTTTCATTTGATCCACTTAGATGTTGGAAGTAGTGGGTTTTGGTTTGGGTCACTCCTGAAGCCAAGTTTGATCTTCTTCCTTCACGAAAGCATTCTGAGGACTAGGGAATTCACCCTGGGGAAGTGTTGAAGGGCTGAGTGCAAATGCACAGCAGGATGGCTATGCTTTGGAGTCAGTCTTCAAATGTGTGTGTTGGTGTGACCATCCATGCTTCTCTCTTACTGTGTTACCATCCTAAATATGTTTAGGGAAACGTAGCATTTATTATTTAGGGAGTAGCGCAGCACAGGTACAGGGTCTGTAACTAAGGAACTTGTTCTGTGGAAATGGCATAGATTTTAAATGTAGTGTCACTAATTAATTACAATGGAAGATTTTCCACTATGAGCAAACAAGCCTGTTCAAACAAGAGCTGATAATACAGAGACCAATGATACTTCTTCCTAAAACAGCAGTAAGTTCACTTTACCTGGTTCTTTGGGGAGGAAATGCTGCAAAAAGTTTTGAGTGTTGATGAAAGTGAGTGCAACTGTAGTCTACTTTTCCTCCTGCTGACAAGTGTTCCTTAACAAGGACTGATGAAGGCTGAAATAGAAAAATTAGGAGAAGAAAGCGTGACAGGAAGGACAAAGGCAAATAAATGAAGACTCAAGCACCAGAATCTTTTATCAACCAGAGATAACAACTTTTAACTCCAAAGATTTTTTTTTTTAATATCTAGAATATATCCTGAATTTTCACTTGTCTCCTTAAGGATTAACTTGAGGTCAGTGTTATGTAAGGGAGATAAGGTAAATTCCTGGGATATTATGGGTTTTCTGCTGAAATGCCTCATATGATGAGCATATATTTATTTTTTTATAGTCTTAGCTTCACTGTCTTCATTCATTTAATTCATAAATATTTGTGCAAGCATGTCCATATATGCTGTTTATAAATGTTATGTAGCTATCTCTCACTTTAATACTTTTTCAGGTGTTCATTCATGCACTCATTCATTTTTTTATTCAACAAATATTTATTGGACACTTACTATGTGCTTGAGACAGATTCTAGCAGGGGCAAGTATAAGTCATAGATGAACTTCCATACCTTTCAGCCTTCAGAGAATGCAGGTCAGCTTTCAAGTGGTTCTCGTCAAACCTCTTTTTTTTGGGTTATATGAGAGTGGGAAATGGTTTTTACACTAACAACGTTTTCCAAGGAAATGATTTCCCTTGATCCCCCCACTTGAACTTCTTATATGGGCAAGAGGTGTGTTTAGAGGCCAATCCCTACCCTTGTAAATATTGCAAGAGTGGTCTAGTCTAGCATCTTTAGAAATGTGGTTTTGAGTTTGGAGGCTCCTCCAAAAGTTTGAGACAACCAGAAGAGAGGGTCCATTGCCATGAACATCTGTTTACACTTACATGCCCTGCTGGAGCGGTCGTGTATAGTACTGGAGAGGTCGGGGGATACCTCTCTGGGAGAGGGAAGCCGGAAGAGTGGGGTGGGAGACAGAAGAGCCAAGAGGGCATAGAAGTGAGAGACTCGGCTACAAGTGCAACCACATCCTGAACAGTCTCAGATGTTCTTTCAGCACCTCTTAACTTTTTGTCCCATGTATTCATTATCTTGCCCTGTTCCATCAGTGTCAAGTAAATTCTCCCTGTCATTTTACTTTACTTTACTTTTTTTTTTTTTGGTTGAAGTAACATTGGTTTATAGCAATATGTAGGTATAAGGCATCTAGCTTTGTAAATCTGTATCTGTATATTCTATATTATGTTCACCACCAGAATTCTAGCTCATAATCCATCATTTTATAGTTGATCCCTTTTCCTCAGTTTACCATTCCCTTTCATCCTTGTCTTCTGGGAACCACTATTTTGTTCTATAGTTTTTGTTTTGTTCATTTGTTTGTTTTTTGTCACTATGTACTACATATGAGTGAAAGCATAGTCTTTGTCTTTCTCCACCTGACTTATTTCATTAAATATAATACCCTCTACATCTCCCCATGTTGTTGAAAATGGCACATCTTTATCCAATTATCTGTTGATGGGTATTTAAGTTTTTTCCAACTCTTGGCTATTGTGAGTAATGCTGCAATGAACATATATCTTTTAAAATTAATGTTTCCATACAGTGATAAATACTAGACTTGGGACAGCTGGATCATATTGCAGTTCTATTGTTAGAATATAAATTTTCTGAGGAATCTCTATCGTGTTTTTCATAATGACTGCACCTAGTTACATCTCGACCAATGCTATATGATGTTTTCTTTCTTTTCACTTCCTTTCCAACATTTGTTGTCCTTTGTCTTTATAGTCAGTCCAGTAATAAGCCCACACAGTTTACTTAAGAGCATCAAGTGGAGTAAGGAAAGTCTTTGTAATAAATGGTGTTGAGAAAACTGGGTCAGCCACATGCAAAACAATAAAATTAAACAACTGTCTTATACCATACACAATAATTAACTCAAAATGGACTAATGGCTTAAATATAAGATCTAAAACTATAGGCTATATAGAAAAAAACACAAGCTTTTTGACATGCCCTTCATGTTGTCTTTGTGTATACAACTCCAACTTCAAGGGAAGTAAAAGCAGAGGTAAACAAGGGGAGTACAGCAAGCTAAGAAGCTTCCGCACAGTGAAATAAACAACCATTAAAACAAAAAGGCAGCCTATTGAATGGGAGAATATATTTGTAAATAATGTATATCAGACAAGAAGTTAATATTCAAAATATACAAGCAAGCCTTAAAACTCAACAGTAATAAGAACAAACAACCTAATTAAAAAATGGGCAGAGAATCTGAATAGACACTTCTCCAAAGATGACAAATAGATGGCCTACAGGCACATGAAAAGGTGTTCATCATGTCTTATTACTAGGGAAATTCAAGTAAGAAAATAAGTTTTACTTTACCTTTTCACGGCCCATTCCTGACAGGGTCTTCATCTGCCTGTCAGAGCCCAGGGTCTCTGCACCAGGGGGCAGCCTGGCACCCCAGAAGGCTGTGCATGTCACACCCAAAGGCTTGTTTACTGTGGCTCCTCAGGCAAGGTTCTTCCTCTCTCAGACTCAGTTTTCTCAGTGGCAGCAATGGACTTGACAAGAAATACCCACTGAATGTGGGACTAGGAGAAGTCAATGAAAGAATGCAAACAGAGCATGTTGCAAACTTTGATACAAATGTTACTTTTCTTTTTTTAATCAGTGATGTTATTTCTGCCATCAGTTACATGTCCTTACTGCTATGTATTTATGTGGGAGAAGGGACATTATCACTATTCCCAAAGTATACTTTCTTTTTTTCTCCTCAAATTAAGTTCTCGCTTTCTCTCACTTAGGCAGAGTTTGAATAAATCTGTGTATGTCAGGCTTTGGCTATACATTGGCAAGGTCCCCAAGGAATTGGGCCAGTGCCTTTACTATATTCTTCCGAGGGCAGCTGTTGGGCCCTGCCTCCCCAAGCCCATTAATTATTTGTGCAGGGGAAGGAGGTGCTGTGGCACATGGGTTTTCATAAAGCGCAGGGCTGGGAGCCCCATGCTAGTATTTCTTCCCCAGACCATTTGGATTTGGTTTTTGCCTCCAGGCTCCTCCTGTTGTCAGGAGGATGTACATCAACAAACAGAAAAAGGACACGTGAAAAGGTGCCAGTGAGGGGCACAGAGGAAGGTGCCAACATTGGCATCACAAAAGCCAGGCTCTTAATTGGCACTAACACAGAAGTGAAACACCCGCCCTCGGTCTTTTCAGGGCCACAGCTGTTTTGGATCAGAAAAACTGTCAGTGTATGTAATGGATAATGGAAACTCTTCCATGCTTGCTTGTTAGGAGTAAGAAAGCACGTTGCCTGTTACGTCTTAATAGACATTATTATCAGCTCTGCTCAGATTCTGTACATATGAGAAAATCAGCTGCCAAGGTCAAGGCTGACCAGGAAATGGGGGAGCCTATGAGATGAGAGTAATGTGTCACATTAGGGATAGCTCAGTATTTTAGTGGAAAATGACTGGCGACTCTATTACCAAAGATGGTTAAGCAGTATGTGGTGAAGATTATCTAACCACGTGGGATTCCTCCACCCACTTTGACTTGATTTCTTCACTCAGTGTAACGTCTGTGCCTTGTTTACTGGCACCATCTCAGTGCCTGGCATGATACCCAAATTGTAGTAGTTGCTCAATAATTATTTCTGGAGTCAAGAAAGGAAGGGCTATATTAATTTAGTAAACAGGCAGACCGAGAAGAAATCCAGAATGTTTAAAAGTTTTATTTTCCATTAGATTAGTACTGTTGGACAAATTTTATCAAAACTCTTCCTGCTTGGGGGCTTGGACAGCAGATGTAATTTTATGAGAGCAGAAAGAATAGGCATTTTCTGTTTGAAGCAGTGTTGGGTCAACAGTCAGCTGAGAGGTGACCTGCTCAAGCCGTCAGCTGGGACAGAGGGGCATTAGGCAAGATGAGGTCAGGAGGGGAGCATTGTTCTTCGATTTGGCTGCAGCGTCAGTATGGTCTCAGGAAGACCACAGTCTTCTCAGCAGTAGCTGGCAAGAGGTTCTGCCCTTGCTGCATCTGTGGCCCATGTCACTTGGGGGCAGGTAGGAGGGAAAACAAAGGCAGGTTAATGTGGTATGTAAGGGCCTATGGCCAGCATCGCAGTGACCCAGGGTCTTTGAACCTTCTCCCCAGTGTTATTTTGGCATGGAATAAGGGAGAGGAAAGAACAACACACCCACTGATATGAAAAAACCTTTTTCTTTCCTGAGGTTAGGGATTTTGAGGAGGTTAAACAGACTCTTAGTCACTTGCTTAGAGGTGACCCAGTTTCAAAGGGAATCAACATTGTTGTCCATTAAAAGCAACAAGACCCCAAAGATAACAGATTAGCAGCAGAGTGTTCAGGGAAAGGACAAAATGTGACCAAAAAAAGAATTAATAATAATTTCAGCTTCCTTTCTCCTCTCTCCCATTATTGTTTCTCCTAAGAGAACTCTCAGATTCCTGCAAAGCCCATCACACCACGGAACACAGAGGCCAGAGCAGAGGCCTGAGTCTGCCAGGAGGCAAATAGGGATTGAGAGCACCTGCTGCCTCCTCCAGGCCCTGGCCTGCTCTCTGCCTGGATCTGCCCAGGCCTGTGTTGATTTCTGTTCCAAAGTACATGGGCCCTTACATATCATGTTTCATTGTTGAAATCCAAGCACTGCCTTTAAAATGTAGCAGGGCTATTGAAAAATACTCCAGTTAAAGTGAAAAGAAAGCTGGGGAGTAAGTTTGGGAGTGCTCAGTTTTTTCTCACCAGACCACAAAGAATTAGGAGATCCTGTCCAGGATTAGCAGACTCCTTGTAGAGGACTAGGAAGAACTTCCTTGGTTGGTGGGGGGATTAATCTGGAAAAGTGTAGTGTTATAGAAAAGAATGTGTGCTTTGGAATCAGACAGGCCTGAGTTCGAGTCCCTGCCTCTATTTAGGTGAGATCACAGATAATTAACTTGCTTTATTATGATCTAGAGTTCTTTGCCAGTAAAATGGGTGATAATAACTACTTCATGCAGTGTTGTGAGAATTAATTTAAGTAAACATTTAGAAGGGTGCCAGGAATGTACTCAATATATGACTTTCTATGCTATTGTGATTGTTAAAGATGATATAATCATTTAGTTCATAATCATCATATAATTACTTATAGGTTATAGAAGGCAGGGAGAGAAGGGTATACACAGACCTTTTCTGGATGCAGCCCCAAGAGATGTTGGGGTGGAGTTGCCCAAGTGATGGTTTGAATATCTCTTCCTCCTTAGTCTGCCACACTTTAAAATGTTTTTTTTTAAAGCAAATTATGTTATTGAGGTAAACTATATTGTTATCATTGTATCTTCTTTAGGGATTATAGGTTTAAGCCTCTATAAATGTACATGTGCATATGCTGCCCTGACTGGTACCCCAACAACTCTCTACCATGTTCCATTGGGCCTTTCCCAAACCTCTGCTCCCCCACTCTAACCCCACCACCCTCTCTCCCTGGCTACTTCGGTGTTGAAGTCGGATGCTCAAAATTGATTTGGTTTTGACTGATACTTGGTTATATTTCTCTCTAGTCCACATATCCAACTCCTCTCCTTTCAGGTGACCTGTAGGCACACAGATGGCAAATTACGTGGTAATAACCATAGGATACCCTCCAGGAGGCTAGAGACCTGATGAAGGCCCAGAGTCTTTTGCAAATTACCTTCCTGAGGTTGAGGAGATTTCATTTGCTTCTCCACTTAATCTGAGAAGGATTTGGGAGAGAAGGTCTCAGAGGTGGGCTAATCATAACCTAGAGTATCTGGAAGAATTGGGGCTCAGACCTCCGAGGAAGGGGTGCCAGCCAACACCAGACACCTCATGAGCTTAGGAGAGAGTTCTATGAAGCTGGGGGCCCCTAAGCCAGGTTATAACGGGGCAGAAAGAAGCAGGAGATTGGGCACAACTATCCCTCCCAGGTCTCAGCACTATTGCTGAAATGATGTTAACTGGAACAAGGAGCAAACATAAGGGAAAATGGCCCTGCACTGGCTTCTACTCTGAAGTTTCCCTCTAGTGTCCCCTGTTGGCAGAGTGGAATATGGAGCCGCCTTGCAAAGGAGAAGTGTGGTTTACATATTTCTAGCCCCAGCCTCAAAGAACAAAACATACGGACCTGGACTGTAGAGCTGAAGACAGTTACCTTGAAAATCTGGCGTGTAGGATGAATAATTATGTATGGTTGCCAGCAAATCACTAAAAGGAGCTTCAAACTTGACATTTGAAAAGACCAGTAGGAGATTGTCTTTAGTGAAGTGTCCTACCTTTGCTTATCTGTGGTATTTTCACAATTTTTAAGTTGTGTGTGTGTGTGTGTGTGTGTGTGTGTGTGTGTGTGTAGGGATTCGGAAGAAGGCATGGTCTTTCTCACATCTGCAGGACTCCACTACCTCGTGCTGGGAATAAACACTATCACTCTCCTCTTTGTTAATGAGACTCCAAAATAAATGTTTTCCTTTAGATTACACCTTGTAATTTATGACTCAGTCCCAGAAAAGAAACTTTAGTATATTGGGAAATGGGAAAAGAGAAGGGTATGCTCAAAGAAACTTAAATGGGGGCCAGGAATGGGAGGATTTGGAATAAGGCCAGTAAGCCTCTGTTAAGCTTCATGCCTCCAAATCTTAGTAGTGAACTAATTGTGTGCAGTTTTCTCCTCTTACATAGTTCCAGGAAGATAGGCAGCTCACAGCCCAGAAAGCTTAGTGACTGAACTTTCCATAACACCTGGGAACATACGAGAGGATGCGTGGGGAAGTGATGATGAGACCATTTGCAGGTTGAAGTCAGTGCCTGAAAATTGTTCATCACCTGCTCAGCATGCAGAACCCCTGGAAATGAAATGGATGGTGATTATGCAAGAGTGGTAAATGGGAGCAGAATAAACACCATATGAAAGACTTCATGATTGTTGAAGGATTAGAACAGAGCTGCAACTGTGTTTTCCTTGCTGTGGTCTTGTTTAGTTCTCCTCTGTCAAGCGGTGGTTAAATTGGAGCCCACCCTAAGAAGAACAAAGTGTAAAATTGCAAGTGTGCTGTTTGGGTACACTCCTACATGGCACCAAAATAGATAAGAGCTGATCTCATAAACAACATTATTTGCTGGCAGTGTAATTCCCTGCCACCAAAAATTATTGGTGATAGAGAGAAATCACAATAGCCAAAAAACTTGTCCCAAGTTTTTATCTCATTCTTTCTGCAGGTTTTGGATGGCAGCACCAAGGGCTAATAAAATCCAACATATAATTAAGCTCACTTATCAGAAACACCAAAGAGCTTGGGGTCTCCCACTTATTATTTTTGTGCTCTTGAGCTAATTACCTAAACCTCAGTATCTTCACCTTTAAAGTGGGGTGATTATACTTCCTCTTTCATAGTGTAGTTGTGGAGACTAAATGAGGATGCAAATAATGCAGCAGTTCTTGATGCAAAAGTAGTGCTCTACAAATACTTGCTATTCTAGCTTTATTTCATTGCTACTCTTGACAAATTTAACTAAATACTGAATTTACATTTACACTTCACTGACACCAGTCAGGCCTGACAGATGGCATGATGTATTATCTAGATTCTGTGCTCAAGGAGTCCACAACCTACAGCATAAAGGTTTATGAGAACTTTGATTTTGGGTAAGTGGCCCAGCTGTGGTGTTTGTGAGTGGACTCATTCCAGGAGACTGAATTGTGAAGCAGTGGGGTTCCTGGAGGAACATAGCTGTGGCTGTCAGGAGGATGTTGCAATCAGGAAGGGAGCCTGGATGTGCTGGACTAGGTGGGAGTCACGCGGAAGCAAGAGGAGATGGCTGCAAGGGATCATCTGCTTTCTCTACCTACTGCTTTAAGTCTGAGGCCTTCACAGAGCTAGATCTATGGAGAGGATGCACCATCTCTAGCTGCTGGCTGTGTAACGGATGCAATGGCATTCATTGCATTAATGACAGGGCCTCTGTCAGGTATCATTATGGACGGTTGTGAATTTGTGTCATATCCACAACTTTTACTGTTAAAGAGAACTCTTACTGTTAAATCACTATCTACTTGTTGCTGAAATTGCTTATGGAGGTTAAGGTATGAAATGAGTTGACAGAAACTTCTAGTCCTTGGGTTAGGAATTGAGCAGTGAGGCTTCTCATGGCCTGTCAGCAGCCCTTCAGAGGCCCCTTATTGCTCCTGACAAACAGACTTTCAGTGTCTTCTGTGAAAAGAAACAGGGTGGCCCAGCTCTAAAAGGCCCCTTGAAAGATTTAAATGTGTTGCCTTGTGGAAGATGAAGGGTGACAGGACCCCAAAGACCACAGAGGAAATAGCTGTGTACTGCCAAGATTTAATACATATAGAGGTTATTTTGGGGGCCATCTATACCTGGTAAAAGGAAATAAAGAATCTGTCAATTAAGAGTTATTAATGTTTCTATGCTGTAACAGAATTTAAATCTCAGTTAACATATGTGCTACTTGACTAGGTTTCTGTGCAAGTGCTAATGCTCAGCTGTCAGCATTTGCTTATCTTTAGTGAGTCCTTTGCAAATTTTGTGAGAATTTTTAGGGTTGATAGGCAATCACTATTCCCTTTCATGTTATTACAGAAATTTGATAAACCACCCGAATTAAAAAAAAATCCCATAAAATAACAGTGCAGCAAAAGGGAGATCACGGCTTTTGGGGTATACATTTTCATTTTTGTACAAACAATTTTTTTTCTTATATGGAGTCTGCTATTTTTGGATGACACGTGCACACAGATGAAAGAAAGCTTAATCTTAGGTAAAGAAAAAAAAAGCTACTAAATGGTTTATATTTTAGTGAGCTAGTAAAATCCAGACGTTTTCCCTCTGGATAAAAACTTTTTCCATCATGCATATATTTCCAGAAATTTATAAAAAAAAAAATTGGCTCATTTCCCCTGTGTTTTCTCTAAAATGGCATGGCTCTTGGAAAGGAGATGGCATATGTGAGATATAATAAATTCACTCAAAGGACACTGACACCAACTTTAAAAGTTACTATATTAAAGTATCAATATACTTTATCAAAGCAAGTTTTATCAAAGCAAGTTTTTACTTCCATTAATTCTACGTAGAATTAATAGCAGGAGAGTAACTGAGTCTGCTTACATTTGCATATGAGTTGCTACAAAATCAGTAATTAAGGCTAGGCTGTCTTAACTCTTGCAGATAGGTTAGCTTTCATGAGCAAGGGCTATCACTTTGTATTGTGCCACTTATAAACCTGTTCAAACCACACATATGCACTTGCACACACACAGGCATATAACTTTTTTTTTTTAACAAGGAAATTAAAGGTTAATGGAATTACTGAAACCAACCTTAAGGTCTCTCAGAAACTATGTTATGAGAAAGCCATAGGTGAAATACTTATAACTTCTTCTTTGAGATCTAATTTTAGTGCTTTGGTGACTAAAACTCATTGAAACGAGTTTATTAAGAGGCTTCTATAAATATATAGAGATCTTTTTCAACTTACAAAGAGGTTATGTCTTTTTAAACCCATTATAAGTTGAAAATATCGTAAGTAAAAAATGCAGTTAGCTTACTGAATGTCAAAACTTAATCTCACCTGCTTAAATGTGTTTAGAACACTTCCATTAATCTACATTTGGGTGAACTCATCTAACACAAAGTCTGTTTTAAATAAGGTATTGACTATCTCATATGCTTTATTGGATATTGTTCTAAAAGCAGAAAACAGTCTATAGAGTATCAGCTGTTTGCCCTTGTGAGCTTGTGACTGAGTCAGAGCTCTGGATATCACTCAGCATCACAACAGAGAATCCTATGGCATATCGCTCCCCTGGGACAGGATCAAAATACAAAATTAAAAGTATCATTTCTGCTGACTCTTTGTTGTTTTCACACCCACCTTAAAGCTGAACCATCCCAAGTGGAGCCATCCTGTGTTGTATGTTCAATGAAATCTCCCTTGAAGTGGAGAAAGGCAAATTCTAGGATGTTATTGAAATTCAGTCAGCAAATCTTATAGCTTTGCCATATCCTTCCATTGACCAACTTTGAATACATTTGGATCTATGTTATTGATTACAAGTATATTTTTTTACTTGTTTAATTTAGGATGGATTAATTAGGCTGACTTTTTAAAGTTTAAGTTTTTTTTTTTTTAAAGATTTATTTATTTGTGCATACAGAACAGGGGTACAGGCCAGAGGCTCAGGGGCGGCGAGAGGCTTCACCAGAGACAGAGTGGGGAGCAGAACAGGCAGATCGACGAAGTACACTGCTGAGGGGAGCAGCGGGCGGGTCAGGAGAGGTCTGCCACGCCATGTGGTCACCTCCGGGGCAGGCGGGAATCGAACTTATGCGGAAGCGGCTTTAGATTCTCAGTGCTGGGCTTTAACCCGCTGCGCCACCAGGGAGGGCCTAAAGTTTAAGTTTTAATTAAAAAATTAACAATTGTTTCCAGAAAGCAGTAGTTGATCTAAAAGAAGTTGCTATCTCTAACATTAGGGAATGTGATTAGGTTGTCTATAGGTCAACAAATTTACTCATTTTCCCAGGAAGCTTATTGTTCCTATCTCTACTGGTCTGGTCATTCTCTCATCTCCATCGTTCTTTCTCTCCTGTCCATAATTTCCTGTAGTGTCTTCTGTGAAGTCCTCAGAGAGATCCTTTTTAATTAGTTTCCCATCAATTTTCTTTCATTCGAATCCCTTATTGTAGACAATCTGATTCTCCACCTTGATCCATAATTGCTATCTATCCCTTGGCATTATGGGCCTTGGTTAGGATGGGCCGAGACTATATGTGGAGATTCAAAGATACAGATATAGTGACAATAGCAAAAACTGTTACTATCAGTATTAATCTATTACTTCATCAATGCAGCTTTATTGCAGCATTTTTATAATGGTAACTGAAAATAATCGGAAGGTACATCAGTAGTGAAAATACTGAATAAACTGGGGTGCATTTATACTATAAAGTAAGGTGAAGCTATTAAAACATAAAGTTGGATACACATGTATTGACCTGGAAAGATGACCAAGTAATTTTTGATTTTTTTAAAAGGCAAATTCAAAATAGTGTCTAGTAGGTACAGGAGTAAAAGAAACAGGAAAAACCCCTCTCTTGAGTGCACTTTTGTTTTATGAATTTGTGATTGTAGACAATGACATGAAAAGATACACAACACACAACATTAGTAATGTTGTGATGGATAGAGCTGACAGGAAGATTAAGAATTTAAGAACTCCTCTCTGTATTTTTTACTGCTTACATTAAATGTAATTAAAAACCCAATCAAGTTTAAAATCAAGATGTTAAGTTTTTATGCCTTAATGACACCTAATATTTATTAAATTTGTCCCATGGGAAATATAGACTTTATAATAATCTTAATAAATCTTTGTAGGTACTAGTATAATTTCTACTTTACAGGTGAGGAAATTGAAGCTTACAAAAGTAAGATGTCCAAGCTTATAAAGTGACTGAACTTACTCTACCATATATCCATATATACTGAAATTGGAGGTCTTCTTTAGGTAAAAGCACCAGTAGACACAGACATTTTATTTTTAAAGCCTACTTTCTATGTATTTTTGGCAATAAAAAGAAGTTAACAATACAGGCTACAACTTGGTTAAGCCCTTTAAACATTATGTTAAATGAAAGAAACCAGTCACAGACAGACACATTTTGTGTGTTTTTGTTAATTGAAATGCACTGAATAGGCAAATCTATAGAGGTTGAAAGTAGATTAATGGTTACCCAGGGCTGGGGGTGTGGTGGGGTAAGGAGATTGAGGAGTGACTGCAAATGGGCTGTTTCTTTTTGAGAGACAAAAAATGTTCTTAAATTAGATCATGTGATGTTTCATAAATCTGTGAACATATGAAAACCCACTGAACTTTTCACTTTAAATGGGTAAATTGGATGATATGTGAATTACATTTCAATAAAGCTGTGATAAAAGACAACTCCATTAGTGAATACCCTTTCGTGAGCAGAAGAGAGTAGCAGCCCCATCTGCTTGGATCGTCCCTGATTCTCCGGGGGCAGCAGGACTCATTCAGGTCAGATTACTCTGACTTTATGGAAACTTGCAACACAATGCCATTGGGCTGGCTGTTCTTTCAGACTCCCATCTTTGTGTGTGTGTGTGTGTGTGTGGCCATAGAAGAAACTTGTAAAGACCTCTTTATTTCCGTGATCTCCTCAGTAGTCCCTACTATTACTCAAAGGTTGCTTTGATTTTCTTTTTTTTTTTTTTTTTAAGATTTATTTATGCTTACAGAACGGGGGTACAGGCCAGAGGTGCAGGGGCAGTGAGAGTATTCACCAGATTCAGAGTGGGGAGCAGAACAGGCAGATCAAAGAAGCACACTGCTGAAGGGAGCAGCAGGTGAGATAGGAGAGGTCTGCCAGGCCATGTGGATCATCTCTGGGGTAGGGTTTGAACTCTTGCACTGAAGCAGCCTCAGCCTGCTTGCAGTGCTGTGCTTTAACCTGCTGTGCCACCAGGGAGGGCCCAAAGGTTGCTTTGATTTTGATGACATTGCCAAATCTCTTTTAGCAATTGTGAGAGGCTCTGACTCTGGGGATTATCATTAATTCTTTCTTCAGCCAGATTTTTTTCAACAACTCCAAACAAGTTCAATTTCTCCAATTCTGTCTCTTAATCCTGTTATTCTTTGCATTCACTGGTTCCTTTGGTTGATTCATTAGCATAGGTTCAATTGTTAGTTTTCAGTTGCCTGAACACTATTGACAATAGCTGTTGTGCTTTATTAGCAAAATAGTGAGAGTTATAGTTGCTTTTAAAAATTAAAAATCTAGTAACTGACTGCCAGCAACTGATTAAAATGACTCTCAGGAACTTTCTGTTGTGATAGTCTCTGTAACCATTTGGGCTGTGACTCATAATGTAACTACTGAGATGGCCAAAAAAAAAAAAGGTACCTCAATATGTTAATGATGATGACTCATGAAAAATTTCAACAAATATTTATTGAACACAGTTTATGTTTAGGACACTGGAAATTTTATGGGAGATAGAAAATCCACTAGGAACTTAAATCTCTTAGGGAGATAAGTCATGAAGGGATATAATTAATGTTGAAAAACAATATACTACTTAACAATAAATATCCCAAATGTTAGAATTGTTAATTGTTCAAAGAGGAAAGCAGTATTTGTGAATTTATTTACTAAATAACTGCTTATTTAGCCTGTCTGATAATCAAGCATGTGGGAAGTCGATACTTTGTGGAATTAGCAGCCTGAGGAGAGCACCTTCTCTCTCTCTTTCTAGAAAGTAGGACACAAAACTCTAGAGCTGTAGACAGCTGTCCATCTACGGGAGCCAAGGCATTTGGGCATGATGTTTTTACTCAAGTCCCGTAGGCCCAGTCATCAGGTCTCCTGGCCTGGATGCTGCTTTGCAAATGTCCCATGTTAGTTCTGTCTTTGGGCCTTCTTGGTGAGCTAAGAGGAAGAGCCCACCAGCCTCCACACCACTCCAATCATTGGGATCTGGTCCTAAATGTCCCAGTCAATGTGAAGGGCCTGTGCAGGCCTCTTCCCTAGTCCACCTATGCTACTGATTGGGCTAGAGAGGGGGGTCAAAGGGCAGCTCTTTGTTAGGGGTGTGGCCAGAGCTTGCACATGCAGGTTAGGGTATTTATAAGCATGGGCATAAAGTGCATTGTAATAGAAGAAGAAGAGGGGAGTTGGTAACAGAACAGGAACTGACTCCCCTTATCCACCTGGTTCTAAGCTGGCGAATGAGAATTAAAAATTCCAACATAATCTTCCAGGTCACTGTGAAGGTATTATGAAGGTTGGCAAAATAGGGTCAGTCTACATTACTTAACAGTCTGTTTCTCTTACCCTGTCCAGATATGTGTGTGTGGGTTGAGTCTTTAAATGCTGTGGAAATATTGAGGGTGTCTTTTTCTCCTCTCCATATAATCCCAGAAAGAGGGACGGTCAGAATTGAAAGCAGAGAGTTTGGGAAATGACTAGATACAGGGGTGCAGGGATTGAAGAGATGAAGACTTCAACTGTGGAAGTGGCCAGTTCAGGGAAAAGCCTAAACTGCTAGAATGAAGAGTGTGGTTTTACTGTGCAGAAGAAAAGAGGGATGACATGAACAGCAGGCTTGGTGGTTCAATATGTCAAGAAAAGGGGGCCTTGTAGCAGACAGGACCAGGGAGCTTTGCCAAGAGACCACTCAGCACTAGCAGGCACTGGGTGAGAAGAACACCCTGAACCTCCCCTCAAGGAAATTTTAATCTAGTCAGATGGAATGAAGGGTGTCCAAAAAGGGTTAGAAGGCAGATTTGATGATCCAAATGGGGGAGGGAGAGAGTTGGGGTCTGGGTGCTCACTTATGCTGAACGGTAAGTGAGGTCTTGATTTGCAGTAAAGGGAAGGAAGAAGATATTCTGTAAGTGGAAATTGCCCAAAGTATAAAATATGTTTGGGGGATCAATAAGGGGTCCAGTTAGTTGATAGCAGGGTTCTTTTTTGTCCCATGGGTCTGTTTGACTCTGGTGAGACCCTGTGGACTGCTTAGAACAATATTTTTATATGCATAAATTAAAAGAGTAGAATTGCAAAGAAAAGCAATCATATTGAAATGAGGACATCCATAAAATAAACACATTTGTGATAAACTAATATATGTGTTTCATTAGTAATGAGAGAAATAACAAGGTCTACAGCAATCTAACAATGGCTGTAATTTCCAAGTTGATGAGCTTAAGTGATATTTTGAGATATCTGTGACAACTCTAATGTGAGATGAAAATATCCGGGCTTGCAATTGGTTACAAAAGTACCGCTAATACTGTTGTTTAGAGTCAGAATCAAAGAAAGTGGGAGCAATTATTGAGACTAAAGATGGATGCTTCCCCACATAAGTTTATGCCCTCTGTGCATTCCATCCACAAATGCTTGGGGAATCATGGACCCCAGCTCAGACTTCTTTCAAGAAGGGGGCTCAATGAAGTGTTAGACCACAGTATTGCTCTTTATTATGAGCTCTTCCAGTGTTTAAAGATAGCATCAGACTTATAAAATCAAGCTTATTCAAAACTAGAAGTGACCACACTTACTGAATAACCTGAGAACGTCCATGATACCGTTGTTCTTCAGGCCACCGATGTGTTCTGCCATCCGTTGACCAAGAGGACCTCTTGACAGTATTTGCAGAATGAGAAGAGCATTATTCCCAAGTCTGCAAACAGGCCTCAGTGCAAGGTGCAGTTCAGAGTTCCGAGGGTAGGTGGTCAGGGGCACACTGTGTTTTTACTTGTCTTCCAAACCTCTGGAGGAGGTGGAAGCAGGAGAGACACCACCTCTGTCCTGACACTACATACTGGTCCCTGGACATTTTTGGCTGCTTAGTTATTTGTTGGTTGGAGAAATAAAGAAACACAAATGGAGCAGTTAAATGGAGAGATGACAGGACAAAATAAGCCAAAGGAAGAAAGACTTGGAAAGACTGTGTTTGGTGGGTGTGTTCTGAGGGCATGATTTTCAGCAGTGAGATTTTGCCCTGGGCCCGAGGCTTAGTTTAGATGACTACCTTTGGGTTTTGGAATATGACAAAAGCTGCAAATATGACTGTTTACATTAGAGACAAATAAGGGCCCCTTTGTTTTCTAACAGTGAAGTGGGAACAAAAGAGCTTTACACACACAGCTCTGGTCACAGCCTGCCCACACAGAACAGGAAACCCAGGGACTTGGAACTCCTGAAGCACAGAGAAAATAGAGCTTTTTAGTTCTTACATCCCTCCTATCCCATCTTTTTTCTTCCCTGGGCAGCAGGAGCCTATGGTGATGAGAAAGCATTGTGTTTGCAAATTTGTCCTCTATCCAGTTTCTAATTGCTGTTCCTTGTTCTCCTGACCCCAGGGTCTATCTGGCATGGTTTGGAGCCCAAAGTCCTCAGCATCCCAGCTAGGCTGCTTCCTGGTTCTTGTCATCCACCATCAGATATCCAGGCTCCCAGAAAATGTCAACTGTACCACTGCCTGCACAAAGGAGTGATTCTTTTTGCAAAGGCAAAGAGGAAACATCTGATATTGTAGTCAGCCATCTGGCTATCTTTGGGGACTGAACATGCATATTAATTTAATCTTCTGTTTATTACCTAGTTTGCTCTCAAACACTTAGGTGGTGTTAACAGCAATGTTTGTAAATCAGGCTCCCTGCTGCAATCCATCCACTCAATTCCAATGGCTGGGCACTTACGAGCACTAATATACTTCTAGTTGAATATACTAGCAAGCAAAGTGACTGCCGGTGTCTGTTTCTCTTGGATGATGATCAGCTACCTTTTCATCTTTAAAATGTAAAGAAGAAATATATTCCAAAGATTTAACTTTCTAATAGTTAAATTCAAAGGGGCTTCATTGGAGAACAGAGCACATTGATGGAATAGTATTGTCTGAGACTCATTTATATACAAGGTACCAAAGACTTGGGTGGGTCAGACCTTCCCTGGGTTTTTAGGCGTAATAAATTCTTAGGACAGGGAATTTGGTCTGCTTGACTGGGTTCTAGTCACTGCTTTGCAAAATTAGTACACTCAAAGACCACATGGCCCATAAATTCTTACCCATTTCTAGCTCGCCAAGAATATGAACTAGCCAGACTGAAATCTAGTTTTGACAGGGACACTTGTGTTTATATTGACTTCTCCTTTTGCTTCCTCTTATAACACTTGAACTACCAACTATAAATGAAAATAGCATCTGATTCTACAGAGCAGACAGTCAAGTGGCAAGTATAATGGTTCACCAGATCATCAGACACACTAAATTGGCTCCTGACTCTCTTCCATCTGGGGCAGACAGATATTTCTGCAAATGTGAGGTGAAAACTTGTTCCATCTAATAAAGTGTCTTGGAAGAAGGTGCATAGATTAAGGAATGACAAACAGAAACATGAGTAAGGAAACAATAGAGAAATTTAGTATAAAACTCTAATAGATGATATTTATTCATGATCAAGAAATCTCAGTAGAGAATATTTGTAATTTCTGACCATAATCTGTTAGGCTGTGGAGCAAGAGAAGAAGAAGCTTATGACCCAGAATGAGAAAGGAAAAGAAAACAGGGAAAGTCAGGGATTTTTAGAACTACTTAACTAAGCAACATGAAGTTTGAATCTCTACCAGAATCAACATTTCTAAAAATACTCAGAGCTTTCTGCTTAGCATTTTTCATTTTCATATATGCTACACATACACACACACACACACATCTTCTGTTTTACTTGTAATGTGAGGAAGATAGTTAACTGGGCAGTCATTTGCTTTCCTTTGGTCTGCAGTCCATGTATGTTTCTAGGTGTCAGAGATTAAGCCTTTGCTTTTCTTATTCTTATTTTCTGTGTTACCTAGGCTAACAGTAACATCTAACATAGTGTGTAGGTAAATCAGGTTGGCAAAAAAAAAAATACTTATGCGAATTAACACTGTTTACACTGTTTTGCAAGGACAAATTAATTAGAAACTTAATATAAAACCATATGGATTCACTCTGCAATTTGGTTTTTTGAGGAGACTTTTTAAAATAAAAGTGCAATTTTATTATTTAAGAGAGTTTGGCCATTTTACATCTTGATACTCAATCCCCTAAAATCCTGTCTTGCCAATTTTTTTAAAACCAAGTTAGTTTGGAAATTGAAACCACTTTTTTTTTCGCAAGCAGCAAATCTGAGGCACATAGAATGTTATATTCCAAATAATAGACAACTAATAAATCTTGTTGCATAAATGCCAAGAATGAACACTAAAATTTTATAACTTTCCCCCAATTCTGGGCATGTATGTAAGCACACACACTATATATGTAATAATTAAATTTTCCACAAAGAGCATTTGCATATATTTCTTAAAACATTATTATTTCTTTTTGTAGACATAGTAAGATTCATAGTTTCAGTAACACGCATTTTTTAACACTTTATTATATATATGTATATATATTTTTCTTTTAACATCATTCTTCATTTTGTGCAGTTTTCATCTTGGTTATAATCCCATGGGCTTCCCACCGCCAGTTCACCCGTGTGCTGTCACCACAGTCCGTGTGCGCTTCCCATCCCAGTTTTGATCCTTTTCTCCTCTCCGCCCCATAGAATGTCTCTGGTTTATAGTTGTTTGTTGAGTTTTGTTTTTGCTTTATTACAATTTTTTTTTTTGGTCTTGATCCCTTACACTCCTGCTATGAGTGAAACCATCCAGTATTTTTCTTTGTCTTTCCGGCTTATTTCACTAAGCACTTATTTCCAGCTCCATCCGTAACATACATTTTAATAACTTCTTGTCCATCACTTTATCTGACAAATTTCATGCTATTTCTAGTATCTTCATTTCTTCCAGTTTCCATTAGCCAGAAGAATTTCTATTTAGCATTTCTCATAGTGCAGAGCAACTGTGACACATTCTACTTGTTTGTTTTGTTCAAAAATGTCTTCATTTT
>NW_004567108.1:40087506-40104641 GCF_000260355.1 Condylura cristata
TGTCATTTCTTTCGTAAAATAGAAGTCAGTTATCATCTGAATAAATTGTTTCCCTGCATGTATTAAATTTTTTTTCTTTATCTATGTTTTTTAGCAGTTGCATGTTTAGTGATATTTTATTTTGTTCATTCTACTTCAAGGCCTTTTTAAAAAATAAAATATTTATGCATACAGAATTGGGGTATAGGCCAGAGGTGCAGGAGCTGTGAGAGGACTCAGCAGAAGCAGAACAGGGAGCAGAACAGGCAGACTGACTAAATACACTGCTGAGGGGAGCAGTGGGTGGGTCAGGAGAGGTCTGCCATGCCAGGTGGGTCAGGTCCCTGGCCCAAGATTGAACTCGCACTGAGGCGCATATGGCAAGCTTCATGGTGCTGTGCTTTAACCTGTTACATCACTAAGGAGGGTGCCTACTTCAGAGTCTTTTTACTTCATGGTCACTAAGCTTCTTGAAGGTATACATTTGTCGTTCATTCACTTTATGAAAATTTTGGGTCTTAGTTTTCTTTTTTAAAAATTAATTTATTAAAAAAATAAAATAGGTTCATTATATCATCCTTCATTCTTGTACAGTATATGGTTTCCCTGTGAAATTCCCACCACCAATTCACCCATGCACCATACTGTAGTCCCTTGTGCTCTTCCCACCCCTGTCCTGGTCCTTCTCCCTCTCCCTCCCCTACAGAATGTCTCTGATTCTATAGTTGCTTGATAATTTTGATTTTTACTTCAGTGTAGGTACTTTTTATTTTCTGATTTATTTTTTGCTTACTCTACATTCCTCCTATAAGTGAGAACATTCAATAATTTTCTTTTTACTTCTGGCTTTTTCACTGAGCATAATTCCTTACAGCTCCATCCATGTTGCTGTGAAGGGCATGAGTCTATCCTTTTTGATTGATGAGTAATATTCCATTGTGTAAATAATACCACATCTTCTTGATCCAGTCATCCATTTTTGGGCATCTGGGTTGCTTCCAGAGCTTGCTTATTGTAAATTGTGCTGCCATAAACATAGGGATGCTGGTGTCCTTTTGAATTAATGTATTTGTGTCCTTTGGGTAGCTTCTTCCGAGTGGATTTGCTGGATCATATAGAAGCTCCATTTTTAGCTCTTGATAGTGGTTGGACCCATTTGCATTCCAGCAGTGCACTCGACAACATTGAAAGAGAGTTCCTTTTTCTCCACATCCTCGTCAACTTTTGTTGTTGCTGGCTTTTTTTTTTTTTAAGATTTATTTATTTGTGCATACAGAACTGGGGTACAGGCCAGAGGCTCAGGGGCGGTGAGAGGCTTCACCAGAGACAGAGTAGAACAGGCAGATTGACGAAGTACACTGCTGAGGGGAGCAGTGGGCGGGTCAGGAGAGGTCTGCCATGCCATGTGGTCACCTCTGGGGCAGGTGGGAATCGAACTCATGCGGAAGCGGCTTTAGATTCTCAGTGCTGTGCTTTGACCCGCTGCGCCACCAGGGAGGACCCTGTTGCTATGTTTTTTTAATTTGTGCCATTCTCATTGGTGTAAGGTGGTATCTCATTGCGGTTTTAATTTGTATTTCCCTGATTACAAGTGATGTTGAACATTTTTTCACATGTCTGCTGGCCATTTGCATTTCTTCTTTGGAAAAGTGTCTTTTTAGCTCTTCTGCCTATTTTTTGACTGGGTTGTTTACTTTTTGTTGCACTTCATTTACTCTCTGTAGATCTTTCTGATCAGTCCCTTGTTATTAGTATTATGTGCAAAAATTCTCTCCCAATCAGTGGGGTGTCTCTTTGTTTTGTTTAATGTCTCTCTTACTATACAGACACACTTTCATTTGATGTAGTCCCAGCTGTTTATCCTTTCCTTCACTATCTTTGCTTTGGATGATGTATCTTTAAAGATGTTACTGATATGTATGTCATGTAGTGTTTTGCCTATATTTTATTCTAATATTTTACGGTTTCAGGTCTATGTCTAATTCTTTAAGCCATTTTGAAGTTGGCTTTGTACATGGTATGAGGCAGTAATCCAGCTTCATCCTTTTGCATGTAGTGGTCCAGTTTTATCAGCACCATCTATTGAACAAACTCTCTTTGTTCCATTGCATATTCTTTGCTACTTTATCAAAAATTAGTTGTTCAGAAGCCTGTTAGTTTTCAAATATATTTTCTGATTCCTCTTTCTCTTTCCTCTAGCATTTCAGTTACTTGCATGTTTGGTAATTGTTATTTTGATATTGTCCCATAGGTTCTTGTTTATTATTATCCAGTTTTTATATTCTGTCTTTTTAAAGATTAGAAAATTTCTATTGATCTCTGAGTTCACTGACTTTTTCCTCTCTTATTATCTCAATTCTGTTTTAAGCCTGTTCAGTGAATTTTTTTTCAGACATTTTCTTTTTCAGTTTTAGAATTTTCATTTGATTTTTAAAATATAATTTCTGGATATCTGTTGAACTTTCCTATCTTTTCATTTCTTAAAAGCACATTTTTCTTTATGTCATTGAGCACAGTTTCAACAGATAAGCTTGAAAGTCCTCATCTGGGCCACTTTATGGTTGGTTTTTTAGGATTGCTGTTTCTCTTGAGAATGGGTTATATTTTCCATAAGAGGAGGACTTGTATCAAATCCTGAAGATTATGAACAACATGTTATGGAAACTCTGGGTATTGCATACTTTCTTGAATAGAGTTGATTTCTTTTGTTATAGCAGGTCATTAGCCACTATCTCTAGGATGATAATCTCTCTGTAGTGGCTTTATCTTTGTCTGAATTGCTTGGAGTCTGCCTACATACCAATTGTTAGTAGCAGGAGACTTGGCAAGAGTTTATATAGAGTTTCCCATTTCTTACTCTCTACTCCTTAAGATACTGCCTTCCTTCTAGAAGCCATGAAAACAAGAAACCAATCCAGTGTTGTTTTCTTCTTTCAAGTGTTAACTTCCTTTAGAATCTGCCTACTCTTGCTTGCTTTCCAGTGTGTTTAGGTAATTGGCTTTTTTATTTTGTTTTTGAAGTTTGTGCAGAGTTTATCTGTGGGAGAGTCAGTCTATTAAGAATTTTACTGGCCATTTTAAATTATGTTTGAGTCTTTGATTATAGCCACATACTAAAACCAGAACTCTAAAAGCTAGCCTCTTTTTCCAACTTTAGAGCTGCCCCATTGGTCAGTTATTCTTTAAATTGCCTACTATACACTGGTCTAGTTAGACAAATGAAATGGATAGTTTATTTTAGAACATAAAAATATATATGTCAAGTTGGCTCTGTTGAAATTAAACACTCACCTTTTACCCCCTTTTGTAGAAGTGCAAAGTTAAAAGCTTCTAATAACCTCATGGTAAAGCAGCAAAATTAGTCAAAACAAAAACTTTTATAATTATCTCTTTCTAGTAAAGTCAATTCCAAGGTTAGTATAAAAACTTATTTATTTCAAGTCATACTTGACATAAAAAAGTATCACTAACAAAAGAACTGGGGCAGTCTTGTGGACTTGGTTATGATGGGAATTTGAATCATCTTAATCAATTAAAAGTGGGAAGAGTGTGCATAATCCTAGTTAAGTGAAAACAAAACATAATATGTTGAAAAATTTTTTACTTTAAAAAAATTTTAATATAATAGCTCATTTTTACATCATTTTGTGCCTTCTTCCATCTTAGTTGTAATCCCCATGGACTTCCCATCACTAAGTCACCATGTGCCATCACCATAGTTCAGTGCACTGCCCTCCCTCCACTGTTTTTGATCCCAATCCCCACTCCACCCCCATAAAATGTCTCTGGTATATAGCTGTTCATTATTAACATTATTAACATTATTTTCTCTCCTGGTCCTTTATACTCCTGCTATGAGTGAAACTATCCCTATTTTTCCTTTCCTTTCTGGCTTATCTCACTAAGCATTATCTTTTCCAGCTCCATCCAAGTTGCTGCAAAAGGCATGTGTTTATTTTTTTGGTTGCTGAGTAATATTCCATTGTGTATATGTACATCTTTTTAATCCAGTCATCTACTTTTGGACATTTGCGCTGTTTCCATGTCTTTCCAATTGTAAATAAGGCAGCAATAAACATGGAGGTGCAGGTGTCTTTTTGAATCAGTGTTTTTTTGTCTTTTGGGTAGATACCTAGGAGTGGGATTGCTGGGTCATATGGAAGCTCCATTTTTAGCAGTTTGAGAAACCGCCAAACAAAAACAGTTGAAATTTTTAATATTAAATATAATTTACCATTTAATATTCTTCATAGAGATATTTCTTCATTTGCCATTATTTTCAAATGTAGTTTGGAGCACATCCATTGTTGATTTTGAGCCTATGAAGATTGTAGATATTTGCTTACAGAGTCTATATTATAGTCTAGCAATATTGAATACATATCAGATATACTTAAGCATTGGGTAATATCAATCAAGTTTGGAAAAATTCCAATTTTATTGAAACCACTGCTGGAAAGCTTTATTAAAGATTGCTTATAATAAACATATTATGCTCTGTTATTTTAGAAGTGAGAGTAGCAGGAATCTCTCCCCTCCTTTCTTTTGTGTTTCTGATAGTCTCACTTGAGATGATCTTTGAATGAACAGCTTTCTCTTCAAAATTAAAGATTGTTTTAAAGCAAAATAACATACTATTTCATGGTATAGGTTTGTGGTTTAAACCTGATGTTGATTAATTGGCTCCTCAGTGACAGATCCTTCTTTTGCAGTAACTTTAATTAGCTCATTAAATCACTTACTTATTCTGTGATTGTTTTCCTTTTTGATTTGTTCTGTCATTATATATATATACATATATATATATATACACGCAATACATACATATGTATTTATACATATATATATATATTCTTATGAAAACAAAAGTTTAATCATATTCCCTTCAAGACCTTTCATTAGATGGTATTCAGTGTAACTGAATGCATTCCATTTGAATACATCTTTCCATACACAGACTGACCTCTCATGTAGGGAATTATTTTTTGGAAATCTATATTTTGACTTAGTACCCAGTATATGTTGTAACAGGTCTCTGCTGCATTGGAGAACAGCTAAATCAATATTTTTTTTTGTTTCATTCTTATGGTGATATTAAGACTCATTTATTCTACTTGAAAGTTTAGCCAGCTAAACTGATTGTTAGAATGTTATTCTATATGGGTAAAAATAATAACTTTTTTTCCCCCAGTAATTATGGAACTTAACACATAGTAGGTATTTAGTCAGGATGTGTTTAACTTATGTCTGGTGAGGTGGAAAGATTCTACATAACAGTGTTCTTTTAATGATAGATAATTTTCATTTGAGATTAATCTTCCTTTAATAAGCTTTATGGTTTTAGAAAAATTAAATGTTGATAATTATGCAGTGACAACTAATACTGCTCCCATATTCAAATGGCCTTTATTATTTAGTGTAAAAATGGTGGGCTTAAAAACTTTCCTAGTAAAAGGGGAAAGTTTCCTGAAACTTTATATGAACTAATAAAATCCTTCTAGTTCAGAATATTATTTGAAATTGAAAGTGTTAAACTTAGGCAGGGATATTGACACAAAATATTTGTGCCAAAAATGCCTACCAACTTGAGTTTTGTGGTTTTAGGTGCTCTATTAGTGTTGGATTATCATAGCTGCCTCATACAGGTTGGTAAAATTGGAGGGTGAGAGTATTCAGGCTTAACGAATGTAGAGAGAGGTGGTGGGCAGGAAGTGATAAAATTGTGTATAAAATCTCTCTCTCCTGTATGGAGTTCAACCTATTATTAATTTAGATATTTTGGGGGAAAGTAGTTGTTTCATAATCTCTATGTCAATGTATAGACTTTTTATTGCTATGATGAACTCTTATCAACATTTCCCTCCATTCAACTACCTCTTCTTTCTTCTGTCCATTGACAGGATCTGGTGGGTTGCATTTGCATTATGGTAGCAGCGGTATCTCAGTGCTGGCTAATTATGTTTTCAGCCTACACTAGGCACTGACTGTCACCCTCCTCTCTTCTTTCCCATACTCCCATTCACCACAGTATAGTTATGTTGTAACTGTAGTTATGTTATTCACTGCAGTATCATTATGTACAAAGAATTATGAGCAGTTTTGAAAGCAGGAGCTAGCCTTTACTCACCTATCCCAACACCTTGCCTAGACTGCGTACAGAGTCTAATTGTTATAGAATAAATCACCTTTGTTATGAAAGAAAGAATAATTAATGTTTTCTTTGGCACTCACATATGAGTGAATTGATGTATAGAGTAAAGGCATGTGGGATCTTCCTAAAGAAGATAGATCACTGATGAGGGGGGAGGAGGGGCTGAACAAATGCCAGCATCTGCAGAGCCCCAAATTAGATAGCAGAAATGTAAACATTGTACTTCTGAGGCTGCTGTTAATCTATGAAAATGGTCATTTCCCTCACAGAAACCAAAAATTATAAATGAACATACATTACTTTTCTGGCCTGGAATACTCAGTGTAATGCTATGTATAAGTTAAATTCTCCAAATATTTGCATGATCAAGATAAAGAGATAGCACTCTGCCGGTGTTAATGAAGTATAAGAAGCAGTATCTGTGCATGATGGTCAGCCTGTCTGTTGGCTGGTCTGCCTAGATCATCAAATCTGATTGTGATTTGGCTGTTTGAACCCAGGACTGAGCCTTTATCTTTGTGTGTGGAATTTCAGCAGTGTTGAATTTTTTAGAATTATTCATGAACAGTCACTTCATACTCAGCATTCCAAGACAAAGGGAACAAAGTTATCAAGCAAGAATTAGTGCTATCTTTATAATCTGCTCACATCCTTAAGCAACACTACAAATGTGTGAAGTAGGTCTAAAATTATTGACATGAGCACCAATAAAATTGTGAGGTAGGCATTAATAATCTTTAAATAACAGCAGGGAGTTTGTAGAGAGGGCAGCAGACTGTTTCCTTAGCTCCACCTTTAGGTTTGGCCAGGGAGCCCCTTCGATCTGACTTAGAAGCAGTCATTCTTCACTGAGTTTGCCAGATGAGTTGATGGCAGTGATTACAAAATCTGTGAAAATAATGTTCACCATGAAAATGGAGTTGCTGTGTACAAGGATGTGTTGGTCCTTATTTCTAATAGATACACATAGGACTAAAGGGAAAAAGTTAGAGATGGAGATAGTAAATTCATTTCTCCTAATATTAAGACTATTTGGAAGGAGAGGGAGGGAAAGCAATGACTAGATTGTAGAATTGTGGAATCTTAGAACTAGGAAATACCTCAGACTTGCACAAGTATAAATATGGAGAGTAGAGTTGATAGACTTTCAAATATTTCTGGTAATCAAAATCACTTGATGGTAAGATTTCACTCTTAAGAGTCTCTGAGCAATTTATCCTGAAAACTCTAATGATGTCTGTTCTGTAGAATTTGTGCTATACTTTTTTGCTTGTAGGACATGGAAATGGTTTATAAAATCAAAAAGCTCCATCACACCTTTATTTTTGGATAAAACCATCCCTAACTCTTCAGTAACATTTGCATTTCAAAGTGAGTTAATTGATTCTGAAATCTTGGTTCAGGAAATCAAAAACAAAGAGGGAAAGATGTAACTATACATGGGGGCAGAATGTCTAAGATATTCAAAATCATTTCCAGGGAAGTCACAGGAAATTTATCTAGTCTACTTACGAGTCTAGATAAAAGGGATGGAGACATAGGAGAAACTAAAATGAATAAGCTGTCTGTGTGCTGTACTCTAAAAATCCCAATCCTTTTATTTTCTTGTACTTGCTCTTGTTAGAAATTCCTAATGCTTCTTACCATGAATGGAACTGGCCTTTCTGTCCTCCTCTCCATCACTCATTTGGTAGATTTTATTAGGAATTATAATATCAAGGTACAGTCAAATGTCTTTTGAGATCTTGTTTGACCCAGACTGGTTACTTGGAATACAGGAGTTTGTATCATAGTTCTAGGGACCACATCCCACACTTGCAGATGCTCTAAAAGCCATGGATTTATTATAAAACCCACTGGTTTAAGTTCTTGCAGTATAGCTAACTCCTAAAAATGGGTTGGATTTTGACATGTGGCTGGTAAGCCTACTATTACATTTTGTGCATGAATTTTCAAGGTATGTTCTCCATTTTCAGGTGGTCTATAGTCAGAGTACCAAGAGTTCAAGCTTCGGGGGCGGGATGCCTATTATGGATAAAGATAAGTTGGGTTTCTCTGGACCCAGCACTGATTCTGTGCCCCCTTTTCTGCCAAGGGAGTTGCACAGTTGCTTTTTAGTATAAACCACAAGCAAGGGTGAAATTTGAATTTTGTGTCCAAGTAGTAAGAAAAAAATTGTGGTCCTCTTCTGAAAATAAAGTGCAATTCTCTGATATATCAACTAGAAATGATCCACAGGCTCTCCTGGAGGAATCACAAAGTCATTCTCTAGATAAGTCACACAGAATGGGTGTTGGACCTGGGCATTGGTCTCAGGCACAACAGAAACCCAGACTTTTGTGGCCAGGCAAGACCTTGAAGAGCTAGTGTTGTGACATGTATATGGAGACCTGGCTTTGGCCACTTGTTTGAACTGATCTAATGTGCGAACAAGGGATAAAATATAAAGCATTCAGTTTCCTTCTGCTTTGGTTTCACTTTATTTACACATATATTCTTTTAAAAAGACACCTCTGAGGTTAATTTAAGTGACACTAACTGCACTGAGCATGATTCTTTATTCAACAGCTAAGCTCTTAAATTGAAGAATGGCTCATTTGACTTCTGAATACCCTTTTGTATCTGTATTTGGTAAGCTTATATGATTAATATGAAACCTCCCCATGTGTCTTCTTGGAAGGTTTGTGGAAACACTCCAGGGTCAACTTTCCTTTTGCTTCCCTACTCAAAAGGGGATAGACTTCTAGTCCATGTGACTGAAATTCATTATATAGTATTAACTTTTCTTAACAGGGTAGGGCAGGGCTGGTGCTTAAAAAAAATAATTAAAAAATATATAATATGTCAACTAACCATTATGAAGCTGGGATAGGAAACTTCCTGGCAATACAATGGTCACTGATCAATAAAACCCCCAAAGTGGAGAAAAGAACAGGAGGCCTGTTGTAATATGAGGAATGCTCTTTCCAGCTTCTTTCCCATGTCTTCTAAGTCCATGTGTTTGTGTGTGGTGGCTCTCTTTTCTCACACAAACACTCCATGGAGTAACTGTTCTCATTAATTACTAATGTACCAAATTGCTGGTGCTCACAAGGAGAGATTCTGGTGACCGGTATTTAGAAAACTAAGTAGCTGCAAGTGTCAGGAGAGAAAAATTACATCTTCATCTTACCTGGTTCATTTTTAAAGCTGTGTTGGTTGGATTTGTCTGTCTTCCTTTTACTCTCATTCATGTCAATAAGAGAAATTCAGAGAAACTGAAAAGAAGTCCCACTTGACTCCAGACTTTCTTTGCCCTTGACTTAATTCTTAAATAAAGAGGGTGCAGAGAACCCCCATGTTTATTGCTGCTTTATTTACAATTGGAAAAACATGGAAGCAGCCCAAATGCCCAAAAGTAGATGACTGGATTAAAAAGATGCGGTACATATATACAATGGAATATTACTCAGCAACCAAAAAAAAGAAACACATGTCTTTTGCAGCAACTTGGATGGAGCTGGAAAAAATCATGCTTAGTGAGATAAGCCAGAAAGAGAAAGAAAAATACCGGATGATTTCGCTCATAGCAGGAGTATAATGGACCGGGTGAGAAAATAACAAGAATAATAAACAGCCATATACCAGAGACATTTTGTGGGGGTGGAGTGGGGAATGGGATCAAAAATGGGGGGGGGGGGTGGGGAAGAAAGTGCACGGGATTATGGTGATGGCACACGGGTGACTTGGTGATGGGAAACCCGCGGGGATTACAATTGAGATAAAAAAATGTACAAAATGATGTAAAAACAAACTGTTATATTATTAAAAAAATAAATAAATAAAATGATGTGGCCTTCCAAAAAAAGAGGGTGCAGAGAAGCCAATAGCGGGGTTCCTGAGACTTTTTCTCAGTAGGCCTGCCCGTAGCTTCTGCCGAGTAGTCTTCTCAGGTGGGTTGTGTTATTATTATGGAATGTGATGCTTTCTTACTGTCTTTTATGCACCATAGTCCTCCCATGTGAAGTGAATGTCTGCTCTGGTGGTGACTAGGGGGTGTATACCAGAACAGTGAGGGACACAGTTACAATTAATGAAGTTCTCAACAATTCAGAATAAATAAAATGACTTGGGAGGAGGGGCTATGGGAGTTTTAGATTTAAAGGGAATCCTTCTGTGAGTTCTTTTTTAGTAAAATATTGAATCTTTTTTTTGAAACAAATTATCACATCCCAATTTATCTCATGTAAATCTGGAATGCCACATGGAGACTTGATTTTAACTGGAACACGCCTTCACTAAACTAGTTCAAAGCCAATTCTTACCCTCTCCAGCTAAAAAGGAAACTCCATGAAAGCTCAGTCCTTACTGTAGCTGTTTGAGAGCGCGTAGTTCAACTAAATATCTGTTGAACCAAGGGACCAAATGAAGAGGCAGAGCAGCACCTAGTATTCTAAAATGTCATGTAAGGATTAAGACCTATGGTTTCTAATTAGTGCTAGTATTTAAAAGAGGCCTTTTGCAGTTAAAACTGTAAAGAATGTGGTTGGGGCATTACTGTAAGAGCCAGGTACAAATTTTACCTTCAGGCAGTTTCTCCAGACCAGTGGATCCTTTACACACTTGTGTAGGCCGTGAATAGTATCTGTACAGACAGGTGACCTGGAATCAGCTACCTGGGATGTTGGCTCATGCATCCTGATTGGCTTCCTTTTTCTATGTCAGGACATGGTTGTAAATTCATATGCAGGTCACGAACTGTCAACGTGTACATTTATAGCACTTTTCGTTCCCTACCATGGCCATGACCTTCCCTCACGAAAGCTTAAATGGGAACTGATATGGATGGGGGCTGGGAAGTGTATTAAGCAGAAACAGCTCTACTGTATCTCTCACTTACAGTGAAGCTGGAGACAGAGGCCTCTATAACTTGATTCCCTTGTTCAAGTTACACTCAGGGAGAAGCAGAGCCACATGTCTGAGTGGCACCTTCTGAGCTCCTGTTTCCAAATTCAAACTGAGCTGCTGCGTGGTAGACACAGTTTCAACTCAGGTGCAGCTTACACTTAATCCACAGGGCATCTGAGTTACATGAGTACAAAATGAGAAACAGACGTGACTGCAGGTGCTTTCCGCCCGGCTCTTGTATAACTAACTCAAAGGTGGCTTTGATTTCAACGAGAAATTTGGCAGAGAGCTTGTCCATAAAGCAGTTTAATTGCATTGGTTTTTGGTAAAAAGGCTTCTTTCTCCTCCTGTCTCACCCTCACCACACACATTCAAACACATAAAACTCCCATTAGACAAAGTAGAATGACAGTGTTAAAAATAAAATTAAATTAAAGATCAACCTCAGTAACTGGTAAGTTTCCCATTTTCCCTGTAAATGGCCATCGGTTTTCTTCCTTTGGGTAGCCTGATTTTAAATAGGTAATAATTACCCAATAGTCCAGAACGGTCCAAATCTATTGTGTAAATAATATGGCTTTTAAATATATTAATGAATAAATGTTTAACCAAGATACCAAAGCAGCTTCAAAGAAGTCAGTCAACTCCAACGGGGATGTAACACATTAAAAAAATTGCCTAAATAAGGACTTGTTCAATAGACCATAACTGTTCATGGCTCAAGAAAGAGCTTGCTACCTTTGTGCCTGGAAATTGTTCTAGCAAAGTCCTCACTTCCTGGACCAAAGGTTGTTTGTGATTGCTGTGGTGCTCAATCCCCTGTTGCCCATAGGCTGGGACCTTTGCAAGGACTCTTTGTATTCCTAAGGCTTAGCATTTAGTAGGTGCTCAATAAATGTTGAATGATGATAATGTGACTAAGCTTCATTTGGTGTCTAGATGGACTGAGCCCCAGACACAGCAGAGTGCACTTTTTTGGCTCTCTTAGGGAAGCAGAGGAAGTCTGTTTTATTTTTGTAGCATAGGATTATTGACCTTGGACAAGAAACATTTATGTCTCTGACCTGCATTTGCCTCATTTGTAAAATGAGGTCTAGATGACCTCTGACATTCCCAAGTTACAATCTGGGGTATGATTCTGTGGGAACTCTGGATTTCATTGTGAGCATTAAGAATTTCTTACAAAATAATCCACAACTTAAAATTTCTCCGTAGCTGAAAGCTGCCCCACCTGGGTGGAAATTACAGTAGGCTTTTTTCGACTTACACGCCTGGAGCTCAGACTGAGTTAGGTTCCAGCCACACACAGCTCCAGGGAGCACCCCTCACGTGGCCCCAAGTAAATGACAGCCTCCCCCTCGAGGTACACTGTGTTGCCACCCTATGTTGAACATATATTTTCTTTTTGGCAGGCGAACAGATTCATGATATTGGATTCTTTTAGCATCTATGTGTGTTGGCATTCTGTCAATTTCTTCCTTCAGCCTCTTTTTCCAAAGAAAATTGCTCAGATTACCTTCCCAAGCCTTGATTAGAGTGGAAGTAGCATCTAGTTCTCACTCAGATGAATTCTGCTATAAAAGTGAGAGAAGAGCTCCAGAATGGGACTGCTAGCTGATTTGTTGCTCCCCTCCCCTCTTCCCTCACAACACCCCTTCCCATCGGCACTGCACATGAAGGGTAGGATGGCTTCACAGCAACAGAACATGTTTTTGGTGGCCTGGGGGTGGGGGATAGGTAGCTTCTCTGCTTTGTATGTATCCAGGAAGGCAAGGAATTAGCAATAGATTGTTGTTTCTTGGAACTTTGCCTGGTGGTTTGGCTGATAGGACTTTTCCATTTTATGTTGTGAAGAGAGTTTGATCTTGAACTGGGGCTGATCCCATCCTAAGAAGGCCTCGGGCTTGATGGCATGGGGAGGCACAAGTGGAATGATTATTGACTATTTCTCTGCTCCCACACTAGAAAGAGTCAAATACCACTGGGGTTGGCTCAAACCAGTCCTCTCCCTTGTGGGGAGCTCTTTAAAAAACATTATTGTTTAAAAATAACAAGTAGGAGCTCTTTAAAAAACATTGTTGTTTAAAAATAAGAAGTAGGAACAGAAGTGATTTCAGCTAATAGGTAAGAAATTTTATTCTTACTGAAATCAAATTAATATTTAAAGCCTAGTCCAGGGTTTTGAGATGCTTTCACTAACTTGGTGGAGTTTTCGCCACCTGCTGCTGCTGCGAGTTACTTTCTGCCAAGTTCATCCAGCTCTAGACCATGCTCCACTTTGCTGGCAGCGCTTTCAGAGCTAGGCACATGGCTTTATTCAGGAGCTGAGAGAACCTTCCCATTTGTCCAGTCTGTTTAATTCAAATGAAATTATTTGACACTTAAAGTTAGAACTGCCTTACAACCTGGCCTTCATACACAAGCTGCTGAGAAATGGGCAACCCAGTATCTAATAGTGCACACCATCACAGCAGTAGTTAAGCAGAAACAGAGAGAGTAAACCCCCTTGAAGGACAGAATTCTGTCTACCTGATTGCTATTGTTTCTGTGTTGCCCCTGTCTAATCTATCAATAAGGGCAAGGCAATTGATAACTCCAGCATTTTAACTTTCACTGAAAGCCTGTTTGTGTTGGCCACTTTAGATATTTGAGCACTAATCCCTGTTCAGACTGTCCAGGTCATGGATTTTGTGATCTGTCTTTTATAGGAGATGAAACTGAATTCCAGAAAGGGGGAAGACATTTGCTCAACATGGAGTCAGGCCTCCAGGCTAAGATTAAAACATGCTCCATCCTCCAGCCGTGTTGTGCTCCCCATCTTCATCTCAGTTAGGACCACAAGCCTTCCTGTGATCTCCTGGGTCATCCCAATTCTCTAGTCTTGGATCAATTTGTGGCTATACTTTTCGCCCTCTCCAGTTGCCCTGAGAATTCTCCCATCTTTCCACAAATTTGTCTCCCTATGTGGCCCTAATAGAAATCAAGGTTTGACTGAATGATTCTGCTGTCCCTACAGTCCTTTATGACAAAGCTTTCTTTGATCACCCTTCACCTTCACTCCCAGCCCTGAACTCAGAGCAAGGACAGCAGATCTACCATGTCCTGGTGAACCTCCATTTCTGACTGTACTCTCTTCACCATTTTTTTCTCCTTCTTTTCCCCTTAAAAGTAAATTTTCCATGGTTTCCTTGCTTGGTCTTCATAGTTTCTCTTTCATTATTCTCTTCTAGCATAACCAACTGATCTGGTTTTTCTGGTGTCCAGGGAATTCTAGTACTAAAACTGGTAGAGTCTTGGGAAAACTGGAGTGCTTCTCACCTTACTTGTCTTTCTACCTTTTCTTAAGGCTGTGTGGTTAGCTCTAAGCACTTGACTCTGCCTCTGTATCTCTACTTCTCTGGACTCTCTCCTGACTCCACTTCTATGTCTCTGTTTCATGGCTGTATCCACCTGGGAACTCCATCCTCACCTCAAGTTCAACTTTCACTAGGCTGACCTCAACATTTCATCCTTTAAACCACCTCTCCTCCTAACTCCCCTCCTCCCCATTTATATAATATATACAAAATTAAGAACATGTCATTATTGGTTTTGTTAAGATGTGATAATATCTATGACACATGCAGTATGGTACTTGACACAGAATAGGGCCTCAATAAATGACTTGTAGATAATAAGCACCAAATATTGTGAAATTGATGTCATAGTCCTAACCTTATCTCTCTAGCTGTACTAAATTCTCTGTGCACTCTTCATAAGCTAATTCATATCCTCATGACTTAGAGATTTGATATATTGCAGTTAGCTTCTAAATTTTCTTTTCATATCAGTCTTTTTACAATCTATCCCATTACCACCTATCACATCTATGAAAAATTAATTTTACCAATCAAAGCTCTGATCAAATCATTTTTCTGCTCTGAAAGCTTCAGTGACACCAAACTTACTGATTTAAGCAGTATTATGTGCTAATATCCTAACTGAAATGTCCAAAAGTATCATTTCTGTCTAGTTGTCCTCTCACAGGATAAAATTTCCCTTTCTGTGGAAGGTGTTATACCCTCAGCCTTTGCTGAACAACAAGCATGAGCACAGCTGGTTAGACCAGAGTTGGGTCACTGACCCAAGTACTGCCAATTCATAAGATGTTTCAAGATCTACAGTGTTTGACACAGTTCTAAAAGATGAATTGGTTCAATTAGATTTTGCTTTGGAACTATCACCTAAAAACCTAGGAAAATTGTCCAGTTAACAGGAGGAAGTGAAGCATCATGAGAAAGGTTGATGGGGTCATGGAAAACAAAAACCGTGCAATAAATCCCACTTGATCATGATGTGTGATATTTTCAATGTATTATTGAATTTAGTTTGCTAAGATTTTGTTGAGGATTTTTGCATCTATATTCATCAGGGATATTGGTCAGTAGTAATTTTTTTTTTGTGTGATGTCCTTGTCTGCTTTTGCCATCAGAGTAATGTTGGCTTCATGAACTATGTTTGATGCATTTCTTCTTCCTTAATTTCTGGGAGAGTTTGAATAAGATACGTATTACTTTATCTGTGAAGGTTTGGTAGAACTCATTGATAAAGCCAGTTGGTCCTGGGCTTTTATTTTAATTTCCTTGCTAGTAATTAGTCTATTCAGGCTTTCTGTCCCTTTTAAAATTTTTATTTCTTTCTTGTAAAGCCCTGTAAAGTTGCATACATCTAAAAATTCGTCAATTTTGCCAACTTACTGGCATACAGATGTTCATAGTAGTCTCGTATGATTGTATTTCTGAGATGACTGTTATGACATTTCCTCTTTTCATTTCTGATTCTAGTTATTAGAGTGAGGACAAAAGGTTGGTTCAATATACGCCCATTCCATCATTGTGACTCACCATGTCTACCTAAGGAAAGATAAGGATCACATAATCATATAAATAGAGGCAGAGAAGACAATTGATAAGATTCAGTATCCATTAAAGATAAACATTCCCCAAAGTGGAGATAGAAGGAACATATCTCAAATTAGTAAAGGTCATATTTGGCAAACCCACAGTTAATACCATCCCTAGGCAGTAGTAGTGGGCTCTCTGAGCTGAGGTCAGCAGGGTGACAAAGTGTAGTCATATAAAGAACCATGAGGAGAGCAACATAAACAGAACTAACTGCTGTGCAAAGATGAAGCCAGGGGTGAGGACGCGCTGTTCAAGACACAAAGATGACCAGTGTGTCTGGACTGCTGTTAAAAGGGAGCAATGAAGAGGGTGGGGTGGAAGGGATGGCAGGGTCAGACTGGGTGGGGCCCCAGAGGCATGGTGAAGAGGTAAGGAGTTTGGATTTCATTTTAAGTGTCAATGGTTCTAAGTAGGGGTGCAAGATGAAATGATGCTTTTATGAGTTAAGAAAGGCCTCTGTGATTATGAGTAGTAGATCTATTGAAAAGGGAAAGAATAGAAGGGGGAAAACCAGTTCAGAACAGTTGAAATGAAATAGTTTGGACTTCACTGTCATGCCAACTGGGTCATCGTAGTGGAGATTATGGAAAAGAGTGGAATTAAGGATTTATTTTTGGAGCTGAAACTAGTACTGCCATTTAGAACTGAGGCTGACTTAGTTATGGGGTTTATGAAAAATGGAAAAGTAAATGATGATCCCAGAGTTTTGGATTTGAGCATCTCTGGAATAATGGGGTAATACATTGAGACAGAGAACTAGGAGGCAGAGGATAGCGTGGAGAGAGACCTGGGGTAGAACACAGTGGCTCTTTGTGGTGATCTGGGCTGAAAGTTATTAATATCATGCCACTGGGTAAGCTTTCTAGGGAGTGAATGTGGAATAAAGGAAAGAGGAAGACTGAGGGCAGAGTTCTGGATCCTGACCTCAGGCTTGTTAGTTCATTTTTTTTTTTTATCTTTAGTTTCCTCTTTAAAAGAGGGCATTGGGCTAGATCTCTAAGTCACCCTCTCCTCTTAGTATTTTTATTTATTTTTTTAAAAAGATTTATTTATTTTTTAATGCACACAGAATTGGGGTGTATGCCACTGGGTAAGCTTTCTAGGGAGTGAATGTGGAATAAAGGAAAGAGGAAGACTGAGGGCAGAGTTCTGGATCCTGACCTCAGGCTTATTAG
>NW_004567108.1:40104811-40106014 GCF_000260355.1 Condylura cristata
TATATATATATATATATCATCTGAATTTGAACTTAAAATGATATATTGTCAAAGTTGAGCCATTCAAGGATGGCTTCCCCAACAAAACAGAGATTGGCAAAAAGGTCATTTCACTTGGTTATAAGAAGCTGAACATTTTTATTTTCTTTGTTCAGAAAGTGGCATTTCTAGAAAGTAATGACTTTGCTTATGTACTATGTACATAGTACTTTGTACTATGTAGAAGATGAAGGGGGAGAAATGACAGTAAGGATCAAGGTCTGTAGTTATAAAGGTGAGACTTTTCCCACTTGGGGCTTCAATAAGGAGTAAATTCCTAATTATTTGAAAATTTTTAGTGTTTCATAAAGGAATTTGTCCAATAAGAAAAGCTTTTACCTGATTGTAGCACCATTGATCTATTTCCTTGACTTGTATTAAACAAACACCAAGGAATTAGTAACAGATGAACCAGCTCAAAATATTCTGTCTTGAAAAGAAAAGTTACTGATAGGTCACACACCTCCTTAGCTCTCCGTGGGGAACTCTTAAACCCTAGCTCTGCTGACTGCCCGGGCCCATGGAAAGTGACATAGAGACGGGCTCAGCTTAACTCCTGGTTTAGGGAGCAAGGTTGAGAGGGGCCATTCATCTTGGGACTTGGGATTAATAACACCAGGCCCTGACATTCTGCTATTACTCAAAGAGCCCAAAGCACTTCATAAACATGGAATAATTTATTCATGTCTCTAATTTTTGCCTGCAATCCAGTTTGGTGTTCTCTTTTCCTCCTACTTTTGTGACTGGGGTAGCATTTCGAATCACAGAGAGGTAAGTGACCTTCAGTTTCATCACAAATTCATTAAGTGTTATAGGACATGAAAATCTCAATGCAAGTACTGTCACCCACCTTGCTCACTATTTCCCAACTTACTGAAAACAGTCCCAGTTACCTAGGAGATTTGATATAAACCGGTAGATAGGCTAAAAGCATTTATGCATTCTGAAACTGTTCAGTTGTCAGTTTGATTTTCCTCCCTAGCTAAGACTTTGCTTACATGGCTAAACTGGAGTCATATGGTAGGTGACTTCCTAGGGGTCAGGTCAAGATGAGATTAAAAAAACTCTACAGCATTTTGGGGGCCCCCGCAAGCCCTCTATTACCACATGGTGTAGCCTACTGATATTCTTTTTTTTTTTTATTTATTCATACAGAACTGGGGT
>NW_004567108.1:40106365-40107904 GCF_000260355.1 Condylura cristata
CTTGGGCATCCATAGTTTCAAAAAGCCTCCCAAGGTGATTCTATTCTGTTACCAGTTCTGAAAATCATAGATAGAGCAGAAAGGGCCTGGCTTCTCTGCTTGCTTTCTACAAGCATGTCAATCAAATTTGAACTTTGATTTCCTCCTAAACTGCAGTGACTAATACTTCATGGGGTTGTTGGGAAGATCCAGGCAAGTGATTTTAATGAATTACTTCATGAAAGTTCCTTTGGGATAATTCATAAAAACATCAAGTTCCTGCTTGCCATCTCAAGTCATCTATTGTGTGACCAGACTAGAATTTTCTATAGTGTGATGGTGGAAATGTACTTCTATATCTGATTGTCACTTAAGAAACTAAAACATGAAGGCACCAGAACTTCGGCTTTGGGTTTAATTGAAAGTAGTCAGCAAAGTCAAATGAGTGGTTGGTGCTGCCAGGAAGCCTTGGTGGTTTCTTTTTCTTTTGACTGGTTCTTAACTGTCCATTTATTTCACTAAGCAGAAGTGATGAGAGAACACAGAAAGGGAGGTGCTCCCTAATAGAAGGGAAAGCTTGTGGGGTCCCTTCATCCCTTGGAAGACTCAGAGAAGGGCCATCGGGGGTGAGGAGCTGGGCTCTGGCCATGAGGAAGCATGACTGACACCAGCCTGATTTTCCTTTGCTTGATTCTACCCTTCACTCCCCGCTGTGACCCTGGGTGAAATTCAGGGTCTTCCATGTCCTCTCCCTTCCTGGACAGAGGAAACCTGCTCAGATGCCCAGTGCCCAAGGAACTCAGTATTCTCTACTTAATAACAAGACTTTCCTTGCTAGAAATAAAGCAAAGTGAGTGAAATGACATTTCAGAAACAAACAAACAAACAAACAAAAAACCCCACAAAAACTGCTTTCCGGCCAGACACTATGGCTTTAGGCTTTGTCCGGGGGTGGGGGTGGGGTGGGGTGGGTACAGCCCAACCACACATTTGGAGTAGGGCTGTGCCAGACTCTAGGTCCTCCTCAGTCACATCTGTAGTGAGTGTGCTGTCATTGTGGCTAAAGGAGCTACAATGACAGGTCTTTGCTCAGCCTCCCTTCCCAGTGGCTGGGGATGGAGTGGGGGGGGGAAGCAGTGTGCACCTCCACCCCTTTCTCTGCACAGAGGGAGTAGCATGCTGAAGAAAGGGGAACCTGCCTTGGCTTGTGTTGGTGAGGGTCACCATGCCCCACAGGTGATCCCAGTTTGATTCCCTGCTGGCACTGCTGTGGAGAGTCTCCCTATAGCCCCAGTAGGGTTTACTGTTGGTAGGTGACTCAGAGGGCAGGAGCCATAGCCCATCTTCCTCTGACTTTGGAGGCCCCAGAATTCTGTGTGGGTTTCAGGGTCATGCCCTGAGTTGCTGGACAGAGCTATAATCAAGCTCCTCAGTTGTGCTCCCCACCATCTGTACTTCTTTCTACCAAACACAGCACTTGTTCATCCATCCATCCATCCATCCATCCATCCATCCATCCATCCATCCATCCATCCATCCATCCATCCATCCATCCATCCA
>NW_004567108.1:40108004-40160275 GCF_000260355.1 Condylura cristata
CCAGCCAGCCAGCCAGCCATCTAGCATTTACTAGGCATCTACTGTGGGTCTGGCACTGTGGTAGGGACTGAGGATTAATAGATGAGGAAAACAAGAACCACTGTGAAAGATCTCAGTGTTAGCGAGAATTTGACAAACAATTTTGCCTGGTTACATGAATATTACTGGTGAGATAAGAATGATCATAATATGATCATAGAATGACCATAATAACAAGATATGTTGGAATTCTTGATTTTGCAGCAGGAGCTCTGGTTTGGGGAGAAGGCACACTTCTAAGGATTTTCCTGCAATTAATGAATGTCCTAGGACAATGACTCACCTCGAGAACCATCTGTTTTGAAAGCCATCCAGTGGAGTGTAGGGGGTTGGGCTTGGTGGCAACTCGGGTCGGGGACCTTGGTTGTTCCCCTACCTCCACCTCCTACATAAGAGTGAAGGTTGGGGGAGTGGCAGCAGAGGGCTATTCTTCTGTGGCTCATTAGTCTAAGCTGCCCTCCCAGATAAAGCCTAAAGACCCACTCACCCCATTTTATTATTTTGGAAGGAGGCTTCCAATGCAGTGATGATGGTGGAGGCTGTGTTCAGGATTATATTTAGAGACCAACTCCTACCTTCAAATGGAATCACAAGCAGGCTTTCAGGTGGGTGGAGCAGTTGCTTGGCTGGGCAAACTTCCTTTGGGTACTGGGAACAGCTACCTAAACCTGGCTTGAGGAGCTCTTTGGTGTGTGAGCAGGAGGAAGGTATACTTTAGGAACTGAAATAAGCCCCAACCTCCACTCCAGCTGGAGCAGATTAAAATTGTGGCCCTTTGGCATTTCCTGAGGAAATAGAATGTTTTTTTTTTCCTCCCCAAAATGACTGATTCCTGGCCCTATAAAGAAGTAGTTTGATTTGAAAATAAAGATCAGTGGACCTCAACTTCATTTTGATTGAAGTAAAACTTGGCAGGATGCCTATTTACAATCACCTGAGATAATTTTGCTTTATTATTTAGTGTACTATGTTTGTGTTGGGGATTCTGGGAAAAAATATTGCTACTTTTCTCAAGATGTAACTGAGTTATGATCACTTTTGGGCTATCTCATTGCCTCTTGAAGATAGAATGATAATGGGTATGAGATGAGAGGCAAAAAAAAAAAAAGGGAGGCTGAGTGTCCACTTTCCCTCTCTATGGGAGTGTTGGGATGATCCAAGACTCATATTACCTTCTATTAGCTGAGACCTTGTTCCCCTTTGATCAAATCCTTTCTCATTAATACAGGCTCATTGTCCAGCCCCTCATTAACATCTTCACTGATCAGCACCTTGCCAAAACGCTGAATAATATGTTATTCTTGTGCTGTGATTTTTGTCCTCGGCAGAGCTTCTCTAGGGTTATATGCAGAGGGGGAATGCTTCTTAGACTCCTGTCTCACCTAGACAAGAGTTTCAGCAAGGGGTCTGTGTGGCTCAATACTACTTCCTTAATGACATCCTTGGAAAAGTTCTGGTGCTTGTCCCCTAAAAGTAACTTTGCTGTCAGCAAAAAACCTTTAATACATGCTCCATTCTGTGGAGTTGTATCTGGACAAAAGATAATAAAAACCAACAGTGACACAGCATCAAATATGTCTGGCTTGTGACTGGTTACTGACACCCTCTCTTGCCCTGTGTCTCTAGTTTCTGTCTTCCATCCACTAATTTATCAGAGTTCACCTGCTTCTCCTTGAAACTAACACTGCCAGTACCATTTCTTCCATATTGAGATATTTATTCATTCAATAAACATATAATCCAATACTTTCTATGCATCAGGGATACAAGGCTATAAAGGCCTGGCTTTGTTCTTGCAAGGCAAGTCCCCATTCTGGTGGGGATATAGATGTACAGAACTGGGGAACCAGAAAAGTTTTTCAAGGGAAATTACTCTGATGTGGTATAACTAGGGATTTTCTAGGAAGGTAAGAGTGAAGAAGGAATTTCAGTAAAAGCAATGGCTTGTAGGAAGGCTCAGAAGTATGAATGGTCATGGTCATTTGTAGGATTGCTGAATAACCTCATGTAGTGGGAACCAAAGGCTCATGTGGGAGTTGGGTACATAGTATTTGGCCCCTAGGTCTGAGAAGAGTCCTGTGGACCTACTTAGGAGTCTTTATTTCTGCTATGGGTGATGGGAAGCCACTGAGGAATTTCAGAAAGGAACAACAGAAGCATATTTTGAAATGTTCTCTTCATGATTGGATATAGATGGCTAAATGAGTTGGCTTTCTTCTACTGTTCAGCAGTCAATACTGTGCTGTGTCCCTTGTATTAGGCACTTGTCCTCTTTCTGGGAGTATTGCCTCCTGATGTTTCACAAATGAGCCCCTCCCAGAAACTGGTTTCAGATTTGGTTGAAGAAAAGTTGCTTTCCCAAGACTACTGTGTATATAAAGGCTTTGCTCACACTCAGGACAACGCTGTAAAACCATGCCAGTGCTCTGAAAGGGTCTCTCCTTGTGTTAGAGCCATGGCTGCTGTTGTGACTGTATCACAGCTCACCTCCTTTTGCCCAACTCTGTTTCCTCTATTCTCTCACTGGTGTTCACATGAGCTGTACCCAGTAAGCCACTGATAGGCAAAGCTCCATCTCAATGTCTATTTTGCAGAAACCTCAATCTGCAATATTCTGTTCCAGTTTGGACAGCTGGCGACCTGCCCCTTCTCTTTAAGGGCATCTCTACTCCAGATCTTCATGGCAGGAGTTTAAAGGGGGTGGGGGTGGGGGTTTGGTTTGGAACCTTGGCACATCAAGTTTTGCAAAATTTCTGATTCCTATTATAGGACAAAATCTTTTTCCAGGCACTTTTGAGGACTGTGGAGGAGAGCAGAGGTGACCCAGTATATGGGAAAAGTATATTTATGTTCTTCCCACATAAAAAAAGGAAACCTTTGCTGCAATGGCCAATTGGATCTATGGTTTTGTGGGATTCTGTTAAGAAATTATGACTTGGTTCATTTGCTTAGCATTTGTCTCTGCTGTTAATCAATTCAAAGAGAACATCTGACTTAATATTTACAAAAAGTTCTAGAACCTGGAATTTAGAAAAAGGTAATGCATACATATGGCATGAAAATCATGTAGGAGAAATCTTTGAATAAGTAATAAAAGCTTCTAATAAAATATTCACAATGTATATATGCTAGGAGATTGATGTTAATTTTGCCTTCCCCAACACTTTCAACACCTCCTTCTTATCGCTTACCCACAAACAACCACTGGACATGTTTCTTTGGACTTTCTTTGCAAAGGTAAGAGATTGTATGTTCCATCTTTTCTGATGAATTGAACTCCATTGACACAGCCTCAATAGGTAAAGACTGGAAACCAGATGTGTTGTATAATTGAACTGATCTATTTCCCAGGCTGTATCTAATTTATAGATTTTCAGTGTTGGACAGCTCATGAATAGATATTTACTTTGAGAAGCCTTTTTCTAATTTCCCTCAGGAAACCTTTACCCACTTTAAGATGCTATTCCATTGTATTTATGTCTCAAAATATATTTTCCTTTTTAATGTAAAAGACTTTCCTTTTTAATTATAAAATCACATGTCATTTCAGGAAATGTAGATAAGCCATAGCTATGCAGTCACCTTCCAGAGATAAACAGCCTACTTTAATGTACATACTTGTATATACATACATTTGCATGTATACTTTTAAAAAGTGGGATCATACTATGATAATTTTTGCAATGTATTCTACTGTATTATGCACTATCTTTACATTTCAAAAATAATCATTTCAACGTCATCTAGAGTAGCTGAATGCTAAGTTTATTTCTTGCATCAGTCCGAACACAAATGGATCATGAGGATCATCTAAGACAGATTTCAGGGACCCAGTCTGTCTGAAATTCTGTTGTATTCAATATGTGACTTCCAAGGACTGGTGATCTTGTTCAGCCCATAGGGGCTGGGGGTGGGGGGGTGGGGAGGTGCATGCGTTATATCATAGGGGCACTTGGAGGCAGTCTATATGACATCCATGTGATTTTAATTGACTAGAACTTAGGTATGACCACACTTAACTGCTGGGGAATTGGAAAGCATCGCTAGTTAGATATTCAATAAGAGGAGGGATTTGGAAGAGAGCAAATAGTCTTTGTCTCATCCTTATTAGTATTAACTTGTCTGAGGTCTCTCCTGTGCCTGAGAAGCAGAAACTCTGATTCATCCCCACTACACTTTTGATGATAATTGGCACATAGTTGTAACTGATCTGTGGATGTCTGCTAAATGAATGAATGGAGACTACCTGGTGCTATTGTTCAGGATTAATGAGAATCTAATACTTTTGTTAAGGGCTGAATAAGAGAAGGCTCTCCAATCACGAAAGAGATGTAGTAGACATTTGGCATCTCAGATGGAAATCTGGCATGCTTTGCAAGGGAGAGAGAGGCTACCCAGCCTGGTCTGGGAATATAGATGGCTAGTTGAGTTGGCTTCCTTCTACTGTTCAGCAGTCAATACTGTGCTGTGTCCCTTGTATTAGGCACTTGTCCTCTTTCTGGGAGTATTGCCTCCTGATGTTTCACAAATGAGCCCCTCCCAGAAACTGGTTTCAGATTTGGTTGAAGAAAGTTGCTTTCCCAAGACTACTGTGTATATAAAGTCTCTGCACCCACTCAGGACAAACTTCCTACCAGAGGATATTGACCAGAAACCACTGCACCTACTTTATAAGGGAACAAAATAAGTTCACTCCCTCCCCCCAAATCCTGGTAGAGTATTTTTTTTTTCTATAACCTTTATCAGTCCGAACTCCAATCCTTGATGTTTTTGTGATATACATCTTCAGGGTCTGTTTACCTTTACATCAAAGAGGTTTTTGTTGTCCTTGAGAAGACATCCTAAAATACATCACTGAGGACTTGTTCTGAGATATAGAGAAGGCTCTGAGCCTAGGAAATGCCACAAGCCCCCAAGAGATTGGCAGTGGGACTATGGAGAGATACCAAAGAAGCAACTGGCAGGGACAGCTGGTCTCCTGGCAGTACTAGTAGTCAGCAGGATTAAGAATTTATTTATATATTTTTAAAGATCTATTTAATTTATTTATACATATAAGAGCTGGGTTGTAGGCCAGAGGTGGCGGGAGGGAGGGTGCGGGGGCAGTGGCATTGGTGAGATGATTCACCAGAGACATTTTGGGGAGCAGAACATGAGGATCAACTAAAATACACTCTGAGGGGAGCAGTGGGAGAGACAGGAGAGGTCTGCTGCACCATGTGGGTCAGCTCAAAGACCAGGGATTGAATTCATGCTGCAGTGGTTGCCCGTAGCTTCATAGTGCTGAGACTTAACCCCTGCACCACCAGGGAGGCCCCAGGATTAAGACTTTCATTGATAATACAAATGTCTTTTTTTCGAGGCATTAGTCGATAGTTACTACAGACAGGCAGGTTATGGCAATTATCCACATGCCCTCTGCCCAGAAAACTGTTTAATCTTCCTTCTTTCAACCCCCTATGCATAATGACTTGTCCTAAGACGGCTGGCAAAGGGGGCTGATGCCAGGCCAAGAATTCCCCCCACCTCAATCTTTATTTTTATTGTATTGTCAGGAGCCAGTGGGCTCGGGTGAGATTCTTCCTATTCAGACCTCTGTTCTCCACTTTTATTTGGAGACATTCATTAGAAATAGTTGATATCTCACTGCATAATCTGTTTCCCCAATATGCACTTACTCTTAGACATGGCCTATAGACTTTGAGTTTGGTTTTCTCTTCCCTTTCAGAGGGTAATTAGAAGAACTCCTCACATAGACTCTCCTGGCCAGTAACTATCCTTACTGGACCAAGACATAATTGTTCTGCAGTTGGCCTGATTGAGAAGTAGACTGAGGACTTCTGGGATCCTGGGGTCTTATTTTTTACAGCCTACTGGGACACACTGAGCAAAGCATATAGAGGAGAGATAATGCTCCATCCCCTCCCTGTGTGTCTCCAGCAGCCAGTGGCCAGCAGCCAGCATCTGAGGCAGATGCATATGCTACAGAGCTGAGCATCCACCTTCCTGCTCCCTGCGAAGGGAAGGGGAGGGCTGGGCTAAGTGATTTCATTATTGGATAGAAGTTCTTGTCATTTAATATTTTACAACTTACATGAAAATCAACTTAATGTGTTGAAGGCTACTTGCTCTTTCAGTGGAAATTTTAAATGGTACAGCAGTTTGACTGCCATAAAAGTCTGGAATGAGTCAAGTAAAGTGTATATAGAGTTTCTTTTCAGTATCCTGAGTGGCACATATAGTTAAGATTTAAAGCATTTTGGCCTTTAGATATAAAATTCCTAGAGCTAGGGGGAGGGAGTGGAGATGAAGGGACAAAGGAAGGGAAGGAGAAGGGCAAATGCATTCTTGTGAATGTCCTTAGCTATTTTATAGGACACCATCCACTTGAAAGTGTTGGGGTTCTTTGCGTGAGCCCATCAATCCTCAATACCACCCCCTCGAGGAGATAAGAGGCAGATGACAACAGATATGAAGTATGGATGAAGGGATGCTAAAGAAGGGGCCGTCAGTCAGCCCATAGTATCAACCAGAAGGCTTCTACAGCATGACTGTGGAAGCAGGTGCCTAGCCTGTACGCAGGCTGCTTACAGTACGCTGAGGCCTTGGGCTGAGTACGGGATGAAGACCTTCACCTTGCTTGACCATTCACTGGGGGCTGGGGGCAGGGTGTTAGGAAAGAACATGATGGAAAGTCACTGAGGTCACAAGTAGGAACAGGGTTTCCGGGTTGAGCCAAATGGCAGCTTTACTTCCATTTTATTAGGAGGTTGTTTGTTTGGATGTGGCTACCAGTTGAGAGCCACACACAGCAACGAAAGCATGAAAGTATTCACTGTCCCAAAGAATCAGTGGGGAAACATGTGGAATCGGGGTGTGGGGGAAGGAACTTCCACAACCTCCCTTCTAACTCCTCCACAGCACTGCTCCCTCCTGAAGAATCTCATTAGCTGGTACTTAAGGGGAAATTATAATTTAGTCATGGTTGAATGTATCCCATTTCCTTTCAGTATTTAGAATCTTTCTCTCTCTCCCTATTCCACAACCTCCCCCCCCCCATAATTATACTTTTGCAATGAGAGAGGTGTTGGGATTCTCTAGGGTTTGGAAATATCTTTGCTTTATCCTGAAAGCACCTGTCTATTTCCTCTGTGCAATGGTTTCTAATCCTGCCTACGATGGAGAGATACAAAACAGGCTCCTAATTTCATGGTTGAAGTGAGAAGAGATAATATCAGTTTAGTTCCCTGCATAAAAATTATTTCTAATACAAATCTTCTAGAACTTTGCCTTTGTGACCACAACGTATTAGGAGGATAAGCATGAATGTATGTGAGCATGTAGTTTTTATTCATATATATCTATAAACAGGTAATGGGGAGAAGGTCTTTTCTTAAATAATCTGAGATTATTATGTTACCACTGTGAGTGTATGAGTTGATTCCTTCTGAGCATTTTGTAACATCGAGTGCGATATAATCATGGCAAGTGTCAGGTGTATCAGCCCTTGATAGGGAGCAATATATCATGTTCCCTAAGCAGTGGGTTATCTCTGGCTGATGGTGCCTGCGCAGGCTCCGCACATTTGCTGCAGTGTAATCTAAAAGGAGCCAAGACAGGAGAGGGTTAAGAGAAATAAATGGGGTCTGATGTGAACATCTTTCCCCTTTTTTCAGCTTTTTAGAAGATAAATGTTTCAGATTTCAATCTGTGGTTCCCAGCAGTTCTTTGGGAACACTGCAGTCGGCCCACAAAAATCGCTCCTGCCGAGCCAACCCTAGATAATGCGTCTCAGCAGGGATGACATAATGTGCTAAAAGAAGACTATGATGTAATGCCCATCTTAGAAATCAGAGCCAATTTCCGTTACAAAGCCTTGGAGGGTAGCAGGAGGTAATGAACTAGCATAAATTGTGCAGCACGAAAACTTCTAGGTCTGATATTTCGATCTGCATGTTTAAAGCAACAACAAAAAAATGAAAATGAATAGATTTCCTAGATCTTCTGGGCTCAAGAGCATCTGCTCAGCAAGAAGCTTTGCCCCCTTCCAATTTGGACAGAACGGTGCCCCAGGCTGCCTGGATCACCTTGGCCCATGAAGGAGATAGTTGTCTGGGTCTGTAATGTGCAGCAAGGTGGTGATGTAATGCATCTGCTAAATTTGCTTCTGCAGATAATGTTCGGGAAGCTGGCACAGTGTTTGAAGGAGAATGTACTTTCCCCGGAATGTGGGGGTAACTAGCCTAGAAATGTATAGGACAGAGGAAGGAGGTCAGGGTTGAAGAACATTGAAGAAAGTCAGATTCACCTTGAGACCTTTAAAGAGGTACAACATGATCTGGCTTGGAGAAGTATGTTTACGGAGCACCCCATGCGCCCAGATAACCGGTCTCTGCAGCCTCCTCTCGACTCATGATGCATTCTGACCTCCTGAGGTGTAGCCTGCTTGACAGCTAGAGTCCAGCTCTTTGTTGTGTTTCATATAAATGTTGCAAGCAGCCATAAATTCATCTGAGCAGTGACTCAGGTTCCCACAGAATAAGGAAAACATGAGCATTGCTGTCAACAGTGTTCTACCCCCTCCCCATCACTTTCTATTTTAGTTCATTCTTTTCCTTGATTTTATTCGTAATTTCACTGAGTGTTTGCCTAAGAAACACATTTCTATTTGATTTGCCTTCTATGGTTTCTGTTACTTATTCCTCATTGGGGGAGCGTTCCTGCAACCTGCCCCACTTACCAGCAACTTCCTCTGGATGGAACAGCAATGATTTTGTGCCACTTCTTGCTGCAGATCAGGCCTTCAGTACCATGGACCAGGGTGGTGACAGCATTAGCATAGAACTGCTGGCTTTACAAATTGAATACTGTGTCTTTAAATAAGGAATGCACATCAGGAACACGTGAAATTTTTCTGAATAAGAAAATGAGAAATAAAACAAAACATGCTTATAAACTAAAGAAGGATTGCCTCTGGGACAAGCAAACTGATATGGGCATTGCTTTCTAGAACCTTTCTGAGAGGTGTCAGCAAGTCTTATAAGTGTATTTTTTACCTGTCAAAAGGACAGTCACCATCACAACCCCTAGTGGTCATATAGATTGATGACAGATGACTTGGTAACATTGTTCTGGGTAATTTTGATCCCTGCTTCGTAGCATATAGCAGGTGCTGACTTAAACTCAGTATTGTCTCTTTTGGTCCTTACCAGAACCCTATGTGGTAGATACTGGCATTATCATGTCCATTCTACAGAGGAGGAAAATGAGATTCAGAGGGTTTCAATAGCTCTCCAGGTTCTCAGGTAGTATGTGGCGCCTGCCACTGGCATCCTGTCTCAGTACTCAAGAGGCTATGCTTAGAGGCTGCAGATCCAGACATCCCTGAATTAGGTAGAGATGGTCCTTACTTCCAAGGTAAGACATCCTGTAGGGTGAATAAATTCCTTACATTAATTTTTGCACAAAGCAAAGGATTGTTGCCTTTTATCTTTGTACTTGCAATCCTGGACCCAGTTCTGGACATTACTAAATGTTCATGAAGTGTTTGCTAAGGTAGGTGGGGGAAGTGAAAGAATGAATGTGGGGAAGAATAAAATCCAAAACAAAGAGAGAACTTCCTGAGAATGACATGGAGTCAGGTTAGTTCTAGTTTGTCAGGGAAGGCTGCAGACACATGGCCAACAATGTGTCTGCGTTATCAACTCAGTGAGAAAAGAGAGCAAAGGGTATTTGTTCCTGAATCCCTTAGCATGCTGACTAGACTACTCGGTGAGTAGGTGGTAGAGAAATGTTACATGCAAGTTACATTCCTTATAATAGAGTCTCTTCCATATGCAAGTTATTATAGTTCATAGTGTCAATTTAAAAAAAGGAATCTGTGTTATAAAAATGAATGGGGACAGGCTATTTGACACACAGGAAGGACATGGTATAGCAGAATTATTGATTTGGACAGGTTTAATAGATTGTCTCTTTTATGTTCAACAGTCGTTGTGGGCCCACCACTATATAGTTATTGTACTTACTCCCCAGAAAGGAGATGATGAGACTTCCTTTGTTTTTCATCAGTCTGAGATATGTGATATCTGATGTGTTTGCTCATTCTGGTTCTCCCAAATTCTAAAGAGATATAGAAGGGGCAATATAATGCAGTACAATATGATCTTCAACCTACGAGCAAAATCATTCAATCAACCAACAAACATCGACTAACAGTGAGACCATCTCAATGGTGGGTTCAAAATCTCATGCTTTCAGCAATCCCTTTGACATTGAGTTTTATTTTCATCACTAGTAACTTAGGAATTGTTCCTTTGGCCTTTCACCTGGCCTTTCTGCATCCTTAATGCCTACCAATTCTACCTCATTTCCATTCTCATTCAAGTGTTATTTTAATCTCTCATTTAGATGATCCTAAGATGCTAATTTCTTCCTTTGTGCCTCTTACTTCAATTCATTGTGGTCAAATTTATCCGCCTTAAAACCAAGCCTCTAAGAATTTTTCAGTGTCTACCATAAGAATTTAGATCATATTTGGTAGCTTGGTCTTTTAGATATTATGCAATTTGGCTTCCAACACACTTCCCCTTTCATTGAACTATCCTACACTTTAGCCAGATTGATCTACTTGCTATTTCCCAAACTGATCTTTTATTCTAGTGCCTTAATGTCATTTCCTTTTTTTCTAGGAAAATGACTCTTCAGTGTTCTTTTACTGTTTGTCTTTTCTATCCTTCAGCTCAAGATGCCACCTCTTTGATAAAGATTCTTTGGCTCCTCTTGGAAAGAAAATTCTCCTTTTTGCACACTCATAATACCCAGGTTAAACCTCTCTTAGGAAATCTGAGTCCTCTCTGTGTTATAATGTTTAGTATGAAATGTCTTAGAATTTTGCAACCAGGAGGAATACTTTCGCTGTTCGTATCAAACTGTAAATTTCTACAGGAGACCATGTCTCCTTCACATTCATGTCCCTTAGAGTATGTGGCTGAGTTTGAGAACATGGCAAATGTTCACTAGGTCAGATGAATGACACAAGCATTTAAAATCCATAGTTGTAACTATAAGCATCCAGGCATCTGTAGTCCCAAAGCTGAAAATGGAGCTCACTGAGTTTGTCATCTCTGCTTCTTTTTGTTTCTTGTATATTAGCGACAATTTTCATTGAGACTTGCTGATGTCTGGTTTACCTCATGAGGCCTAAGAGAGCATAACAAGTGGTGAAGAAGGGTGTGATGATGAGATGGGAAGAAACCACTCATTAATTGACTTTCTTTTTAATTTTTTCATCCTTCAACTTTCCCTTTTCTACTCTCAATGACTTCTTCCTACATGTTTTAACCTATTATGAGGCCCATGAGTGACCTGAGTGATCAATAAAGTCAGTAGAGAGATGACATTGGATTTCTTGGTCCATGCAAATTTTCTGGATGTGTGGATATACTATGTTCATTGAGGAAATAGGGTGCTAGTACATGTCCCTGATTTTTCTTGTAGGATCAGAATTTGTTGAAATCTGGTAAGAGAGGGTATGAAAGGCTCTTCTCCTTTCACTTGGGTCACTGAGTTCTCAAGTTGGACCTTGTGCTACACCCAGTCTTACGAAGTACATAGAGAGCAGAAGGACACATCCTACCAGACAAGATCCATTCTGGTTAAACCTCGAGAGGGTGACAATGACTTGAGTTGATTGGTACAAACACACATTGAGTTCCCTTCAATGAATAACAGATTAACAAAATCCCCCTGTAAAATCTAGCAAATGGTGAATATTACTGTGATGAAATTTATGTGAGCCACAGGGGTAGCTAAATGTAACAGTGACATTCCGGAAGTGGGGTGGGCATATGCATTGCTGAGTCCAAGGAAAAAGAAGTCTTTTCATGTCCATGCTGAAGCACCTTTTAAAAGACCCACCATGAAGCCTCCATCCTTAATAGCTAAGATGCAGACCTACCTCTGGTAACCTTAACACATTTCCTTTGATGAAAAATCACAGCCTCAGCCTGTCCAGGTTGACTTGAGGCCAACTACTGACTGCCAAATCAAAATAACGATGGGCCAAGCCAAAAGATAACACAGTTTTAAAAAAGATTAAGTAGAGAAAGAAAGTTTAATGAGATGGGGCCCATTAAGATCTAGTTAACATCCAATCCTGTTTCCCATGGTCTTCTGCCCATGTTGTGTAAATAGGGAGCAGAGAATCCCTGGAGATACTTGTGGATTGTGAGTTTGGTGACTACCTATTGATTGCGAGTTTGGTGACTACCTATTGATTGCTCCTTCCAGGAACGAACTCAGCAACTGACTTCAAACGGAGCTCAACCCACACAGCCCTTGACCACAGTCTTGTCACCAACACCTTATGGTTAACTGAATCAAAAGCTTCCGACAGGTCTAAAATTAGTCTGGCTAAACATACCATTAAGGAATTAGGGAGGAGTGTGAATGCCCTTTCTTCAGCCCTGGTCGGCCATGTCCAGTCAGCTGTGGGGGCTCACTGGAGTGCTAAATTGGGCTTCTAGGTTCTTGAAATAAATGACCCTTTAGATTGATTTTTTTTTATTGCCTGAAGGTACATATTTTTAGAAAGTTTGGAAGCATTCTGTTCCTCTATTTTGAATCATTTGAGTATAAAAATGTGGCGTTTTCACACTTTGGTATATTCAAGTCCCCTATTCCTTTTTTTAAAGTCTCTAATATTTTTTTAAACCTTTCCAATTAGTTTATTTAAAGGCCAAATTTGATTTCCTCACAGTTTGAGTGGTAGGAATGTAACTTTACCAGCTTTGAGGGAAAAGAAAATCACGGCAGTCCATCGTAAAGAAGTTATAAATATGCGGAATACTATTCTAAGCATTATATTTCTGGCAGGGATTTAAATACCCATGGAGAAGAGTGGCAAAGGCAGGGTCTGTGTTTTTACTCCCTTACACAAACCTTTAATGGTAAATTAAAGAAAAAGATTGATTTTCTTTATCTTTCATACTCAAGGACACCCTTATCCTTCATTTCTTTCCAAGTTTCTAGCATGAAAGACCCAGGGGAAGAAAATGAAGATGACATGGTGCCATTTCTGAACTCTTGCTTGACATGAGCCAGACTGTTTCAATTTCTTTACTTTCCAGCCCAATTATTTTGAAATTCATTTCTCTTCTCACTAAGCCAGCATATCCCAATGTATGTTTCCTTGAACACCAGGTCTGTAGGATGTTAATAGATGTGACTTGGAAAAAGAGTTTTGAGTTAAACAGATATTTTTTACTGCTGGGCTTTTTTTCTCGGATTGCCTGGTTCGTGATACGAATGTCCAAGAATGGTCTATGGTATTAGTGTTAGCAAGCTTATGTGCCTGCCCTCCTTCCCTCCTCTTTTTCCTTCCCTCCTTCCTTTCATTAACTTTCCCTCTCCTTTCTCTCTTTTCTCTCTTTATTAATCAAGTATCTAGAAGATTGGTCTTTTCAGAAGCAGTCTGGAAGTAATAGGGGATGATATATGTAATTGCAAATTTCTATTTTCAGTTGTCTGAGCATCTCATTTTCCTGAGTGGTGATCATTTAGAAGGCTGCTGGTATATTCCAGCACTCCCACCACTGGCTGGTGGCCCTGGGCAATCATTTGTCTTCTTAGTTTCTCTGCATGAACCTCAGTTTTTAAATGACAGGGGCAGGCCAGAGGCTCTTGGGAGCACATTGTGTCACCTCCCCAAGTCCTTGCAAAGTGGGTAGTCATAGAATGAAGCCACCCCAACCCCCAACCACAACTGATGGACTCAGGGTAGATTAGTGTTATCTATTCAGGCTTGAATGATATAGTTTGGGTTAATTCTTTTCTGATATAGCCAAGGAGTCATTAGTGGTCAGAAACTAAGTCTAAGGAATCTTAGGCTAAAGAAAAGACTTTAGCAAAGGACAGGCACTAGAAAATAGGAGCTTGGTTAGAAAGTGGCTTATTATCCAGGATTTTAATATAGGTCGCACAGCACAGCTAAGGTCATTTTCATGATTTTTAATTAAAGCGTGTTTGTGCTAATGCTGTAATTATAAACAGGCTCTGTCAAGTCAAGGAGCATTTGCCCTTCAGTCATTGAATTCAAGGCACCGACTGCCCAGTCTGACATGTGAAAAATGTCTTCAGTTTCAAACGGAGGGTTTCGCTTCTAGAGTTAAGAGTTATATTCTTTCTGGTTTTTCACCTCAGATCCAGAGTCTGCTACAAAAATTTGAAGAGTCCTAGACGGGAAGGAAAGTCCAAGTTCTATTTAAAGATACTAGATTCAAAACCCCATCATGTCCTGTTCTGTGAAGTGAGATCCTGATTATATTCTCTGGGAAGCACACCTCTAAAGTCTTCTCGGTTCTCTTCCTCATCAGGTCCTTACCTCTGGTGTTCTGAGATAAGAGTTTACAAAGATGCTGCAGCAGGTTCAGAGTCCATGGATTAGTACTTTATTGCTCTCCTGGGGACAGTGCCCTTATTCTCTTTGCAGCAGAAACACTCTTGCATCCATGCAGCTGTAGCTCAGATGAACGCCTTACTCCTTATTCTAAAAGTGGCAATGGTGTTCTGGCAATATGGCGTTGCTTGGAGATGTCTTCATTCTTCTGAGGCAGTACCTTCTGTGGACAAGTGTGTTTGGTCTTAGTAACAGTGTAGAAGAGTGAGGGTAAAACCTCCTTATTTATACCCCATCTCTACCTTGGCTCAAGTAAGTACTTTAACAGAGAGTATGAATCTAACACCTATTTATGCACAGAGAAATGGTTAGGAAGACTCTTCCTCAGGAGAAATTATCCATGGCTGCTATGAGTTTATAATTTGCCTTTCAGGTCTCTAAAGGCAAACTGCAGTAACAGCCCCTTACCTCCACCCCCAGGCCACCACTCCCAGCCTCCTAAACAAAAATCAGCTTATCTTCTTCAAGTTCTTCCCGAGTATAGTCCATGTGTTTTCTCCTGGGGTCTCTCAGTCACAGCTGATAGGGGTAGGAGCAGGCTTTTGGCCCCAGGAGAATCAGTCTGGACACAGGGCTAATCAATGAAACTTTCTGTCTCAAGAATTTGAGCCGTGAGTCTTAGGTGAACTGTGCTGGAAATGACCAAGACATCTGGCAGCATGGATCCAGCATAGCGGTGCGGTCTTGGGAAGCAGGTCTCATATAAACTGCTGCCCTCATTAGAAGGACACTTGCTCCGTTGCACCTACCCTGGGCCTGTCCTTATATATGTGACCTGTCTGATGATCACCTTCCCTGTGTCCCATGCAGTAGAATTTGCTCCTTATTTAAAACTTCAACTATAATTTTTGCCTATCTTTTTATCCTCTGCACCATTTCTCTTTTCTTAAAATCTGAGTTGAGGTATGAAATGCCTATTGGTTTCTTTCCCATCTATATGAAAGTCTGTCTGCTTGCCTGTTAGTGCATGAGGGAGGAGCAACTTGATGGATTTTCATCAATTTAGAGAGTACATTTAGATGTCCTGTCTTAAAATTATAGGCTTTGTGACATTCATGAAATTCACCTTTTGGGGATGAATGGGAATAGCTCAGAGAAGGTTTTTTTTCATAGACATTTTCCAAAATACCTATAGATCTGTTAATTTGTAGTAGGTTACTTTGAGGTGATTGGCTCAAGCAGTATAAGTGGTGTAATTCCATGTAGGTTGAAGTTTGGGATCTAGCAGGGACTTGGGCATTTAGGTGTTTCTCTCACCTAAATCTGGAGTGTACTACCAGCCATCTCTACCAGTTCTTACCAAGACGATTTGATTTTGTACTGACAGTATTTGAATCATTTTAAGGTGAAAGCCAGGTTGAAGGAAAAATTAGAGAGAGGAGAAGTGGTTTCTTGAAAGATCCCCAAGAAGACTCCTAGAATCTTTCTAAGGAAGAAAGTCAAGACTGATTCATGGATACTCAATATCTGGGGCTCTGTAAGTCTTTAGAGAGACATGAAATTGTGGAGGACTGAAATGGGGGCCACTGGGTGAAAATATGTTGTCTTGAGGACTGATTGTGTAAATAGATGTCCTGGCTGCAGTGTCACCCAGAGACCTGGGATCATGTTGGGTTACAGCATTTTTGTTAAAGTGTGTTTCTCAGAAACCATGGAAAGCAAATGCTCAGGCATATGGGCTGCTGTCAATGATAACAAATGTATTGTATATATATTTCTAAATTCCTGGAAACTGCATTAACACATGTCAAGATATAAAATAACCCTTCTCTTGTTTTAGATTACTAAGTGGGTTTAAAAAAGATGATGGTGATACATTTTCAAGGAGTTAGAATTTTGGGTGAATGTCAATGATGTATCCTGAGACAAATTCAATGACATCTCACCTCTTTTCTACTGGCATGGTACACATGCAATGGATTGTAAACTTCTAAACTGAAGGGAAGTAGAAATGGTTAGAGGAACGCCTTATAAAAGCTAGCTTATATGCACAATTTAACATTTATGGAGCGTCCTTTGTTATCAAGTATATAGTGAAAATGAAAATATCACTTTTAAGAAAGTGACTGTATAACCAGATACTAATAAAACTCTTCTGAGTCCCATGGGGAGGCATTATTGACATCTGTGACTTACTAATGATCGTCAAAGAGACTCATGGACTTGTTCTAAATGACACTGCTGGTGGCTGAGTAAGGATTCAAGCTCAAGTCTTTCCCTACTGTTCCTCACATAATCCCTTACCCAGCCCTGAGATTGTTTTTTGTTTCTGTACAATTTACTCCTGTTGAAAAATTAACCTGTTGAATAAGACAAAACAAAGAAATTTAAGCACCTAAGAGGAGGACAGGAAAGAGGGAAAGGTTAGCCAACTCTGTGCCCCAGCTCACATCCTCTCATCTTACCTTTTACTCCCACTATCGCCATGGAAATGAGCTCTACCACATAGCTCCCTCTTTGTATGTACAGGATTTTCTGACTTGGCAGTGTGTTGTACCGGCAGGAAGCCATTAGACATTTCTCATGCATTCACAGATCTGGAACCGAGAACACACCTGTGCAATTGTTGACCAGTGGAGGGTGGTAGTTGGTCAATAAATGCTCCCTTCCCAATAGACTACGGGTGCTTTGGTAGTGAGTGTTGTGTGATAACATATACCTGAAGAGGGTGAACCTATGCCTCTAAATCATCTAGAATGTTGTAAACCCACATTACCTCAATAAACATAAATAAGTATATAAATGCTCCCTTCACTGTTGCCTCCTCCAGCACACCTCTGCTTGTACCTTGCGTTAATTTTCCCTTCCTCCCCAACTCACTTTTTCTCAATTTTAACTGTTATCTGGATAAGTTTGTGTGAATTAATGACCCCACATGTAAACCTTTGTATCAGGTTCTGTTTTCTGACAGAAATCCAAATTAAGATAAAAGGTTTCTACCAATACCAGCTTCAAGACCACTCTTGTTATAATGCATTTGTTATTGTCACTCAATATTTCAGTATTCACTCTTTCTTCTTAAGCCTGTCATAGCAGATAGACTCTTCTTCTTCTTTTTTTAATTAAACTTAGTCTGTGTGTCTTTAGTGTTCTTCTTTCCACTCCCTGACTCCATATGTCCCAGGCCACAGTTTGGGTTTGGAGGTGAACAGGTGAGCCTGTCAGATGCCCTGAGACTTTCACTGGGATCAGGACTTCCCCTCTGGTGTGCTTGGCAGGGCCCCCTGAGAGGCAGAGGAGGGAATCTGTGTGGTGACAGGCATGATGAGCTTGTGTTGGACTTAAGTCTGGGGAAGGCAGAACTAATTGAAAAGGGAAAAAAAAACATGTCTTTTTTAAAGTTAAACATTTTTTAACTTAAATTTTTAAAAATTTATTCACTATATTATCCTTCATTTTTGTACAATGTATGCTTCCCAGTGAAATTCACACCAGTTCACTTATGCACCATCACTGTAGTCACCTATGGTCTATCCACCCCTGTCCTGGTCTCTCTCCCTCTTCCTCCCCTACAGAATGTCTCTTATCTATGACTGTATCAAGAAGATGTGTTATATTTATACAATGGAGTATTACTCAGCAATCAAAAAGAGTAAACTCATGCCCTTAGCAGCAACATGGATGGAGCTAGGAGGGATTATGCTCAGCAAAATAAGCCAGAAAGAAAAAGAATGTTATGATATGTTCTCATTTATAGGAAGAATGTAGAGAAAACAAAGAAGAAATCAGGAAAAAAAATAACTATAATAAAGTGAAAAAAGCCATATTCTGATAGTTGTATTTGTGTCTTGAGTCCATATAAACTGGATCCAGTCCTGAATTTGTACAAATGCATTTTTACCTTTTGGTTAAGCCACTCACTTCACATTAGTCATACACAAGAATGGTCACATGTACTAAGCAGGGCCTAAGAACCCTGTCAGAGTGGGTGGTGTGGAACTTGTCTTGACCTGAAGTCTTGTCTACTTGCTTTGCTGTTGAGGACCCCTGTGTTTTAGTTTTAAGAGACTTTACCTTAAGAGACTTAAATTTTATTACAATTAAATTAAAAACAAAAGAAAGTGTTTCAATCTCTTTAGCTCTTCAGTTTATCCAGATTCAGTCAGGCCTTTATGTCTGGACTAATAGACATCAGGATGCATCTCAGCTTCGTCACTCAAATATTTTCCCAGCAACGGGATTAAGCAAACTAGCATGGGAAGAGAGATTCTCCCCTACTCTGCCATCCCTTCAGTTCTTCCAATCAAACTGAAATATTCTGCGTGAGCTAATTTATGGCACACTTTCAATCTTTCCCCTCTAGAGAAACAGCAGATTCTCAATATCTTTGCTAATGAGGTCATGGAAGTGGTGGCTAACATGGAATAATTTCTGCCTTGGTGAAAGGGGTGGGTGAACTGTGTTGGGATGACTTGGGTGTGACTCATTTCTTCTGGAGCCCTAATGTCCTTTTTCACTTTCTAGAATTGCTGCTTTGAAGGAATTCTCTGTGCTAGATTCACAAGCATTGCTAGCAGTGGTTTGGAAAAGCTATGCTTGATCATCTGCTATGCGTTTTGCTCAAATTCTACCTTCTTGTTCTTATTTATGTCTATGAGGTTCTCCAAAACCATGGGCTTGTTCCCTGAGTCAGTGTCTTCTCACACCTGTGTCTTCTGAGGAAACCTAAGTCAGGGTTTGAGGAATTTTAGCAGAAAGGGCTTTTTCTTAAGGAATAGAAACTCATCCTCCATTGCTATGTTTGCTTCAAGATGCAGTGCATTTATTCCCCACCTGAGAGTGTGGTGAAATTAACAGCTTTCTAGACAAAAAAGTAAGGTTTCATACCAGTCTGAAGATAGTCTAAACTACTGAACCATTTAAAGGTATCCACCTATTTCCTGGAGCTTGTTTGGTTTGTAAATAGACTCAAACTTTACATAGAAGTATCGCTACCTCCTTAAAGGATCATTAAATCCATAAGCCCTACCAGCCGTCCTGAAAGCCTTTTCTCCACAAGTAATCTTGTCGTTTTCTCAGTTCTTTGAGGCGTAGGAAACTGGAGAAGAGGTGCTCAGAGATACTCAGGGACAAATATAGATTTGCAGACAGATATCCTGAACTGAAGGGAGATGCCATGCTCAAGAAAGGTTCTGCTCATCAAGGCAGGTTGCATGAACATCTTTTTCCTGTGGGTCTGCCAACACCCTCCATATCACATTCTCTATTAGGTATATCCTTCCAAGGAAGTGTTTTCTTTATCTCCTTCTTTAGAAATAAAGAAAGAACTCTTTAGCATGTGGGCTTCCGTTACATTTGCTATGTGGCTCAGCCTTCAGTACTAAGTGTGCTTATATGTTCTTTTGAGTTATTGTTAAGTTTTACTTCTAGATAAAGAAGTATGATATGGCTAATTATATAGCTCTTAGAGTAAAGCTCTAGATTAACTGTCCTGTTTTTTTCCTCTTAGTGTAATTTTAGTAATCTACTCTTCAGCCAAGAGAATAGGGCCATGTTAAGAGAGAAAACAATTGGGGCCTTAGGGGGATGTGAAGGAGAGCACGTCTAGTTATACTGGTAGACTTAGACTGACTGGGTGTTTTAATTGGCCTCTTTCAGGCTACTAGTAAGGACCCCATCCAGAATTCTGTTCCACTTGTGGGCCCCCAAATATGTCCTTTTAAGATTTCTTACACCTTTTCATAAACTAACAGAATTACCCAGTTTTTACAAAGACATGCCACACCAGCACCACTATTCATGCATCAGACAATTAAGATTTGTAAGTCAAAGGTATGGAGAGTAGACAATTGACCTCAAATAGCTGAGCAGTCTTTCTACATGGAAAGTATCCGAGCTTTCTGAGATACCCTCTTGCACAATTGTGAGGTTCATTACCAAGTCCTCCAGTGGCTTCTCTTTCTCTTGGTGGTCATATCATCAAATCATTAAAGCTGATCACTAAGTATTAGTGAGCACCTGTTCTATGCAAGTTACTGTACTTAACAAGGTAAGATAGTACAAAGAAGGATACGAAAGAGTTTCTGCCTTCAACAAATAGAAGTCAGACCACAAAACAGACAGAATTAAACAACAAAATAATCTTTTCCTATGAATTCCAATTTTCAGTCTTGGAGATGTTGCAAAGTAATTTTGATACTACTTTGACTTAGTCAATGTAATGTTTTCTGTGAAATATAATTATACTCGTTGTTGTATATAGCCTAAATATTCATCACCACCCAAAAATAGATATACATTTTACTTTTGATGATGAATGCCCCATGATTTATTTTGCAGCTAAGACATAGAAACTATAATGCTGTTTTTATTTTATTTCCCCAAACCAGCAGTTGATGGAATAGGATTGGGTACCCTGGACATGGTGCAGGAAAGCTTCTAAGTCAAAGAGTCACTAAGAGAATGGTGTTACATGTCTTAAGAAGTTAAAGAAGCAGCATGTGGTGAAAAATAAAAGGTCTTAGAGTTCAATGGGCCCAGATTCACATTGAAGACTTATAATAGCCATCTGTGAACTGTGTGACCTTGGGCAATTCACTTAATCTCTCTAATGTTCTACTTACTTATTGGCAAAGCGAAGACAACAGTACCTCTCTAATAAGGATTTGGAGAAGATAAATAATTTAATGCACTTAACACACCTAGCCTGCAGTGTGAAATTAGTAGATACCCCATAATGATAGCTTTTAGACTGATGTAACTATGCACATCTTAATTGCCTCTTGTCAGGTCATTTTGCATCCTCACATGGAATGACCACAAATTGTGACATGTGCTGAAAGTTCAGGGTCAGTTAACGCTGGACCTTATGTTGAAAAAAAGATTATACAGTTTTAAGTGCCAGATGTAGAACAATGATAATTTAAGAAGATGTTATTGATCTCAAAAATTTTTTTTAAAGATTTATTTATTTATGCATACAGATCTGGGGTATAGGCCAGAGGTGCAGGGGTGGTGAGAGGATTTACCATAGACAGAGCTGAGAGCAGAATAGGAAGATCTAGGAAGTACACTGCTGAGGAGAGCAGTGGAGGAGACAGGAGAGGTCTGCTGTGTCATGTGGAGCACTGCCTGGGCCAGGGATCTAACTCACCCTGAAGCAGCCGCTGCTAGCTTGCAGTGTTGCATCCTAACCCTTTGCACCACCAGGGAGGGCTGATCTCAGAAATTTTTAAAAATTAGAATTTGTTTTTATTGATTGGCAATTCATAATTAGTAAAAACATTTTCTGTAATTTTTTTTTTTTACAAATGAGATCAAGATATCTTCTAGGTCAAAGTTGAATTGTTGATATTGCTAATATTGTTTGAATCAGGACAATGGCCTGGTCACAGGAAAACTTGTCTGCATCATTAGTGGAAATACCTCAAAAGCATTTAGAGAAAGCAGTGGTTTAAATTCCTGGTCGACAGGGTCAAGAGCATTTATATTATATGAAATAGACTACTTTGTAAAAGAGGGCTAGGGTATTAATATGGGATGAATTATGTCTGAACCCCACAAACTCCCTAAGTTCACATGGCAAAATTCTAATTCCAGTATCTCAGAATGTGACTGTAATTGGATCTCTAAAGAAGTAGTTAAGGTAAAATGAGATCATATGGGTGGATCCTAATGTAAAATGGCTGGTATCCTCATGAGAAGAGGAAATTAGGGCACAGTGAGGTACTGAGGAAGATGAGGTAAAGACATGGGAGAGGGTGGCCACCTACCAGCTAAGGAAAGAGCCTCCGGATGAACCAGTCCTGCACACTTCTTGATATTGATTTTCTAGCCCCCAGAAGTGTGTGGCAATACTTTTTTTGGTTTAATTCACCAGGTTGTGAAAATTTGTTACAGCAGTCCTAGCAAACAAGTACAGATACAAGGTTATCCTAGAGAATTGGGAGAGTATAACATGGAGTGAGTGAGAATCACACTAATTAGATCTTCTCTGAACCAGTTATTGTTGCTGCTATCCTTACCACTCAGACTTTGACTGGTAAATAGCAGTCTAGGAATGTGACTTAAAAATCTTAAGGTGAGTATCTAGGAAGGTCTGAATTTGAAGCTAACCGTGACACTTACAAATAGTGTGGTTTTGGTCAAGTCACTTTATCTCTCTATAGTTTTGTTTTCTAGTGTGAAAAGGAGCAATATCCACAGTTGCTGTATGAATTAAATGAGTTTGTGATGAGCTATTGTAAAATACACAATAAATATGAGCTACTATTATGTATGTTAATATCAAAACAAAGTTGTTAAGGAGTATAAGGAAGAAATAGCGGGCACACTGTGGAAGAGCTCACGCTCACCTGCAGTGGTTCGCACAAAGGGGACCAAATGCTTTGGACGTGATGTGATGTTCTCATTCCTGCAATGTCTCATGTGGAGACCCCTGGAGGTTCCTTATTCTCGAGTGTAATGTGGGTGAAATACCTTACAATGAAATATACTCACTGCTTAAGAGATTGTTTATTAAAGGTGTAGGGATACTTGGGCCAGGATGGGCAGTGGTTAATCTCAGTGCTTTTTATTGATTCTTTTGAACTGTGGGTGGTTTTCCCTTCTTGCTACCTGTGTATGTCAGCTAGAGGAAGTAGGATATGGTTAGGACTTATTTTTAGACCTATAAAACTCTTAGCTTTGCCTCTGTTATTATAATTCTACACATCATAGCTTCCTTGGTTACCCCTGCTTCACTAGTTCCTTTTACATTTTGTGGTAAACCAGTTGATCATTGAAGCTGAAGAAAATAAAGCACACAAAGCTGAAGACTGAGAAATATATTTCTTTCACAAACCTTAAAGAGGAATAGTGACTCAGATCTGTGTGAGCACAACGGTTACCCAGGACCTCTTAAAATAGGAATGTTCTTTCCCCTGAAGCCATAGGGATTAGTGCTGTGGGCCTGGGAGTTCCTGAAGTAACATCTTCCCTAGGGCACAGCGTGGGCTCCTGCATCTTCCTGCAGGGTGGAGTGTGGGGCCCCTCACTCCCCATGGATACCCTTCCTGCCACCTGCCCTGGTTGAGCTCCCCAGAAAGGAGGGGTGGCTGGGGGGTGGGGAGTTGAGGAGAAGAAAGCAGTTTTCCAGACAAAAAGGCACCACAGAGAAGCCTATGAAGCTCCATGTAACCCTAGGAAATTGACTTAGTGGGGAAAATTTTCTTCCTTTTGCTCAAGGTTGGTGCACAGCTCCCCTTCATTGTGCCATCAAGTCAGTTCTGAGTCCGATCCTGCTTGGAATGCTCACTACTACTTTCTCCAGAATATTGTTTGAAAGTCCCCAAATTATCCGTAATTTTCTTTTCCTGCTTTCTGTTCCCAGAGTGGAAGGCCTTATAGTGCTGTTTTGGTAGAAATGTTCATGGACATTTTTTGAGCCATTCCCCATCCAAGATGTTAGTAAAGACATATCTTTTCCGGGAGTCCTGATCTGTGGCCTACTTACTCAAGTTTGAAGTAAAATAATTATAACTAAGTATACTTTATGGGCAAAGGAAACCTGGAAAGCAGTAATGTCAAAGGGGGTCTGGGGTGACAGTGAACAGCTAAAGAGCAGCCAGCCTGCAATGAAGAAGGCAGTGTGAAAGGCCAGACTATTCTGAGACATGTACTGGAGTCATGGAGTCAGAGGGACCAGAGGTGACAGCTGTTTTCTCAGCTCCTCAGTGAGCAAGCATCTGGAACATGCTTTGATGTTGCAAAGCTCCATTTAGGGGCATGAAACCAGAGGAAGTTTGGAAAAAGGGCAAAGAGGAATAGTTGGAGGTGAGGAGGACTCAGGGAATCTGATCAGAAGAAAGACTAAAGCAACTAAATGTGGTTAGCTGATGAGGGATGGTAATAGCATACTAATTCATGACACCCAATGTGAGAATTATTTATAATAGGGGATGGTATAACTAGAAGAAAAGAAGCAGGCATTCAAAGAATGAATAGTCTAAGAAAATGCTCTGGTCAATTGCAGTAGCTTACTCAGTACCACTACCATTTCCTAAGGAAATCCAGTGTATGTCTGTATGTGCAGAGACCCCATAACTGGAGACTTTTGAAAGTGGATGTTCAGAAGCATGGCACACTGACTTCTCTGGATCAGAGATGTTTGTAGCACAAGGAGAGCTAATCTATAGTGTCCCAAGAACATAACGCTAAGGGAACATTTTGTAATTTCATTGCTTGATATAAGTGTATTGCTTCTGGGGTCACCTGACTTCTGAATGTGGCAACAAGTTTTAGCATGCAAGTTTCTCTAGAACTTAACCCAAAAATGCTCTGCTAAAATGTAGGCTTCTTTCAAAAGATTTTGACTTGATTCTTATGGTCTGTTCTGTGATTAAAAGCAAAAAAAGGAATTCTACCAAAGTTGAGAAGAGGGTTTAGACCTCCAGTGAAGGGAGCATAATCCTTCCACAGAAGGTGCCAGAGACCGAGAGAGTGAAGTATACGGCAAGGACTACACTCTGGTGAAGAACGCACCGTAAGTGAATCTGGGAGGATGTGGCAATATAGTGGTTACTATTGAAGGGCTAGGGACTGGGTAAGTTAACTGGCAGTCCATGGAGGTCGGAGCACTGTCCTTGCAAGTAGGGCTTTTGATTTGGACTGAAACTGGCCCACCTTTTGACTCCAATTTTAAAAGCAAAAGTTTACTGCTAGATTTGGAAGACAGCTGGGAAAAGCCTCTGGCCTTGGATCCAAGCAAATCTCAGACTTTGGGGGCTAGCAGGGATGAGACATTATTATTATTATTTTGCTGTCTACTTTTATTTATAAATAAGTCCTACCTCCCAGGTGTTGGAAAACTAATCCAGGCTAACAGATTTCCTTACTTAACTGTCTTAGCTTTCAGTGGCCTGTATCATTGCTATTAATAGTAGACTCTGTATTCTTAAAGTGCTTTTCTGTCTGCTTCTGCCAGTCTTAGGACAGACCTTGGTAAGACAGATCAAATTGGGTTTAGGTTGGGGAAAGACAAAAGCAGTTAAGTAGAGGGGACTGGGAGGCATCAAACAACGAAAAGCTGGGAATTTCTTAAGGGAAATTAACCTTAAGCTGACTTTGAAACTTTCTTTGAGACATTCTTCGAGCAATTGGTTTTAAGGTCTACATAATACAAGAATTAAGCAGCTCAACAGACCCATGGGTAGATGGAAAGTGATTCCGATTTACGAGATTAGTTGGCCTTTATGAGACAGGGACTCAAGAGATATTCTCATTGAATGAGCTTCTCTTCTGGCTCCCTTTTACTTAAACAAATATAAAAATTAGTACTTTTGCAAACAGAGCAATGTGTGTCTTTTGCTGGTCTCTTTCTTTGGTTTTCAAAGTGCATCACATATTTTGGAAGAAATTCTTGTCAATTGCGGAGTTTTGTGTATTGCTTATTTATCTAACTATGGTGAAGGGTCTCAAGCAAATTTTGTACAGTATACCCAAACACTTTAGAAATAAAACTTTTCTTAAGGGAATTCTGGGGAATTAGAATTTGTGCTTAGCTTCTAGATTTTATGTTTAGATAAAACCTTCAATCTTTGATGTTGAAATCTTTTCTAAAATGTTTACATTTGCTTTTTTGTCTCAGCACAGTATGTAGACATGATTTCATCTTGCTGTTATGATTCAGCATTTTGTAACTCCTCAGTCTTTATTTTACAGCCATGGTAGAGGGTGTAGAAGATTGGACTGAGACTAAGTCTTTGCTGAAAGGCTTCTTTATCAAATTGTGTTTGACCTGGCACACACTTGTGTTCCTTGTTCAGTTTTAAATATCTGCAGACAACAGCCCCCAACATTGCTACTCCTTTAGTAGGTTCCGAATGATCCTTTAGTTCCATGTTATTGTCTGGAATTATGAAGGAGTATAGGAGACCTTGAAAACATGCACCATGGAAGAACATGTGCATAAATGAGACAAAATGACAAAATGATCACAGAAACTATTCTCCTGGGACATTGCAGCTTGTTGCCTCATTTTTAGGGCTGAGGTCATGTGCTTCTGAGTTTCTTTCTTGACATACATCGTGAAGCACGTGGAGACTCCTAGCTCTTTCCCAGCTTAAACAGCTGAGGAAGAGCAAATGTATTCACTGATGTGGGGTGGAGAAGTCACGCTGCAGTCTGTCTTGTTGCTCCCTTTGAGTTCAAGGAAAAGCGCCAGGTTGGAAGACATAAATAGCCCCTGCAGAGATAATTTTTAAAAATCTCTTTCTCACCCTTTCCATCCTAGTTGCCAGGATGATGGCAATGGGGATCTTGTGGGAAGGACAAGAAAATGGTAGTAGATCAGGATTCCTGTTTGCCTTGGCTTCTTTTGTGTGTGTGACAAGGAGAGAACTGATTTCATCAAAACTTCTGCAAAATCTCTTTCAGCTATGCTTATGAAATAAATGACCAGATACATTAGGCGAGTTGGGTCAAGGATAAGAGGGTTTAGTGAAAGGGGGATAGCTCCTTGCTTGTCATGAGTAATGTATAGAATGAGGTAATGCAACTAAAATTAAGTGAGAGCTGCAGAGTCACTTTCCACACAGCTGGAGTGAAGCTTTTGATGACTGTATGATTTTTAAAAAAATGTCCTGGAGCAGCAGAAGGCCTGAAGTCCACAAACACATTATCTTGCAACCTTATGTCACAGTTTATCAGTCCTTCAAGGAAATAGGGCTGTCTTCAAGGGTGAATATCAAAGATATTTTGAGATTGGGAGGTTTCGAAAAACCTTTCCTCCAATTAGTCCTCGCCATTTGTAGTCTGCCTTCTAGCTATAGAATCAGCATGATTGCTACTAGAAATTTGGGGTATGGTTCAGAAAGGATAAGAAATGAAAATGCATTCTGTCTAGAAAGGGCTCATGGGCTAAAGTAGAGTTTATACAAGACAGGTTCTATGATCCATTTAGAAATAGCACTTTTCCCTGTCTTGTCTTCAGACAGTATTTTCAGTGTTTAACATCAGCTTCCTCTCTGGCTGATGGACTTTCCTTCTGCGGAAGGGAGGCAGGAAGACATGGGTTAGACCTGTTCTGACTGTATAGCCTCCGGCCTCATCTGCAGCCTACGGAGAAGGACCATCTGTCACAAAAAGTGGTTTTGAGAATTGAAGTAATTTCAGTGGCTAACAAAAATCAATTCTCTCCTTCCCTCTATTTTTTCTCTCTTTTTTCTTTTCCTGTTGAACTTCCTCATTATATGCTAGGAGATATCTATCTTGAAGCTGACAAAACTCTTGCTTCTCAAGAGGGCTATGGGCCTGTTCCTTTTTGGAAACAGTTTTGGTCAATTAAGTTCCCTTTGAAGGAAAAAATTCTGAGAATTACTAGTGAAAGAGGTGGGAGAAAACCACTAGAAAATCATTTTGGGTGCATGTGAGGATTGAGAAAAGGGTAAGATCAAGGGCATTTTATCCATGTAGGTAAAAACAGAATAAAAATCTTTTCGTCCACTTGGTTTCTATGGTACCCTGAACATTAGCAAGATACTTGAATAACAAAAGACTTCCCAATGAACCTGTACATGTTTGGCATTTGATTTTATTCTGCCTATTTGGTAAAGCCCGTAGGTTGAGAAACATGTATAAAAAGGGCTATTCTGTGGGGTTTCAGGCAGAAGCAACAAAATTGATATGGTAGAAGGGACTTTTAATCCATATTTCTCAGGATTTCCACAGATAAACACTTGAATTTATGATATATAGTTGTAAAACACACAAGAAAGCGACCTATCATGAATTGCATTAGCAGACATAATCAGAGAACATAAGAATTAGATAGTGCCCCATAATTTAATATAGTTGGTTACTGGGTAGATGTTTTAAAAGTGGTGTTCATAAGATTAAGGACATGTAGTAGGGGATTTAAAATATAAGGAAAGGACAAGCTATTTTCAAAGTAATTATAAAAAGAAAAGATAGCTTGAGAGGTCTGAGCTACTGGTCACTGTGCCCTTTCAGACCAGCTTGTTGCTATTATTCAATTGTTATCAAAATTGGGCAAGATATTATCAAGAGACACCCAGGTACATCACTTAAATAACAAATATATTCTTCCCTAGCTACATCTCAGAAATACAACCCACCCTATTATCACCTTCTGACAATCAACATGAGTACTCTCTACCCTCTGCTCTGCTGTTCCAAACTTCTTCTCATTTTGATAACTGCATCTCCCTGGATTTTAAAAATTTAAGTGTTGCCATCTGGCCACTGTTATTTCAGGGCCCTGGTATTTGCATTGCTCTTAGTGAGTCCAGCTCTGTAATAGCCTCTGCTTCAGCTGCACTGGCCTGCAGAGGGAAGCCAACATTGAACTTAGGAGGATGGAGTCCCTCACCCCAGCACGTTCCTTATAGCTTTGACCCTTCTGATGGAACATCTTCATCCTATGGAATTTTCAATTTTACGTAGTAAAGTCCATTCTTGTGTGCTGACGTATCTGAGTTTTTAAACTACTTCAATTTTCTGCTTTGGCAATTCAGGCATTTTTACCTTGGCTTAGTGTGGGCTAGGGGCAAATAAACTTTTTCTATAAAGGGCCAGTGAGGAAATATTTTAGGCTTTGCAGGCCACTAACAGCCTTGTTTGCATATCCTCTTTGTTTATTTTTTATAGCCCTTTAAAAATGGGAAGAACATTCTTAGCTTGAGGGCTGTACAATCATAAAGCCCGGGTGGGGCTGGATTTGGCCAGTGGACTGTAGTTTTCATCCTCAGAGACATCACTTTTGCATGTTTCTGACAGTCACCCCAGCATATTTTCTCAAGCTTCCTAAGAGTACTTGTGTGAAATCCTGTGTCCTGCAGCACTGCCCCCAAAAGGATAATGCCCCTTCTTCAACTTTATATTCTCTCTCACGCCAGTAGGTTCAGAATTCAGATCAGTGGTTTCTGGTTTATTCCAACTCTCTTTGTGATAACTTGTTGAAGTCCTGAAGCTCCATTTTGGCATATTCTCTTTGTTTCTTTATCAGACTCAGCAAAGCATGTCCTTGATTGGGCTAACTTTGGTTCTGGGGTGGGAAGGGTAGAGGTGGAGTCCAGGGGGTGGGGTTCATTGTCCTGCAGGAGAGAGGTTTCTTCAATGAGTGTAGGTAAGAGGGAACGAGATGGATCTCAGAAGTTCAGGTTGGCTGCTTGTGCCATTCAGAGGGTTCAGGAGAATTTGAAGTTAAAGAATTTCAGTTGTATCCACCCAAGTGTCCCCATTCCTACATGATTCTGAACTGCTGTAACCCACGGATATGACCTGAGAGCTTAATCTTTGAGGTCTGCCAGTTCCACATGCTGGTGAGGTTTGGGAAAAGGAAATATTCATACTCTACTGGTGGGAGTATAAATTGGAACAATCATTTTGAAAAGCCATTTGGTAACATCAAGTAGAATTTAAAATGAATTTGCTTTTTACCCTAGCAATTCTCTACTAACTTAGAGATACTTTTTCACATATGAACAATAATGTTCAAATTAACATCATTTGTAATGGATGGAAATTAGAAACAGTCCTAATTTCTGTTCCTTAAATGAAGAATATACCCATGAGGACAAATTATACAAATGTTAAAGTGTTCTAGAACCATATGTCTCAATGTGGATGGACCCTGAAAACTAAATCTTCACTGAAAAAAAGTGGTAGAGTATTTATAGTATGATAAATTATAGTATATACTGCTATATACAGTTTATGAGTATATGCCATATTTGCATTTTATTATATGTCATATAAATATTTTGTGGATATATATTACCAGGGCTGTTGATGTAATATGTGATGAAATATGAAAGCATGAATGGAAATGAGAAACACTAAATTAAAAATCATGATTATTTTTGCAAAGGAGAGTGAGAAGAACATGAATTTATCCCATTTTATCACATCTGTGATATTTTTCTTTCAAAACCCTGAAGATCTAAAGATATAAGGTAAAAATATGAGTTTTGCCAAAGGTCAACGGTGGGCATGTGTATGTTTACCTTATTTTCTATACTTTTATTATGCTTGAACTACATCAGAATTTAATAAGAGAAAAACATTCAGCTTAAATAACTGAACTATATAAGGAAAAATTATTGAGATTTGGTTAAAGTTGCAAATCCTTGTTTCTGAGCAATGAAACCTCAACTTTACCTAGACCAGGGCATTTAGCCTTATAAACTCCATCTCAGACAATACAGAGGCTTTAAAAGAAGACAGAAAAGTGTACTGAGTAATCAGAGAAGATCGCTTTAGTCTTTCCTCTCTGGGGACTTTGAAGAAGGGATGGAGAGAATGGTTCCGGAAAAGTTCAGCTCAAGGAGCTTCGCAGCTTATGGAGTAAGTGCCTCGTCTAAGTACCTCTGTTTCACTCTCAGGGCCTCCCACCATTCATGGGAGCCCCCAGCATCCTGGTATGTCTTTGGGCTCATTTTTTCAATGCGGTAAGTGTCTTACTCAAGATGCAATGAGGCTACAGCATTCCAGGCCTTTCTATTGTGGAAAGATCCTGGAGCCAATGTGACTGATAATATCTTCTGCCTGTTGAGTGAAAACAAAAAGATTGGGTGGTGCTGGGAAAGCTTGGAGATCTAGACTCACATGAAGGAAATCTTGACAAACAAGAGCTGCAAGGGCCCTTCGAGATCTTCATTAAGGTTTTGAGTATTTATGCTCAAATTCATTGTTGAGATAGATTAGGTAAAACAGTGATCATGAAACTATTCTAGCTAAAGCAAATGAAGGAACCTCAAAGACTTCTGCTTCTCCTTCTCTATCCATCCTCTCTCACTCATACTCCTGTTGGTACCAGACCAGTCTCTGAAGAGAACATGGTGCAAAACACTGGTTCATGTCCAGTGACAAATGACAAATGATGATGTTGCTGTCCAGTGGGATACTGCAATTTGCTACGGTTCACCTCAGTTGCTGGGAGTTGAGCCCCTCCATCCTTGCCAGTGTTCTTTCTGTTTCAACCTTCTAGTAATCTCGTAGAATTCAGCTAATATAAACAGACTATATTGATTTCTCCCTTTCTTTATCCATTCTCTATATTCTAGTATTTTCTAGTCTAGTGAATGTAGAATTCTTTCTTTATATTCTAGGTTAAAAATTTTTGAATATTGCTTTATCATGCTATTATATCATGCTGACAAATATCTTTATTGTTTAAGCTGGTTTGAATTTGGTAGTTTGTCATCAGTGGTTATCAGTAGAATTTGGTAGTTACCATTAGGCATGAAAATATGTCAATCATGTTATTATCATCCTGTTATGTTATAACTTTCTATCTCACTGAACTCTATGTACAGGAACCCAAGTTTTACTTCTTTAGTCTTAGATTATGGAGGCAGGAAGAGAGAGTCAGACTAATTCGTGGAGGGAGATAAGATAATGCCAAGAAGGGTTGGGGAAGGAATATCCCCCAGTGCCTGTTCTCCCCAAACAACTCCCCTCCTTAACCCCATGCATTCAGATAAAAATTTGGGTTTTCAAACTGCAATTTTTTCCCAAGCTGTGTTTTTAAAATGCCAACACCTTCCTTTCAGGTAAAACTCATTGATCATTTGTACCACAAGGAGAATACTAATAACATTTCTTGAACACTTTCTACATGCCAAGCACTAAGCTAAGTGCTGTACATGCATTATCTTCTATAACCCACATAATAATGGTCTAAGGTAAATACAACTACTATCTTCATTTAAAGAAGGATAGATGGAAACTTAAAGAGGTTAAATATTTCACACAAAAGTATATGGCTAATAAATGGGAGATTTGAGATTTGAGTCCATTCTTTTAGTGGCTAAGCTATTCTGCAATGCATATTGGTCTTATACCCAAATACTAACTGTTTCATTGGGTGTGTGGAAGAAGGGATGGTAAATTACAGAGCAGGCAGGTATGGGGCTTTCCTCTTCATTTTATAACATGGCTTAAGTTACTTTTCTGTAGGTTTTTGACTAAACATCCTTCTTCAGTAAAATATAAATGAAAAAACTTACCTAAATATAACCCCATGCCATGAACCAAAATTGGCACTTAGAATATAAAATTTACTATAAAATACTTAGTGCATAAATAAGAGCATAATTCCCGAGGAGCTATATGCTATTATCCCTGTTTCCCCATTGTTTTTGTAGTCTCCCCTCTTAAAATACTTGTATAGTACAAATGGGCTCTGAGGAAATTTAAGTAATATAAAAGTTACCTACTGATTATCCATTTTAAAGAGAGCTAACCTGGATATTTGAAATACATCTGTAAAAAAATCTTTTTGCAAATGGTGTTAGTAATTGTTCACATCACTCAAAGTTCCTTGCAGGGAACAAACTACCAAATCCAAACCAGTTTAAACAACAAGGATATTTGTCTTATAACAGGCAATTTTGAAGTAGAATGAAATTTTTGATTGATTCAGTGACTCAAAAATGTAATCAAACCATCACGATCTCTCAGTCTCTTCATTCTGCTGTCTTACACTTTAGCTTTATTCTCAGTTGGTTTTCCTTAAGTTTACAAAGTGGAAGCCAGCAGTATTTGGGGTTACAAACCTCATTATTGTCATACAATAGGAAAGACCAAACCAGCACCCTATTCTCTCTTTACAACTAAAAACATTCCCAGAAGCCTTTCTTCTTTCTTACTGTCCAGAATTAAGGGTCACATGATCATTTCTTAGCCTTCTCTGGGAAATGAATTGTGATTACTCAGTCATCCAATTTTATCTCTGTAGTTAAGGTTATAACTTCAGACACCATTGCTGCTTTTTGAGAAGTGAGAAGTAGACTGTGTTACAGAGGCTACTACAACCAATGGCTCTAAAACAAGGACACTCGCCAAATTCAGTCAACAGTTTAGTTACAAACCAATTATTTTTTTAATCTTTTGGAAGAATCAGTGTTTCTTATTATATAGACCAACTTGCCTTTATCAGATAATAGATTATAATGATTTAATTTTTAACTCTTGAATGCACTTGGTATGTACTTCCATCACCCACAACTCATCAACTTGATAGCTTGCAGATTTACTCTTGGGTTTACTATATTACATATTTAACATTAATTTTTGGAGGGGGAGGAGGAGGGTTCAAAAATTCTCATATGCAGAGCTTAGAGTGCCCTGTGTTGGCAAAATAATTTCATTTGTAAGCATAAAATATCTTCAGAAGCTCTTCCCTTGAAAGTGATTGAGTTATGGGTGCTGGGAACAAGTTATGAACTACAGCATGGTTCAGCAAGATCTGAAGTGGGCCGAGTAAACAATTTTAACCCTCTCCCTTTTTTCACTACCAGCACAGCTGACTGCCCTTGCCTCTTTATTAACTTCAGAAAAGTGAAAACCTAGCAACAAAAAATTAAATCTGTTTTGGCTTTGGCACTAGTATGCCCGCGGAGAGTGCTAAAGACACGTGGAAGATTTAATGCTTAGGGAGAGCAAAAGATTATTTACTTCTGCCTCAGCAACAGAGCTATTCTAAGAGCTCTGATCGCTTAAGGCAACAGGGCAAATGCATGGACCCCCTTTCTAGCTTCTTGCTTAGACTTTTCAATTTGTATTGGTTTATGTTTTTTGGTAAAGAGAGAGCATAGTCTAGAGCAGTAATTTTTCTAAGTTTGTCCTTCCAGGAGACTCCCACGCTGATCACTAATTATATCTATTAAGAGATAGTAATCTACATTTCTGCTTTTGACGTCATTGTCATGGAAATACTAGTTTATAAGGTCCAAAGAACATCTTCTTCTAATTTTAGCAAATGGTGTGATGATAGAATTGAATACAGAGAAGTGGTGAAGGGAGGGATGTGGGAGTAGGTGACCTGAAATTGTTTTGCCAAAATGATGGCCTGGGACTTTGACTTGCCACAGTCCTAAATGCATGAGACTCTTCAGAGCTTGCCCTGTTATCTTCTTTTTCTTTTATGGGGGGGATGTGGGTTAGCCATCAGCTCCCCAAATGATTCTACATTGGCCTGCATGCCTTTTACCATGTAGACCTTTATCCCAGTCTAAGTATGGATCAAACCTGTGTCAGAATATTTCCCACTCAGATTTTGAGACTCACCATTCCACAACCTTAAGAACACTGTGAATATTCTGAAGAGTGAAATTAACCAGCCAGTTAGGGAAGCAAAGTATATGGCTTTTGCTCTATTTATGTGATTGATTAAAAAAAAAAAAACAAAAACTTAAGGTTTGGTAAATTGTTTGGTCAGTTGTAGATGTGTCCTCTTCATTTTTCCTCAACATGGAATAGCATTCTCCTTCTCTTCAGATTAGAATCCTGAGAAATCCCTACTACTTCCCTTTCTGTGATTCTTTGCATCTAATTCATCCTGAAACCCAGCAGTTCTCTGTACAAAATAAGACACAGATAGGTTGTGTCAACTTCATTTTTGTAGTCAAGGTCATAGCTTAAATTAATCCTTAAGAATTTCCTGTTTTATCCCTGACTCAATTCTTGCTTCTCCATAGTCCATTTTCTAACTTGAGTTCAAACTTTTATTTTAAAAGAAAAGTGTATGCCAATCCCCTTCATAAAACTAGTTTCTGGACAAGTGTCATGGTTCTGAACAAAATCCAGACTCTTATGATCAAACTCTACTTGATCTCGCTTCTGCTAACTTTTCCACTGGCCTTGATCTATTGGCCTCAATCACTCTACCTGGAGTGCTACACTTGTTTTTCTCTGTATCTAAAAATTTCTTCCTTGGTTCTTCACACATAGCCTTTGCTTAAATATAACTCTCTGTGAATCATTCTCTGATTATCTTTCAAAAATGCTATGGTAATTACTATGATAGGGTAGTTTAATATCCACACAAAACTCTTTCTCCTACACCAAGAATGTAAAACTGAACTTCACATATTTCAGACCCTCTTAGAGTTTGGATCTTAGAAATAATTTAGTTTCTACTAATTATGTGCAGGGTACTCATGCTGTGGTTCATAGGGTCTCTAATCTAATAAGACCCCGCTAGATTTTGTTGGCTGGATTGTGGTGGGAGTGGTGTGATTTTGGAGTAAGCTGTCACGGTGGCCACACTGCAAGTAGTGAAAGGAAGCTTTCTGTTTTGGCAATGCTGCAACATCAGCAACAGCTGTTTTAATTGTACTGGGGCTGGAGTATTTCTGCAGTCTGCAGGGATGTAACTTCCCTAATATAGTAGCTTCTTATAACAACTCATGCAGAGACTGGGGGTTGCTCTTAAGAGGCCCTCCTAGAGCACAAAACCCAGTCCTTTTAACGATGTTACAATTATTGAATTCCCTGCATAGAATCCCTTTCTGCTTAAATGACAGTAGATTCTGTTGTCTGCAATAAAGTCTGTACCAATATAAGTGCCTCCCATAGTTTCTTTTTAGTTCATCTCTTAATAATTTTCTTCAGCCTTAGCATACCTTCAAGTATACAGTCCTATATTGTTTCTCTCCATTACAGTACATGCTTCATGTGGATAAGTCCCTGTGGGCCTGCTCACCAGCCTGCATCAGTACCTAGCACAGTTCTTAAAGCATGAAAAGTATTCCATAACCTTTTTGTTGCATGAATGAGTGGGCCTGGGAGTTTGCTGAGTTGCTCTGCCTCATACTCAGCAATCTTAGCAGCAGGGGGCTTTACTTTGCAGTAACAATCTTTCATTTGACTTACCATTTGCTTCTGGTCCAGTTCCACTTTAGTTTTTCTGACTCAGCAATGGAGACATGAACTTGTGATGATGATGACAGAGAGCATCCTTGAATTCTCTAAAAGCTGCACACTGGGGAGCGTCTGCTAAATGATGCCTCACATTGGTCTTACCAGAGCAGGGCATAGCCAAATTTCACTATCACTAGTGTCAGAAGGACCAGCCCAGCTTGACCATCACAGGCCCTTCTTGCTGGAAAAGCTATTTCACAAACAAAGGCAGGTCTGGGCACTCTCATTCTGAAAAGCTGCTAAAGACCATCCTGTCTGTTTGGGTTGCTTGCTTGTCTCTGATAACTCAGCACACTTTCCTCCTTTGCACAAAAAAAAAAAAACCAAAAAAACAAAAAAAACGGCAAGTCCACAGAATGCCCCAGGTAGCTGGGCACTCTATTTGCTCTTTTAAGAGCTGTCTTTCCCTTTGCCTACTTCCAAATGAAGCAAAGGGTGTAGAAATGCTTATCATCTTTTTGCTTTTTTTTTCAACAAATCAAGAAGTTGGTTTATCAGCATAAACTGTTGAATAATAGATTATTTGCCTAAAATAACCTATGCCTCGTTCAATTTTTTATTCCTAGTGCTGGGTACAGGGTCTGGTACATAATGAGTGCTCAATAAATGTTTGGAGAATGATTGGATGAGTGAATCATCATAGTTGTGTGCTTTAAGAAAAAAAAAGCTGGCAAAAGGTTAATATATGCAGAGAAGGCTTAGTATCTGAGGGGAACAAAAAATCCCAAATATGACTTTGATTCTATTCAAATGTGTTCCTGCAGTTAGGCAGGATTTCATTAACATTTGCTCCACATCATGCCTGCTGAATATCATTGCAAGGTTTAGTTGACAAGTGCCATTCACAAATCATGTCTTGGAACCTAAGAGGGTCTCCTGCCACGAGGGCTTCCTTTCCTCAGTCCAGACACAAATAAGATGGAACATGTCAAATGCTCTTCTTTCGGAGCTCGTGTTAGAGAAGAATGAGCTTGTTCAAGGTCAGGGCGAGTGCCCACTTTACTTTGCATTCATGAGCAAGAAAGCTGGCGACAGGTAACCTTCAAACAGGGAGGCTGTCATTGGCAGCAGGGCACAGGCTGGGAATTGAATCTTCCTAAAAAAGTTACATCTGCTGGCTGGCAGGAGAAGGAACTCATGTCAGGACAGACGACTAAACTGGCAGCGGAGGGCTGCTGGTTACTGATTAAGTTGGGCAAGGCATTTTAAAAACAAAACTCACTCCTAAGGTTGAGATTAGGCAGGCTCTCGCAGGTTCTCACAGTGGGGAGGGGACTGAGAGTGGGTGGCTAGAAAAGGGTGAGGTCAGGAAAAGGACAGGCTGTGGGCATGACCTTGGCTTGGTGGGGGGAGAAGTCTACTCACAGAGGTGACCAGGCCCTCTGTTCTGTCTCCGGGAGCTGCCAGAATCAGGTAATGTGTATCTGCAGGGCAAAAATTCCTGTCCCTGAGGTTGAGACACTTCACCGGTTTGCCAGCTGTTTCAAAGGGCAATGTGAAATTCTCAATCCCAAATGGTTTGAGTCTCTTGACTAATATGTAAATCACACAGCTCACTTCAAGTACCTTTTGAAGTAATGACTATTTCCACTCTCAAAGTGCCTGGGAATAACCACTGTGGTTGTTACTCTTTTCACTTGTTTACTGTATAACAAGTCTTGAGTTATGTGGCTTGCATAGATTAATTAAAGACTGAATCCTTACCACTTGGTGAAATAGGTGTATTTATCCCTGGCTTAGTGATAAAGACCTGAGGCTCAGAGTGGGCTCAACTTGTCCCATGTGACAGAACGGGAAGGTGATAGTGCTGACTCCCCAGATTGAGAGCAATTCTGTCTTGGGAAACATGTCCCTAAATAGGGATTCTTTATCAAGCTGCAGAAACTTTTAAAAGCTATTTGGCCCTAAGGTATATTGGGAACTAACTATATATTATTGCTCTTGTGTTTCTCAAACAGCTTACTTTATATAGCTATTGATCACACTAAGATTTTTTTCCAGATTCAAGTGAATGAAGTAGAAGGTAGACTGGCTGTGGGTGGGCAGCAGCCACAGCAGTGGAAGCTGGCTTATACATTGTGAGTGAGGAGAGTTGAGCCCAAAGCCTCTCCCTCCTGACAGTCTGTCCCAAAGTCTGAAATCCACTCAAGGAGAACCTCTCGTGGTGAAAATTCTCAGTTGCACGGTTAACTAAGTTCTCACCAAATTCTTGCTAATAATATGGATCAGTTTTTCTCATTTGATTCTCTCAACAAACCATAAGGCAATTGTTTCCTCTTGGCATGGGTTAATTTGTCAGACTAGACGAGACAGGGAACAAAGCCCTCAGGGAATGGAACATGGCACAGGTATCTTTTGATGCTAAGAAGCTTGTCAGGAGAGGTTTGTCAGAAAAGGTCAGAAGCAGTTGACCCTGTCTCTTAGGGGTGGATCCTGATGGGAGGCAGAGATCAGCATGGAGGTTTGGGTATCCCAGTAGGTAAGGGTGAGGCCTTGGAAAGGTGTGAAGTTAAAACATGAAGAGTGTTTGTGTCTAGAATCCCTGGATTTGAATATGTAAATTCTTAGCTGTTAAGTAAGCATTTTCAATGGCCCAGTCAAAATTTTATTTTATCAAAGTACTAAACCAGTCTTTTAGCAGTTTTGCCTTGGAAGTCCTGGAGCATAGAGGAATTTGAGAAAAAATGATGAGAATTGGAAAGGATGTTGTGACTTTGATAAACACTTCTGTCATTCTAGAACCAATATAGGGCCATCTGATGGTCCAGCTCTTCCTCATGTGCTCCCTTTGTCGATGAGCTCAAAGGTCTCAGATAGACTCAGAAAGGCACTATGCATGCTCTGTCACAGCGTGAACCTGCATACCTGCCTCCCAGGAGACAGGCCTGGGCATGGGGAATTCCAGAACTTTAACCCACTATGATCCTCCAACCTGGGGAACTTCTGACCTTTCCTTATCTCTTTCCCCTGTTCCTGCCCTGTTCCTGACACTCAGCCCAAACTTACAGTTCTATAGTTCTCTTAGGAGTAGTGCCAATAAAGGCAGGGTATGGAAGACATTACCAAAACCAGTCATCATCCTTCACTGGTGTCTCCTCTCTGGATATCAGCAAAGACACTGCTGGCCTCTGGCAGATTGATCATTGGCCCAATTTAATTTTCATTTCCTTTGATCCCCTTCAAACCAGCCAAATGTCTAGTGCCCTCATCCCTTCTCTCCTTCCTCCATCGCTGCTTCCTTTACAATTTCGTGTACTCTCATCCTAGATCAGCCTCTCCTGTGGATTCTTATTCAAACTTACCAGCCCTGAGGTTCAGGGCCTGTTCTTTTTTGGATGACACCAGGTTTTCCAGATACAAGAAAATTTACCAGCATGTTGATAAACTAGTATGTTGCTTCTTTCTGATAAGTGATATCTTAAAACACTTCAACACAGGCCTTTGTATAAGAAAAAGTCTCCCATGGAATAACTTAAATGGGAAACCCAAGAACTATCACCTCAATAACTGGTCTCCTTCCCTGTGAAGTCAGCTGCCCCTTCCTTGTGTGTGAGATGGGTCCAGGGCTGGAGGTCTGCAAGGCTCCAGCACACTTCATTCATCAGTCCACAAAGCTCTTGCCAGCTAGCTGTAAATCTCTCATAAGTCTAAAGGGTCTCCCTCTGCAAAGTAAGGGTTAACAGTGAGAGGACAATCTTTTTTCTCTGGGTGATGACTTGGGAAAAGGCTACTAAATTATTACAAAGTACTCTCAAACACTGAGCATTTGAGAAAAGCTTATATTAAGACTTGGATGAAATGGCTCCAGGAGTTGGATGGGAGGTTGAGATGGGATTCTTGGCAGAGTCCAGAGTTGAAGAGTGAACTTTTTGCAATGCATTTGAAAAAAAGCACTAAATGAAGTATTCATGGCCATTAGATGCTTTCCATCCTACAAATGTACCCAAGTCTGGCAAGTTTGGGAGATGATTGCTGCCAGCCATTGTCCAATTTTGTGATGCTATCTTAAGGCATCTTGGAGACATATTGTGCTATGAGAGTTTGGGGCCTATTGGGGAGGGGTGGGGGCAGTATCCCAGAGTTTGAATACCCTCTTTTTCAGTGTTAACTGTGTAGAACACGTATGCTTCCAAATGCTGTCCTGAATAAATCTGGATCACTTGCCTTGTTCCAGAAGCCACCTAGAATTGGATTTGGTAATATTTATAGGCAGGACAGATTGTTCTGGAAGAAATTTAATAGTACCAAATTTCTCATGTGGGCACCTTAATTTTCTCAGTTTCTTAGACTTGGGGTGTGAGTGCCTTATATCTAATAGCCTATTTCTGTTATATTCTACACAAAAGTGTACCTTTTTGAAGATCTGCAGTTAGACTTCTGCGGAACTTCACATGGATCACATTCTGGACTCTACTCTGTTCACCCATAGTAACATCTAAGCACCTGGACTCTGAGTCTTGACCAGGGCAGGTTTTTGGTTGATACATAAGTCATAAAATGTAGAGAAATATGAAATACTTTGATTGATATGACCATAAATCCCTTTTTTTTTAAGTTTTTATTGATTAGCTCATGTCTGTGTGTCAAGATAGAACAAGAGAACACAGACCCTTTGACTAAATGCTCATCTCTGCTCTACTCTTCCTGAAGATGTTCTCTGAGGGCCATGCTGTCAGTCCTGTGTCTGCACACTGTGCACAGCAGAAAGCAGAGGCAAGGCCAGTTGGCCAGGCTTTTATTTAACTATGTGTGGTCATGTTTCCTTATTAGAGTCTTTTTGGAATATTAATGTGAAGTTCCCTGGGAAATGGAGTGGAATCAGTAGCTACCATCTGCCATGGAAGACTTCCCATGCCAGGGAGAAAAGATCATACTTAGAAAATTCACTCACTTATCTTCTCAATATCAAAGATTCTGACTCCTGTTTTTACAACTTTTGGGGGGGAGTAGTATGTGTGTGTACTCTTTTGTTCCTACTAGGATTTATTTGGGGGGTGGTATAGAAATAGCTTACAAATATTTGTTTCTTACCATCTTCTGGTCTTTTTAATCAGGGCAGTCTTGGTGCAAGAACCAAAGGAGCAACTACTGAAGGAAGAGAAGGGATATTTGCACCGAAGTATTGGAGATAAAACTGTATGGAAAGAGAGGCCATTGATAGGTTAAGGTGAGTGATGTCTTCCACCATAGAAAATTAACCATTTTAAAATGAAACCTTCAGGTGCCATTTAGTACCTAGCGGTGCATAACTACCACATTTATCTGGTTCCAGAACATTTCCATCTTAATTTAAAAGAGATAATAATCTGTGTGAATGGGTAAAGCCTCTTACCCATTAAACAGTTTTTCTGCATTTCTCTGTATCTTTCCCTTTCCTCAGCCCTTTGCAACCATCAGCATTCTGTCTCTGAAGAGTTATCTGTTCTAGATACTTAATAGGCATGAAGTCATGTAACATGTGACTTTCTTTCTCTTAGTATGCTATTTTAGCAGTTGATATCAGTCCTTTTCCTTTCATAACTGAGTAGTATTCCTTTGTATGGACATATCACAATCTCTTTATCCATTCATCTGTTAATGGAAAATTGGGCTATTTCAACATTTTGGCTTTTGTGCATAGTGCTACTGTGAATATGTGCATGCATTTCTTGTTTATCTGTTTTCAGTTCTCCCATGTACAGATTTAAGTGTGGAATTGCTGAGTTATATGAGGATTCTTTGTTTCTGAGGAACTATCAAATTGTTTTATTTTTTTTTATAGTGGCTCAACCATTGTGCCCCCAGCCAGCCATGAGGCTTTACATTTCTCTACCTCCTCATCAACACTTAGAATTTCTGTTTGACACATCCTTTGACCATTGTTTACCTGTTTTAAAATATATACCAATCTCTGGTATTTGTGTGTGTTGGTACATATGACAAAAACTAAGTTGCTGTTTCAGAACAATTTCATCTTTTTAGATCCTATACATCATCCCTGTGTCTTTGATAATTTTTCTTTTTTTAAAGATTTTTTATTTATGCATAGAAGAGCTGGGATGTAGGCCAGAGGTGCAGAGGGTAAGATGATTCACCAGAGACAGAGCTGATAGCAGAACAGGCAGATCTATAGAAATACTCTGCTGAGGGGAGTGTATTTCTCCCACATGGTCTGCTGAACCATGTAGGTTCATTCAGGGATGGAACTGAGGCCTTAGCCATAACAGTGCTGAGATTTAACCCCTATGTTGCCAGGGAGGCTCTGTTTGATAATTTTTGAACATAGTATATATTGTTGCAAGGTTGCTCTTGTATCTTGGAGCAACCTCTGTGTTATACATGAAAGATTATTCATGTCAATTCCTGCACTATTTTTTTTTGGTTACATGAACTTGTTGGAACAAGTTGAAAGAGACCTCTGTCTGGAAAGCCAGGTACTAGTGGCTCACATTTGGTTTTTGTTGAAAGCTCTTTGGAAAGTAGGAATCTATGTATGATGCAAAAGAGTATATGAAAAAGGAGATGCCTCTGGTGTGTGCTTTTTTCTTCTGCTTCACATACATTTCCACACTTTAACCTCATATCTAGCACAGGAGGGAAGAGGAATGAGCTATCCAGTGAGGTCAACAGAGTTTGGAGGACAGAGGGAAAGACAAGGATGACTTTGTTACTATGGATAGCATAAGAGGCAAGAATCTTAAGCCTGTTATAGCTCAACTGGTGAATTCAGTGATCAGAGAAAAATGACAGAAAGCAGAATTCAGGGTTGCTCAACCTTGGCACTATTGATATTTTGTGCTGGATACTTCCTTGTGGGAAGGCTGTCCTGTGCATTACAGGATGTTTTACAGCTCTCCTTCCTTATACCCCTCCTCCCTTATCCTGGCTTCTGTCAACTAGATGCCAGTAATATGCCCCACCCTCTGCTCCAGTCCAGACATTGCCAGTGCCGGTTGTCACACAGGGTGGGGTGCGGGGATGACTCCCCTTTGAAAACCACTGGCAATGTATTATTTTTTTTTTGTCAGTTATCACTTGGTATTATCAGTGGAGTATTATCTAAAGGCTCATACTCATTGAGGTCCCACTATGTCAGCACAATGCTCACTCAGCACTTTCACTTCGTTTTTTTCCTCAGCAACTATTTGGGTGTCTGGTCTGCTTAGGAACTGAATCACTGATGTAGATGACACTCTGGTAAACTCCTGCCCCCTAGGGCTTCCTCTTTAGTGGAAAAAGGTGTACTAAGTAACCACATAAAATCATACCTTCTGGTACGAAGTCTTTCGGGACTATGAGAAGAACAGCCCCAGTGCTCACTATGTATGTCTGTGCTGAGACAGTCATTATGTACCAACTCACACAGCCCACGCAACATCCATCTGTTGGAGGTCCTGGTACTCATGCCTCTTTGGCAGAGAAGGAAGGAGGCGCTTAGGTGGGAAAAGCCACATTGATAGTAAATGGTGGAATTTGGGATTTGTATTGGAGGCATTGTCTGCTGAGCCTGACTTACTAGCCACGACCCCCAGAAAACATGAGGTGACCATCTGAAGAAGGAATACATGTTAATTGGGAAAGAGAGGAAGATCTCTGTTCAAAGGCAGAGATCTTGAGGTGGGAGAGAGGGAGTGTAAAGCACTGAGGAGAGCAGAATGCCTTCAATGGCCAGAACACTGGGGAGGGAAAAGTCTGAGAAGGAGGGTGATGCCGGCAGGTCTGTCTCTTGGCAAGTCTTGCTGGTTACTTGACAGGGATTCATCACTCAGCAAGTAGGGGGTTTAAGTAGTGAGGAGACACTTGGGTTGCCCTCATGATCAAGTTTAGTGTTTGTTCGCAACCACCCAGTGAGGAAAGAATGAAAGTCATCTCATTGATGAAATGGAGGAGAAACATGCTTTGAAAAATGGAGTTGACTTTTAAGCTCAAGCTGGTCCTATTCCAAGCCTATTCTCTTCAGTGCCACACTGGACAACATCCTTCTGCCCCAGAGTCTTGCCACACAGCTGGATCACTGAGCTTGTGAGAGCTAGGGGGTTGGGTCTGAGGTCTGGAAATTCTGTCAGGCATGTTTCAATCTCCTTGTGTGAACACAGCCTTGGCGCCATACATCCAACAGTTACTCTTTAACACTTGAAATTTCTCTCTCTGTTTATTGTGTTGCACTCCACCTCCAATTCACCCTGTTACCCTGCCCACCCTGACAGTCCTGCAATTTGCCCCGGGACACTGTACACGTGGCCTCTGATAAGAATCACTCCATTCAGAGCTGCTGGCAGGTAGATGTCCTATTTGCTCAGACATGCGTGAAGGTCTCCACTCCCCAGGTCTCATGGCGGTGGAGTGTGGAGCTCTTTGGCTGGCCTTCTCCTGTTCTTTTGCAGATAGTGTTTCCCCCTCCAGGTAAACTTCAAACTGGTGTTCATTTAAATATTAATTTGCAATTGCACAATCTCTCCTGTGACATTACCACATTCTGTAGAGATTAGGCTGAGTGAGACTTCTTGCTCACTTTAATCACACATTTTGGTAGTGCCGAGACTTGCAGTGGAGTTGATTTCTTCCATTTATACCATCCCAAACTCTCTACAGTGCTAACCAAATTGAAATGAGCCCCTTCATCTTACACATGGATAATTAAACTTCAAACACTGTTTATCTCAGTCCCCAAATCCTCAGAATGCAGAAGCAAATTAATTTTAAATCTATATCTGCTTTAAATAGTAATTGTTTAATCAACAGCCTTGATGTATAATTATATTCTTTGTTCGTACTCCCTGCAGGCTTGAATAGACCACATAATTCCTGGGTTGCTTTCATTTCTGTAATTAGATCATGTAACAGACCCTTACTATATTACAGTTGACTGTAGTTACTCCCCCCCCATTCTAAAATGGTTTCTTATGAATCCTTAGATTATAAAAGCCCAGTTTAATATGGAGCTGTGAGTGTTTTCTTTTAATCCTCTACTTCTCTTTCACCTAATAATTTACTTGATTTTACTGGTGGCTGCTGCATTGTGTGGGCTATTTCTTTTCAGAGTTGAGAGTTCTTGTCCTTATTTTGAACTCCTGTTTTCCTAAAAGAAAATCCTTTTTGACTGCATAGAAACACATTGTCTGGACCCCTTGAAGTCCATGTTATCCCTATAGAAGTGATATATAGGATTCAAATGAAAAAGAAAGTAGTATCGTGGGCTTTGGTTTTCCAACCATCTGGGGCTTCATGGAGAAAGAGGAAGTAATTTTCCTTATTAGAAAGAGCAGTTTTTGTCTCCAAGAATTATTTACTTGCCGGATTTATCCCCTAGAAATGCAAGCTGGACAGCAGATAATTAGGTCAACATTGAAATCTATTCTCTAATTGGAATTTCTTTGTCCCACATAATGTGCCTGATTTTCTATGGGTCTGTGCTAGAAGTACAATTGTTTAGCCAACCTGACTATTAACTCCCTTTATCATTTGTGTGCTTTACCTCATTAACTTTCAGATTTGATTAACAGGAGTTCTTTAATTCTTAATATTTTCCTTATTTTTTGTTGTGGTATGCAAAATTGGGAAAGCCATAGCAAATATGGCCTAATCAATAGCTGCGGAGAGAGAATCATTTTACAATTTGTCTTAAAATAAGTCATAGGGTAGGTAGTTCAAGCTCAAAATAACTTGGCTCTTTTCAACTAATTTTCAATTTCAAAATTGTACCTAAGTTTGTACTGTCACTTTTGCTTTTCTTTAGCTTTATTCATTTCTTATTTTCTTGCCTGCCCAAGGAGTGTCATGTTTTTGATTACTTTCTCTTATTTATAAAACTGTATGTCTTTCAGGCAGTATCTCATTTTGCTATTTTGTCTCCTTCCCATTTTTATGTAATTGTTAGGTCATTTTTATTTTTATCATTTTACCATTCTTTTGGGTATTTGGAAAATCTTCCAAGTTTGCCTGTAGAATTAATTAATTGGTTATTCACCTTCCCAGATCATCCATGCAAATGCTAAATTAAATGTGACATCCTCAATGATACCACTACATTCACAGATTAATAATTATCCTGTGTTAATAGAACTATGATGTTTGGTTGGAGAGTTCTGATCCCTATCTTCCTGCTACTTTTGACCAGGGGAATAGTCATTACATAATTATTTGCATTTTTCTAAGATTGAGAAATCCACATAATCAAACAAAAATAATTTTAGACATGTTTGACTTAGATGCTATATCAGTTAAAGTCTCATTGGGAGATATAAACCACTTGGTCTTTCTATAGAACAAATATAGTACAGGAAACTGGTGTTATTACCCAGGTGATGGTAAAATTGAGAAGCCAAAGAAGAAAGAGTACAGCAATCAGAGGTTGGCAATGGTTGGAAGTGGCTACCACCCTAGGCTGGAAGCACCACAGGGGATTAGAGCTACTACCAGAGCCTGGAGCTGGGAGATGCAGAGGCCTGTGTGCTGAGAACTAGCAATGCAGAGGGCAGAGTTGTCCATGGGGCTTAGGGGGGGATTCCCAAGAGAAATAACTATGCCTAAGATATCACCCAAGGAAGGGGAGCAACCAGGTAAAAATCCTAGCTTCTCTTCTAGGAGAAGCCTTCGACTTGCAAACCTTCTAGTGTTTCATTAGCTTACTCTACCTGGAAACCAGCTGGCAAGAATTCAATTTCCAAAATTTATAGATTGAGTCGGGGGAAGTACAGAAGTGGATCTAAGAACAGGGGCACTGACCAATACAGATGTAGTCAGATGGGCCCTGAAAGTCAGGGTAAAGTCCTTTATGTGTCTTCAGCGAGCCGGCCAGCGAGTGGGCCAGTTCACCACTAGCCATCACCTACCTTTCATCCCTTTGGGCGCCACTGCCAGGCTCGTGTGCCTGGAATACTCTTTCCACCTTTGTGCAGTGACCCTCACTTCCTGCCACATCTAGCCTGAACATTTCAAGATTCTTAATCTGGGTTGCCCTAGCCAGCTCCAGATTTAGTTCAGTTTGTCTCAACCCAATTCCTTGCCAAAGGGGAGGCAGGAGAAAAGGTAAAATATTATTAACTGACCATATCTTATGGAACAGACACTACCCTCAGATTTTAATACTCAGATATTGCTCATGTTTTTAGGATAGAGGCTCAGTAAGGCAAGGTAACTGCTCCAAGGTGACATAGTCTGGCTAGAATTGGAGCCAGGTCCATCTGACATCAAATCTGTTTCCATTACACCGAATCACCCTCCTGGTTTCATTAACACTCAGAGAAAATCAGTGATTTATTAAACTTCACATGGGGTAAGTGCTACCTGAAAACTCAATCCATCTGTTTTGGATTTAAAAGATTTTCCTAATAGTTATATTTTAGCAAACTTTTATCCACTTAACCTTAGTTCAAGTCTTACTTTCTCCATGATACTTCCCCCTGCCTGAAAATCCCACTCCAGGCTCTCCTTTCTTTGAACTTCTCTGGCACATACACATTAGACATTATATAGTGGTGTCATGGAGTTTCTAAGTGCTTCACATAAGGGCATACATTCAGAAGTCAAGATGTAAATAGTAACAATTATTTTTAATACCCCCACCCATAAAATTTCATTCTAGTGACATAGTTAAATTTAATGATTTACTGTCAGCCTGTGTAAAGAAGTGTGATAAACTGTTAGTAAGTTTAGGCAAAGAACTCCCTATTTCTTAGGAGTGATTTTACCTTTAATACCCACAAGTATCTTTTGGGGGCAGTGTTAAAATGTAGATCTTGACCCAGAAGTTCTGGGCAAGGCTGTAGGGTTCCCTACAGGGACCATACTTTGAAGGCTAGAACACAAAGTTACACATCGGAGGTGCTGGCAGTTCCCAGGGATGCTCATCACAGTGGACATGATGAGCAGGGAGCTGTGTATGCTCACATCTGGGGATATGGGACACTGCCCTATCGTACAGGTCAGCATGTTGAAAAACAAGAAAGAGATTGAGGGATTTTTTTATTACATTCTGTTAGTGAGAGTAAATTTGACAGGGGTGGGACTAGCTCAAAGTATTATATGGTAAAGATTTGTTTTTCTTCCAAGAAAGTTTTTATAGTCTATTGCCATTTTAACATTTTAATTGAGGGGACAAAGAAGGACACCAGAAATGTGAGGAGTGAGGTCTCTCAGCTGGCCTTGAAAGGGAGAGAGAGAAAGCTGTTCTTGGGCTCTGCTCTTACTTAGTGGTCTCCAACAAGGACCAGGGAGGTATTCTGTGGGGTCTCGGTGTGAGGAATACTCTGAAAGTTGCCTTTGATGTAATGGTGGCTGCATTTCTTGTTCTATTTTGCCAAGTTTTAGCTAGACAATAGCTATAAGAAACCCTTTCTGAGAGAAGAAAGAGAGTAACTGCCGTACTTGCTCATATGCACACATACCCCTACATTGTGTTTTGGTGGCCTGGATGATGTATGGCGTTTAGCAGGGACTTTCTACTCAGTCTACTCACTGTGCTTGAGCCCCGAGTCATTTGGAAATCTCATTGGGGGCAGGTGTGCTGGCCCCCCAGGGTCATGGGTGAGACTGCCCTGAGAACACAGGTCAGCTAGCTGCCTCTCGGGGGCTCCAGGAGAAATATGGGAAGATGTACCCTTCTTTACCCACCGCATCTCCCTGGGTCTCAGAGACCCAGGTTGTGAACCAAAAGTGCTTTCTTGATTGTTAAAATCAAACTGAATATTTTAATAAGGATCGAAGCTTACCTGAGGTCCTGGCCAGAATCAATCTTACTTCCATTTTCAAAAATCAATATCGTATTTCCTATAACTCAATCTTCTTGTTTCTCTCCTAAATCCCTGTTGCTGATAAAAAATAATCATTACTGCCTTTGTCAGACATTTAACTATTTATGATCCATACCATCTGCTGCAGATTTTTCAGTTTATTTTAGGATTTTAATGAAGTTTTTTATTTGTTCCTTTCATAACTATGGTACCAACCATTACGTTTAGGACTCAGCTCAATTTTTTCCCAACCATCTGGAGGAAGATTGGATCAATCTCATATATATGGCTAATCTTGGAACTGTATCAGAATTTTTTTTTTGAGGATTTGTACAGATTTCCCTCATTGGTCATGATCCAGAATGTCCAGAATTTAAAAATGCTTAAATTTTATTCACAATGTGGTCTTCCCTAGCTATCAAATACTAGCAAATTTTATTGATTTAGGTGTTCTTGGGTGTTTGAAAAACATGGGGGAGAAGCAGTGGCCAGAATGAGATAATTCTGTTTGAAATAAAATTTAAGCACAATATATTCTCTTTTCTTGTGTCCTATTAAGCCTTTAGAAATTGCTGATTTTGGATTTGGCTAAGTGCTTCTCTTTTCTAGAAAGGGTATGAGCTTCATACCCTTTCTAGTGTGGGGAACATGATTTTCATCTATGTCTTTAGTCTTTAGCAAATAGGTGTTTAATAAATACCAATAGCAGAATCAACAAATGACTTTATCTGATTAAGCTATTTTATGTTTTATGATTGGGACCTTTTTGAATTCTGCAAAGGACTGAAGAGGAGATACAGACACATCTTTTCCTTCATAAAGTGACAATTTTCATAAAGAGATCATGCCTATCTTACTCATCTTTTGATTTGGAGTGTTTAGCAGAGTGCCTGACATAAAGTAGTTTAATAAACATTTTGAGTGAAGGGATATATGAATGAAAAGTCATTATTAAATCAAAACATCAATTAGGTGCACCATAATTTTCCACCCACCCTCCCCATTGCCTTCTTTTCCAAGGTTTTGTGTGGGAAAGTAAGAAAAATAAAAAGGGCTCATGATTTGAATGGGCACATGCTGACTTCCTGCAGCTGTCTGAAAATGTCTGTCTTGTCTATTCCTCCAGGTTTCTGATTCTCAAGCCTTCCCTTGTCATCAGAATTATTTGGGAAGCTTTTTAAAACCAGCAGATAAAGTTGTGGTCATTGTAGGATGGGTGCTGCACATCAGCATTTTTTTTTTAAGATTTATTTATTTATTCATACAGAACTGGGGTACAGGCCACGGGTGCAGGGGTGGTGAGAGGATTCACCAAGAAAGAGTGGGCAGCAGAACAGGCTGAGTGGTGGAAGAACACTGCTGAGGGGAGCAGAGCGGCAGGCCAGAGGAGGTCTGCCACATCATGTGGTCACCTCCCGAGCAGGCAGGGATTGAACTCATGCATAAGTGGCTTCAGCTTCTTAGCGTTGTGCTTTAACCTGCTGTGCCACCAGGGAGGGTCCACATCAACATTTTTAAATGTTTTCCAGGTGTTTCTAATCTTCAGCCAGGTCTAAAAACTACTGCACTACTGCTTAACATAAGGATTTTGGGGAGGGTGAGGTGGTGGGGTGGTTGTGGTGGAAACAAGACAACTTGTTAGAACTCAAGATTTTCTCTATCTGTGTAAGTCATTGTATGTCTAAGTCATCGTATGTCTATTGGAACACCTCAACCTCCACTAGCACTTTGGCACTGGTTGATGATATTTGACTCTGGAGAAGAGGAGGGAGGAGGAAATCATCATCAGCCTGGTAAATGTCCCAGATATGTACCAGCTCTTGGTGAGCACTCTCAGCTGGGGACCTGCACAGCCAAAGCTCATCTTTGCAGAGCAGAACAATGTTGCTGGCTTATAGCATTTGCATTTCCCAAACACACACATTATGTTATTATTTCTATGGAGTGAATGACACTGGGCTCATCCTATAGGTGTCTTTTCTGTATTATAGGTTTCCAGTATGGGAACAGCTTCATGGATGTTGTCCTTGGAAGCTATTGTAGAAGAGAGTGCTCTGAATGTCCTGTGGGGATAGGATGTCAGAAGTCAGTTGGCAAAAATGATGGGAAAGAGCAAGCAAGCCTTGGCTTCAAAGAAAGAAGTTGTAGAGTCTTATTATAAAATGAAAAAGGAAAGTAGGGAAAATGGATAGGGCAATAACATGGAGCATGAAAGCTCTCTGGAGTAGTCAACATGCTAAATAAATCTTAGACTTCTGGTGAAGCATTGGGTCACTGTGGCCTTAAGGCCAAACCCTCCCTTTCAGTATCTTGGAAGTTAGGAATAGTTTTTACATTGTCAAAGGCTAATAAAGAACTAAAAGAAAATACTGCATAACCCATGGAAATTTTATAGAATTTAAATATCAGTGTTCTTAAGCAAAATGTTTTGGGATGTCAGCTTACTCATTCACTCTCAATTTGCCCACAGCTGCCTTCGACCATGGCCCCTCTGGGGGAGTTGAGCAGTTATAGCAGAGCTTGTGTAGCCCACAAAGGCTAAAATACCGACTGTCTGACCCTTCACAGAAAAAAGTTTGTTGACTGTTAAAGAATCAGAAGATGAACTATATAGAAGAGGTAATGGGGGAAGGAGTGACAGACAGGAGGAGGTTGAGATTATTTTGATGATTGTTTACAAGTGCCAAACACATTTAAGCTTCTCATTTACCCCTAGGTCAGGGTCCCAGCAAAACACAGGTACCTTGTACTCAACTTAAGGTAATAGGGAGAGGGTTTAATTAATGTACTATTTGTGAGGTCAGAGAAGGAATTAGGATCTCTGAGAGAGAGATTCCATTTTAGTCAGGTAAGCAGGGTTAGCTCAGTAAATGCTGAACTAGGATCTGAGCCCAGACTGATCCAGGACCCATTGTCTGGATCATTTGCCATCTGAGCACAGGTGGAAGGAACCTTCTTAGAATCAGTTTTTCTTTCTCCCTACTCAGGAATGGCATTCACAGCATTCCTCTGCCACTGCTTGAAATATATATCACTGTGGGGACTAACCACAGTCTTGTGGTCATTGCTTTCTCTACTGAGGTATCTCTCTTTTGACAGGAAAGTTCTTTAGAATAGACAAACCCAAGTTACACTTTCTTTTTTTTTTAATTAGACATATATGTGTTTTTATTGTCACATAGGAATATGAAATTTCTCTACCCACTTTACTGTTTAATTCAGCATTGCTAGAAAAAAATGCTTCCATTTTTCTATACTCAGTTTTATGATTTTTCTTATAGATGTGCCTCCCTTTAGGTAGATGATTACTTCCTGTACTTGTCTTCATCTTTCTTTTTTAAAAAGATTTATTTATTCATGCATACAGATCTGGGGTACAGGTGTAGGTCCAGGGCTGGTAAGAGGATTCACCAGAGACA
>NW_004567108.1:40160525-40182851 GCF_000260355.1 Condylura cristata
AAACGAGCAGTTAAAAGTCAGGGAAGGTATGTTACCAGGCCTGTGGTGGCCACTCACACCCACTCTGTGAGAGTGGGTGGCGGTGGGTGACGAGAGTGCCTTGGCAAGCCTTGCGTTGTGTCGGTGTCCTCACCTGGAAGAGCATTCCGCAGGCCGGGCGGTGAAGGCGTGCTGCAACACGGCTGCCCTAGCTGTCGTAACAGGATACCTCAAACCTGTTGGCTTATGAGTCCTTATTTTCCACAGAACATAGGATGTGGTTTCTTTTTCTAAATAAATCTAAGACTTCATGAAACTGTGGATTCTGATGGTGGTGATGATTGTGATGTTAAACAAAACTTTGAGTGCTTATTAACCCTTGATTCACCAGGTACCACCTGCCACTTGAGTCCAGTGAACTCTTTTTATGCTTTTATATTTTATGTCATTTTGTGAGTAATTTATAAAGGCAAAATCAGATGTTATGAAAAATAACTTGATTGGCATTTTTAGTCCATATTTAGCCTAGTTTATTCTACCTTCATTAGAAACGATAATAAAAAATTATACATAATGAGCTCATCCCTACATGTTGCCCCATATCTTTGTAGTTTAGAACGACTCTCTGTATAACATAGGCAACTTCCTTTGAATGCCTCTAACTGGGCATCAACTGTCAAGTATGATTTTGTAGTTTAGTCTTGTAAATACTGAATCAAGATTTTGAAAGCATTTCTGAGATTTAGCTTTTCATTCGTTCTGAGTTTATGTTGCAGTTATGGCATCAAAACAATACTCACAATTTTGTTTAAGAGAGTACAGCCATCTTCTGTGTTCCATAATTGAAAAACATTTTCATATTTCAGTTTATAATGTTAAAGATAATCAATAGAATATTTGGTTTTTACATGATTTGTTTTTTATACTATCTTTTTTTTACAAATGCATGCATTGTCTACTTCTAAGTTAATTTTAGTCCATTGTTTTACATGTTTGTTAATATTTTAATAAAATAAGACTTCTACCCTTAGGTGTAATCATTAGAGCTCTCTTAGCACCAAAGTGCCCACAGTCCTCTGCCACTATGTGTTGTGTTCTTCCCACCCTCAACCCATCCTTATCCACACACTCCCTCACCCAGCTCTCCCCTCTTAGATGCCTTTTCAATGGTCAGTTTTCAAGGATTCATTTTTTTAGTTTATTGAATTTTTTAGTTTCTTTTGAAATAATATGTTTATTTTTACATCATTTTATGTCTTTTTCCATCTTTAATCCCTGTGGGCTCCCCACCACCAGATCTCTCATGTGCCTTTGCCATAGTCCATTGCACTTCCCTCCTCCCCATTTTTTGATCCCATTCCCCACTCCACCTCCATAAAATGTCTGTGGTATATAGTTGTTCATTATTACTATTTTCTTGCCTGGTCCTTTATACTCCTGCTGTGAGTGAAACCATCTGGTATTTTTCTTTTTCTTTTTGACTTATTTCACTAAGCATGATCCCTTCCAGGTCCATCCATGTTGCTGCAAAGACATGTGTTTCTTTTTTTTTTTGGTTGCTGAGTAATATTCCATTGTATATATGTACCACATCTTTTTAATCCAGTCATCTACTTTTGGGTATTTGGGTTGATTTCATGTCTTTCCTATTGTAAATAGAGCAGAAACAAACATGGGAGTGCAGATGTCTTTTTGAATCAGTGTTTTTGTGTCTTTTGGGTAGATACCTAGGAGTGGTATTGCTCAGTCAAATGGAAGCTTCAAGGATTCATTTTCTAGTTTGTCTTTGACCCTTTGTTTTGTTTCTTTATTTCTATGTATACATGATAATATCCAGTATTTATCTTTCTCCCTCTGACTTATTTCATGTAGAATAATCACTTCTAGCTCCATCCTTATTGCCACAAATGGCATGATCTTTTTTCATCTCTGAGTAGTATTCCACTGTGCATATGTACCAAATCTTCTTGATCTTACATTTAAGTTGTTTCCATTTCTTGATTATAACTAGTGTTTGATTATAACACATCTTTTTAGCAAAAATAGGATGATTCAGATTCTGATACTAAATTATTACATGATAAAAATTCTGAGTGACTGATTAATTGAGAATCCAATATTTCATTTTTAATCTTAGAAATATAGTATCTACTTACTGATTCTAGAGTTTGAGAAAATTCTTCTAGGGTATCATCCTCTGGAGACACATTTTCTGAGATTTAATAGATTTAATTTATATGAACTCACTTTGTTAATTTAATCTTCTGATTTGTTGAATGACTGAAAGCACATCCTTTATAAATTTCCTTACCTTTGCCATTTTGGTGGAAACTAAAAATTATGAATTCTCAATTATGTTAATGGAAAGATTAAAAATTCACAAAGATCATGTCTCCAGTTTTCACTTAATCCTTGAAAGATGCTGCAATCCTTGGGAAAAGACATCAGGAAAGATGAAGGGTGATGCAATAGTTTATTACATTATTACATTGCATCAGTCTTTTAGGCAGTTCTACCATATTTTCATGTAATAATATTTCAGTATATTTTTTAAGATGTATTTATTTATTCATCAGAACTGGAGTACAGGCCAGAGATGTGGAGGGTAAGAGACACAGTGGGGAGCAGAACAGGCAGATCGATGAAGTACACTGCTGAGGGGAGCAGCGGGCAGGTCAGGAGAGGTCTGCCACGCCATGTGGTCACCTCCGGGGCAGGCGGGAATCGAACTCATGTGGAAGTGGTTTCAGCTTCTTAGTGCTGTGCTTTAACCCACTGAGCAGGGAAGGCCCTATTTCAGTATTTTTTTAAAGCCTAGTTGAGAATTGCTGACTTTGATCAAATAAAATCTAGGATGATGAATAGCAAAATATTTTAAGATATAAGAAAAATATAGTCACTAAGATCCCATAATCTGTCTCAAATTTTTTAAACTTGCAAATTTTCTTTATTCTTTGGAATATTTCTAAGAATAAAAGCAATGAAATATTAATCTCTGCATATAGGACTGTCCAAAATTGAAGTTCAAAAGCTAAAATGATACTTCATGATTGCTGACATTATGCCTATACTTACCATGCAATAGGTACCAAGATAAGAAATAAAGGCAAAAAATAAAAAAATTAAGAAAAAGGAAAGAAAGAAAAGAAAGAAAGTAAGGCATGTAACGAAAAGAAGTTAAGGGATCAAGATAAATGTAATACGAACTTGAGTTCAGGATGAGAGTGTTCTGGAGCTGGATAGTGGTATATGTACTTAATGCCACTGAGTGGTATATTTAAACATGGTTAAATGGTAAATTTTGTAAGTATATTTACTACAATTAAAAGAAATATTTATTTAAAGGTATTTAGATAGTAGACATACTTAGAATTCTCTTTCCACCCACCAAATTGTAGAAAACAGTTCCTCAATCAGTCACCAGAAGCATGTTAAAACTATTACTCTTAAAGTGGGTGAGAAAGGCTGACAGAGACTAAATAACTTCCGGAAGAGTGAGGTACGGGATGCAGTGGGAATTCTGACAGAAAGGACCCCAGAGCTACTGTCATCAATAGCACAGCCACCACCCTACTGCAGTCAGTGTGTGGTGTGATGGGTCAGTGTCCTGTCCTGGGCCCCTCACCTGTGCCCAGCACTCTACTTCCATTTTCCATACGCTGTGTATTCTGAGATTCTGTATATACCTCTTGAGAGCTCTTCTGATATCTTTCAAGACTACCTTAAAAAAGCTCTCCTGGTGTTGAAAGTAGCTCCTGATATTCTTAGAAGAAAAGATAAGGATGCTCATGTCCCAAAGGCCAGGGGACAATAGTCCCCTTTCCAGCCATCCAGTGCCTCATCCGGACTTGGGTCTCTCTGGCCCCTTCTTTAGACTCCACTTACGAATGTTCGTGACACTTCTCCTGTATACTGTTCATTTGCTAGATAGTGGTAGTTCTTACAAATTTGCATCAACTCTATTGATGTCAAGTCCAACTTGATTCTTTAATGTTTTTGAGGAAACTAACACATGATTAACCAGACATTAGTGGAATTGCTTCCTGCAAGTTGGGTGATAGAAAACTCTAAATATGTGTATTATCTAAATACCTTTAAGACTGAATATACCAATATTCATCATTATTCTGTGGTAATAAAAATATCACATTTATGTAAATAAAGAAGTGGAAATAAGAATAATGTCCATTACTTGAGTGGAATATAAAATATTATTCATACTTCAACAATAAATTTACTTTAGGATAAGGGTAGAATTTGGGTAAAGTAGTATCTTAGCGGCCCTCTCCGTTGGTGCAGTGGGTTAAAGCACAGCACTAGGAAGCTAAAGCCACTTCAGCATGAGTTCAACTCCCTCCAGCCCTGGAGGTGATCCACATGATGTGGCAGACCTCTCCTGACCCACCTGCTTGCTCCCCTCAGCAGTGTGCTTCATCAATCTGCCTATTCTGCTCCCTGCTCTCTGTATGGTGAATCCTCCCACCATCCCTGCACCTCTGGCCTGTACCCCACGTCTGTATGCATAAATAAATATATCTTTAAAAAAAAAAAAGTAGTATCTTAGAGATGTAATTCCTGCCTGGACCAGCTGAGGGCAGTTGTTCTGGTGAGAATGATTATCTGCCAAGATTCCATAATAAAGTATATGAATTATCAGAATGAGTAATTAGTAGAAAGAACATCATTAGTACTTAGAAGATCTATTTAGGGGGAAGGAAGATGGAAAGCACCCATACTATCTCCTTACTGTACTTCTTAAAATGGTCTCAGGAACAACATACATGCTGAAAATGCAAATTCTAGGACCCCACTCATGATCTACTGAGTCAGAAATTCCTCTTGTTATTCTTTTTTAAAAGTAAAGCCTGGGCCCTCCCTGGTGGCGCAGCGGGTTGAAGCACTGCACTGAGAAGCTAAAACTACTTCCGCATGAGTTCGATTCCCGCCTGCCCCGGAGGTGACCACATGGTGTGGCAGACCTCTCCTGACCTGCCTGCTGCTCCCCTCAGCAGTGTATTTCGTTGATCTGCCTGTTCTGCTCCCTACTCTGTCTCTGGCTCAGGCTACCCCTGAGCCTCTGGTCTGTACCCCGGTTCTGTATGTACAAATAAATAAATCTTTTAAAAAAAATAGTAAAGCCTGAAAATCACTCAATTAGATTCTACTAGATGCTCTGTTATCCTCTCTTCCAGTGGAGGAAGGTATTGAAGAACCAGACCAAGATTAAGTGTCAGGGTCCAGGAGATTGTTATAATGTCTTATAAATGTAAGATTAACTACAGCCTCCAGGGATCAGAGTGCAGGAAGAACAGCCGAAGGGATGATTCAGGAGACTGTTACTTTACAGGGCTGGGTGAAAACCCACAAAAGGGAAACTGGCAAAGCAGAATGAGCCATAGAGGGCAGGGGTGGGAGCTTGAAAGGCCTGAGCCAAGAAAGGCAGGAATGGGCGAAAGGCTGAGGGTAGTGGACCTCACTGTTGGGAGGGCTCAGGGAGGAATGTGCTGCAGGACCTGGTATACTAGGGTCACAGGACTGTGGGGACCCAAGACTCCACCATCACTCACAGCAGAGAGTTTCATTCACCTGTCCTTGGCCAGAGGTGAAACTGGCAAACCCTTTCCTACCATGTCTGTCTCTCATGTCAGCCAATAAAGAAGCTTCAATCTCAGGAAAGTCCTGCTACAAATTCAGTACTCAAGTTTCAGATCAGAGTTTGCAGTGTCAGAGGCTTCCTCGGGGCTCAAAGATAAATTTGCTTCATAGGGATAGTCAGGTGAAACCAAATGGGCTGATTTCCTGGTCTGGGCAGAAGAGAATTGCAAGTGGCAGGAGAATTGCAAGTATGAGCAGAGGGAACAGCAGGGTGAGAAAAGAACCAAACTATTGCAAAGTTGGAAGGGCAACCCAATGAAGTTACAAGTGTGGAATTTATTCAGCAGGCAATGGAAGCCATAGAAGGATTAAAAGCTAGTTGAGAACTATGATCAGATTTGCTTTTAGCCTAGGACATAGATATAATAGGCTGGTTATTTTGATCCTATCATAGCTGCTAGAGAATCCCAAGGTGAGAAGCTACTCAAAGGTATTTACTACTCGAGATAGTTTCACATTTTTTTTTTAAAGATTTATTTGTTTGTGCATACAGAACTGGGGTACAGGCCAGAGGCTCAGGGGCGACGAGAGGCTTCACCAGAGACAGAGTGGGGAGCAGAACAGGCAGATAGACGAAGTACACTGCTGAGGGGAGCAGCAGGCGGGTCAGGAGAGGTCTGCTGCACCATGTGGGCACCTCCGGGGCAGGCGGGAATTGAACTCATGCAAAAGTGGCTTTAGCTTCTCAGTGCTGTGCTTTAGCCCTCTGCACCACCAGGGAGGGCAGCCCCAGAGGTGACCACATGGCGCGGCAGACCTCTCCTGGACCGCCCGCTGCTCCCCTCAGCAGTGTATTTGGTCTGTTCTGCTCCCCACTCTGTCTCTGGTGAATCCTCTCACTGCCCCTGAGCCTCTGGTCTGTACCCCAGTTCTGTATGCACAAATAAATAAATCTTAAAAAGAAAAAAAAGGAAATTAGGTGGAGCTTAGCCCCTCTAGGTCACATGGCTGTGGGTTTGGTCACCATCATCCTCCTGTTCGCTATCGCTTGTCTCTGATGTTGTTTGTAAAGGAAACAGAGGTACCTTCTCTAATTCCAAGCATTAAATGGGGTGGGGTGGTGGGGGCGCGGTGGACGAATATTTCTGGCGTGAGTTCATCTTTTGAAATTTTCTTGTACATTCCCAAAACTTGAAAACAATAATGATCACAAAAGCAAATTGTGTTCATTGTTTTAAAAAGTTGTTGGTGAATCTTATTTTCACAAAAAGAAACATAAGCAAAATAAGCCAGAAGGTAATAAAATTGGCACTTTCCAGGGGTGAGTGGTAACCAAGTACAAGGGTTGGGACCTGTCTGACTATTCCTTTTGATTTGATTTTGACTTTTAAACTTTGTTAATGGTTTAATTTCCAAAAAGTGAAATTAAATCACTATGGAAAAAGATGAAAATTGAATACAAATAGAAAAAGAAGAACCAAACCTTATATCAAATAGGCAAAAATCACATGTTAAAAAATGATGGGTAGCTTGGTGGTGGTGGTGTTATGGTACCGACTCCAAAAAGGGGGGAGGCCCTATACTTGCAAAGTAACAACAACAATGTAAGTCAACCTTACCTCAACTTTAAGAAAGTAAAACAAAACAAAGCAATCAATAAATTTCTAGTGGTAAAAATGAAAAAATCAGAACTAAATATCTAGCGGTTATGGGAAATTAATTATTCAAGTCATTTTCATTTTCAGCACATTTATTCTGACTTTATACCTCCAATGTGAATTTTTCTGAAAAGGAAAATTAAATTGTGAAGAATCTTGAACTTAATAACTTTTGTTGGTGGTAATAGTGTAGTAATATTGAAAGTACTGTGTGTAGCTCAGGACTGAAAAAACAGAGCTTGGCTTCTCACTGTGGGAGATGGGAGATAAAAAACTATGAACTGGGAGTTGACGGTTCTCACCGACTTCATCGATAGGGTGGTTATAAAATGGTGTTCTTCTATGTTCCTTTCTCACTTTTTGGCTGGTATTCATCTGCAAGACAGAGCCCTTCTCCTTTTAAACTGTTTTTTTTTTATACCAGAAAACATGCTTTTCCTCCAATGTATTAAAGTAATTTCTATCATAAGCCATTTTGATGTTCAAATTATGCTGGTTTATGCTGGGAATTCCTTCACACTAGATCCTGAGTCCTTTAGATATATCTTCATTATACTAAGAAGCATTTTTTTTTAATAATGTGTCTCTACTGATACTGCTAAGACTAATCTAGTACCACAAAAGGAAACAAAAGAAAAGGAGATCAAAGTGAAAGAGACATGGCAACTCAATGAAATGTGAGATCCTTGATTATACCATATTTGATTTACACAGAAATAAATACTAAACATACATTTAAAATGACTACACGAGGCATTATTGGGACCAATGGAGACCATAAAGAGCTACTCTCTGTGTGGTGAAAGTGTCGTGAAGTAGTAAAGTTAAAGCAACTAATTCTCAAATGATTAATTAAAAAACATTTGATACTAAGAGTAACTGATGAATGTAGATGAGAAGTGTACATTGTCCTTTTCCTACAATTTAAGTTAGACATTTTTTTCAAGTAAAACGTTATCTGAAGGGAAGAAAAACCAGGCGGGTTGTATGAGAAAGTCCACAGAATACAGGGCTGGAGTCAAGCTAAAAACTTAACACCTGTCAGCCATTCTAGCAAGTTCATGAAGGCTGTGCCATATGGGAAGGGGCTTAGAGGCTTGTGGCAGCCAACAGAGGACTTGGGGCAGTTGTGACTTTAGTCCCTGCAAGCCTGGGGTCTTTCAGGATGCAACTGTATATAACATCACTTTATTCCTTGGCCACACTTTGCACAAAATCTGGAGGTTATATTCCAGCTCCACCACAGTCCCACTTAATCAATGGGAGGCACATTTGTTGGCTTGCCTGATAGATGGGTTTTAGTTCAAAGCTCCTCTTCATGAGTGATTTCAATTTTTCCTCATTAATCTTGCTGTGGAATCACAGTTAAATGATTGTGGAAGAGCACATTTGAGATATCCAGTGAGCAGCAATGTGGCTTATTTTCTGTCAAGTATGACTTTGTTGTTTTTATCTGATGCTTACCACACAGCTTCACACAAAAACAGGTTTGCCTCCCCTCCCTGCCTCCAGCCCCCGCTCCCCTTCTAGCTCTCATACAGATTTGTATTCCTGGCATCCTACTCTTGTTGGATGAGTTTTAGGAGAATTCAATTCTTGTTTTGTCCCCAGGAGTAAAGCAGCGACTGCTTTAAACTGATAACGACACGATTTTGCTGCCCTATAGACAGTCATTTAAACTCTGTGATATGTGGCCACTGCCTTGAAATTCAAGCAATGGAAATGACATCATTATCAGCCGACTCTTTATGATGAAAAATGACCCACATTAGGAAACAATCTGAACCCAAGGAAACTTTGGTGATCAATCATCACAATTATAATGTGCTGGTCTTTTATGTAAATCCAACCCACAGTGTGGCTGGGTTTGGGTGGACGTGTTGGGGGAGGTGAAATCCTGTGGAAAAAGAACATTAGTACAATATAATTAAGCAAAAGGGAAAGCTTCAGATAATATATGTTTCTCAGGGGACCATTACATCCCTTAGGGACCCTGACAGATCTAGGCTGAGAGGGTTACATCATCATCATTAAAAGCATTTGTTAAATGCCCAGAGCTACACTGAAATGGGTTGGGCTTTGTGTTGAGTGAAGTTTCAATAGTTGAAGTATGCCAAGGCCCTCTTTCCATGCATGCGAGTCCCAGGTGGGCCTCCTCATTGATGGGGCATTGCCAGGAGGTTTTCCTCGCACTGCAGGGAAGCTGTTGCAACTGCCAGGGGTAATGTTCCACCTTAAGGATCCCTGACTGCCTTCTTTTTATTTCAGTCCCTTCTGACCAGCTGGACAGTCAGCTCCAGCCTCCCGGTGGGCCTGAGCTTGAGATAGAGGAGTTAGATTGTCACCATCTACTTGCAAGAAGTCACATTGTTTTCAGAGAGCACAGGAGGTGGGGACTTTGTTGAGAATCTTGACTTTATCTGAGGGCACACATGATTGCTTCCAGCCAGCACCACCTGTTCATGCATGGCCATTAGAATTTATGCTTTGTTTAATCTTTCTCAAGGCTAGAAAAAGTGTATGTGTGAGAGAGAGAGAGAGAAAAAGAGAGAGAGACTGAGAGACAGAGAGAGTAAGGGAGAAAGAAGGGTCAAAGGGTAATTGATGTGGTTGTAGTGGTCCCAGAAGATTGCAAAGAACAGATATAGCAAGAGTTCTCTCAGTTTCCTGTAGCCTTGGCTGTGTGGAAAACATGAGAAAGCAAGGTCAGCTCAGTGACCCTCACAGAGGACTCCAGAAGCTCACCGACTAGCCTATAGTCAGCAACCCTATGCTAGTGAGGGCCCCACAGGATTTCCTTTTCTTGTCCTCCATCTGGAGATACTGGGTCTTTTTCAGCCATATTTTTTTTTCTGTAAAGATTGTCATGGTATCATTTCTTCTGTCCTTTTTCTTGACTCTACTTACAAAACCTGCCACACAAGCTCTTCTTATCATGAAATCAATGGCTAGCTTACGGCGCACTGGCTTGCTTCCTTCTCTGACTCTTTAGTATTCTGAAAGATGCAAAAAATCCTTTTCTACCTGCAGGTTTTAAAAGGATAAGGGGAGAGGCTTCACAGAGTACAAATCTCCCAGGGCAGATAGGATGGGGTCTGGGTGGGAGAGGAGAATCACATCTAAATGACTCCATGTTAAGTCAGAGTCAGGCAGGTACTGTTCTGAGTATTTACAGAAGTCTGAAACTTAATCCCACACAACTTCATGATATTATTTGGAAACTTTTCTTATCCCCTATTCCAGAAGACCCTGAAGCTCAGAGAGGTTGTGACTTGCTCATGATCACATGGTTTATAGGCATAAATGGCATTCAAATCTTGGCAGCCCAACTTTCAACACCTGTCCTTCACTACCACATTGCCCTGGAAAGAGGAGGCGCATCAGTGGGGAGAAGTCTGTCGGCTTCTGGGAAGGAGCTTCCCACTGCAGTCCCACAACCCTGCCTTGAGCCCAAGCACTTTAGTCATCTCTGGTTGTAGCAGATCTATGTGTCATGGTGGAGGCAGGCAGCCCTGCCCCATCTGAGAGAGTGTCAAGCTCTCCAACATTGGTCCTATTCTTTTCTGGTAGGGTTGATGCCAGAGCAGCTGGAGGATGTCACTCTCGGCGGGAGCCAAGCGCCTGCCCGTGTTGCCTTTATACAGGAGCACCAGTGGCTCTTTGGTCTCACCTGCCATGACAGTTTAGACACAGCCAGCAAATGCCCAACCAATTTGTCTACAGAGATTGATGAGATGGTCTCACAACCTGCAGATGTCATTGAGCATGCGCCAGGTGACTTCATTTCTAGGCTGGTGGCTGCTTAGGGAGCACTCCATCAGTTAAAGTAGCTCAGCGAGGATGCTGTATTTCACCCTCCACCATGTGGAGGGCAGGAGTGTGGGTTTCTACCTAGGAAACAATCCTTTACTCTGGACTAAAACTGAGCACAGAAAACCATTTTGGATTTCAACCCCCACCCCACAGCTATACCTTCCTGGTATAGCTGACATTGAGTCAAGGCACCATCCTTATGCTTATAGGCAAGGGGTTGGGCTCTTTAAGAAGTTTTGGCTGGTGACTGTGGCTTACCCAGAACATGCACCATCATACCCCACAGCTTCAGCTCTGGAGAAGGGCTCTGTGGGGGCATTTTAAAATAACTGTTTGTTAACTATGACTTAAATCATGCTTTTTCTGATGGGCAGTCCATACATGGTTACCAGGAGTCATTAATTGTTGTCAGTTTTTACCTTCCAGGTGGTAGGAAGACGGAGGTTGAAACATACCTCTCTGGAGCATTTTTGCCCCTTATGAGCGTTGCTTTTTTAACAGCTCAGGTCTTTCTTCCCCTCTTAGCATAGAGAGGGGCTACGGGGACCCTCTGATGGTGTTGTGTGCAGGACAGGAATAATTCACTGTGACTAGGAGCACTGGAACTGATGTGTATGTATATATAAAATACCAGGTGTACCTTTGATGAGATCATTACTTTATGTTTTAGGTCTATGGGACATATGGTCATTAAAACTGCCATGATATTTATATGCAACTGGCTCACAAAGTAAATCATCCCTCATATACAGACTATTTCCAAATCTCAGTGAAGAACCCCCCAGAAATGGACTATGTTTCTTTTTACTAAATTCTCTATAAAGTATCTGGTGCCTATTGTGGCTAGATTTTAAAAGCAGAGACCTTCATGCCTCAGTTAACTTACGCATCTCTTATGTACATCAGGCATGTTCTAATTTGAGTCACTTTGGGTTGGAGAGTGCAGGTCATGAGTGTGGTAGGGACTGTGGTAAACAACCCCCATGGGTAGTAGAAAACCAAAGGTGACCCAGACTCAAGAAATTTCTCAACCAGCTCTTAACTGAGTGAACTTGGACTTGGCTTAAAATGTTCTGAGCATTAGTTCTTATCTGTAAAGTAGAGAATGTGACACCTACCTTGAAAGGCTTGAGAAGGCTCAAATACGATAAGGTGAGAAGTGGCACATGGGGAACTAGATGATCACCTACACTTGCTACCTGTGGCATCTGAAGTTGATCAAATATTTCTTGAAAGCTGATGATCGAAGCCTGGAACTTAGCTAAACAGATATTCCTTACTGATTTTTCTCCAACCAGGATTTACTCTATACTGTTGTCCTGTGTCCCACTTTTTGAAAGATATGCAAGTTTAAAAAGCCTGTGCTTTCCATTGTGGTAGGTCAGGCCCTGTACCTGGCCAGAGCCACACACCCTGTGCATAATCCAGGTCCTTGGAAGGAGGGTCTTTCCGGGATGCCATAGTGGGCCCCTGCCCTGCCTCCCATCGTCAACCTCTGTCAGTCCCTGGCCTTTGAGCTGCCTCTGTTGATGACCCCGATCTCTAGAGACTGAGAGCTGTGATCATATCTATACTCAGAGTCTGCAGGCTCTTCAGACTAGTAGGTGAAGTATATTTAGGGAATTATTATGATTTTCCACTTACTGTTTACTGAATGCCAGGTGCTGAACTAAGCACTTTATATGCATCACTCCATTAAATTTTTGATAGGAACTCTTACCATCCTCATTTTATTGATAAACAAACTGAGTTTAGAGAATTCTCAGCCAGTTGACCAATGTCAACTCTTAATGCAGGGCAGGTCTGGAGTCCTGCATGGGTCTGTCTGAGGCCAACGCCACTCTTAGCCCACAGTGCTCTACTTGCATGTGACAGGGCAGTCACTGAACACAGCTGCCAGAACCTCAGGTCACGCAGCAGGATCAAAGCCAACCCTGGGGCGTGCCCTCCTCTTGCTGAAGGGAGGAAGGGTGGAGTGCTGGGACCAGATGTGACTTCCATCTTGTGTCACGGATGTACCAAACCCAACATTGCTCCCAGGGGCAGTGTCACTGGTGGATGGAGCGAGTGTGTGTCTGTGCAGATCACAGGTCTGCTATGGGACACGCTGGCTTCAAAGTCTGCTCATTAAGCACCCAACTGGCCGTTTAAGGCATTTCTTTTCCAAACAGCTACCTCTGCATTTTTTTGCAGTTTAAAGGGGTGGGGTAAGTAACCAGTCATTACAACACTTCCTCTAGATTTCTTTGATTCTGACTTCTTATTGCACATTTATAACTTATCTGTTATTATCTAAAAAAGAAAGGAAAAAGGAAGGAAGAAAGCTCATTCTAGGATGGGAAAGGAAAGGAGAAAAGGGATAGGGTAAAGCTGAATGTGGCCCAGAGGCAGTACAGTGGCATGAAACAGAATGTTTACGTCTTTTCCCACCCAGCACCATCCCATAAATTGCGGCGTTACATTCCGCTAAAAGTGTCAGAAATGCAACTGTGCTTGCAAATAATTGCTGCCATTGAGTAGCTCCACCCTGGCATATCCATTTGAGTTCAAAATAACCCATGTAACCTAAGAGTAAATCAGTGACTGGACAACCAGTGCCAAGCATAATCTCAAGCAACATTTAACTAGGTTCAATATTTATTTCCCTGCCTTGAGTCACTTTGAAATGATCTGGACTCAGTTCAGACAGGACCTGCCCTAATTTTATGGTGCTCTTGGAACCCTTCCAGCAGCACGAGGGCTCAGATGTCAGGGAGTTCCAGAGAAATGAGATCCCTTACAGAAGATTTCACAATTTAAGGTACCTTCCTCCCAATATTTTGCAACATGTGGGCCTTCTGACCCAAGACATAACTTTTTGAGAGGGATTTGAGCACTCATAAGTAGTATGCCTCACCCACAACCCAGCTCCTATCTCATCCCTAGGAAGGGGTGGGTACAGTTAACCTGGTTAACAGTTTGCAAAATAATGTCTCTAATAGATGCTGAGGGGAAAAGAATAGTCCACGACTTATCACCATTTTCCCAAACCAACATTTTCCACATAACGCTGGAAGCCAGGTTTGGGAAGCTCCAGGCATATTAGAACAGCAGATAATACTGCTTCAAACTCAGTGGAGACAGGGACACATCAAATAAATAGCAGCCAATTTTCAAGCTTTTGTATCTCAAATGCTCAATCAATAGAAAACCAACCAATTTGAGTATACATCAGAGATAAATCTCAAGATGGCAGGATTGACTTATAGCTCCCTGTTAAAGGTGTATTGACCTGACATCGAGTGACCTCACACTCAGCCAAAACATTTATTATAAAAGTCTGACGTAGTTAAGTGAGATGACTGATATTGGCCCATACTGCTCTAAAATGCAGTCTTTCATCTTTTTTTTAGGTGGGAAAAGAGTCCAGGAACTCACTCATGAAATTGAACTATTGCCTTTTTCTTATTTCTACTCAATCTATAGATAATTTTAATTCAGAACAATATGTGAGACACCCTGGTTCATGTCTAGGATTATCACTTACCGCTTTTGGGCAAAATGTTTAGCTTCTCTAAGGGTCGCTTCATCATCTATAGAATTGAGATGAGATATTTTATTTGAAGCTATTAGTGAAGAACCCAGGCACCTACACAAGAAATTCTAGTCATATTATTATTAGAATAATAATTATCATCATTATGGTTATTTAATGTATTTTGATTCCTGATTGCCTAATTCCATAGACTATTATGCTGTTAGCAGAGGTGATAATAATAACAATCACCATAATTAGAGAGATCTTTGGTTGATACCACTTTAGTACCAGCAATATACTCAATGCTTTAGATATGTTTTCTCATTTGAATTCTCAGGACAACCTTCTGAGGTAGGTGCTATTATTATCCCAGTTGTTAAAAATGAGGAAACTGAGACTCAGGGAAATAAATGAAATTACTTGAGATCACATAATTGGCCTAGATCCAAACACACTACATTACACTGGTGTTCCTGCCCCAAGTCACATAGATTATTGCTTTTTGTGCTACCTTGAGGGAACAGGAAACTTTCATCATTTGGGGGGCGGTCACTTTATCTCTCTGGAATCTAGGTTTTCATCTGTCAAATGAAAAAGTTTATAGATTATATCAGACATTTTAAGATTCCAAGATTCTAATGAAATAGTTGTTAAGAGAAAAACTTGGAAAAGGTAAAATAGGATTTTGTACATGTTGGAAAGCGAGGTTGTATACAAGTATGGCAAGGTCTTCAGTCAGACTAGAAGGAAAAACTTCACTACACTTCTCATAATGACTTAATTCCCTCTCCTTAAGCCATCCTTTCAAACTTCTCTTTGGAAGAAGCTGTTGTCCCTCCCAACATTCTTGTCTGCCATGTATATGCTGTCCTCACAGAAGATAGAGCAATCCATCTTTTGGATCAGCCTTCACTTCCTGCTCTCAAGTTGATTCCTCTGATACACTTAACAATAGCTCCTTCTTCCTAAATCCTAAAATAAATTCTCCTGCCATTCTGGGAATAATGATGTGATTAAAATGCTATTTACATTTAGTCCTCACACTTCAGGGTGGACATAAAATAAAACCACTGATCACTGTTGTTGTAGGTTTAGGGCATTTAAAATATTTCAAAATCTGTCTACAAGCTAAGAAGTTTCTAGACTTAGATTTTGCCTGTTTTGAGGCTGGACCTCTAGGTGGAGAGGGTGGACAAAAGAAAGAAGAAGAGGCTGGTGAATGAAAGAGTCTGGAGTTGATACCAGGGAAGTTGAGCCTTAACCTCTTGCTGGACCTAACTAAACCTTGAAGGTTTCTGATGACCTGCTGCTGTGGTCTAGGCTACCATATAGATTAGTGTCCCGCCCCTAAGCCTCATTTTCACTTTTAGAACACAGCTGCCTGTTGGCCCATTCAACAGCATTGTGTATTTTGGTGGTGTGAAGGGCATAGAGAACTAATAGAATTTGTTGGATTGTCTCTTCAAAAGTAGCCAGGACTCCAGGATTTGTGTTTTTTCAGATTTAGACTAAAGAAAAAAGAGTCATCTACCTTTGGTTCTAGAATGATTCCCTTTATATTATCTTGATATAATGACAGACACTTGTCAGGAAGGTCATTTGATCACCCCAATAAGTTCAAACTATAGATGATTGGGGGAAAATTAGAATTAAACAACTAATTGACTCTGAGGATACTAATTAATTAAGTGACTAATTTAGAAACAAATTTTAAAAATGTGTTTGCATTAATTGACTTACACTGACTCAGCCCATATCACAACTAAGGTAGATGCATGAGGAAATCCAGTTGGTCATTTCATGCCTTCTATGTGTGAGGAACATACACAGAAAATCTCAACTGGATGAAACATTTGAGGGATAAGAGAAAGGGGCGAGGAGCAGAAGGTGTTTTCTGGAATATACGTTTAACATCATGTATCAGAAATTTTAAAAAAATCTTCATCTGAAAGTGGTTAGCCTTGGCTCTGATGACTTCCACCTTCTATTAAAAGCCAGTAAAAAGTCAGTATTGTTGGCATTTTCCATGGGCGGATTAGTGTTAGATTAGAGTTAGCAAGATTTGCTACCCTTTAAATACCATTTATCAAAAGTGTGACCCAGTCTTTTAGGGAAAATGTACACACATGTACACACTTTCATTAACATATGTATTTTTTCCTGAGGTTTCCCTATACCTTGTAGTTCTAGTCTTGTCAAAGGTTTTACCTAACCCGTTTTTCAGGGATTTGAGATCTTCTCATAAAAATTAACTAGAGCCTTTTATGCCAGTTAAAAACAGCACTCACGTGGTTCTTTTAAAGTCTTGTATGTCTTTAAAGGTATAACTAATAAAAATGTACTTTCCTAGATGTCTTTTCCTGCGGTTGCACGGTCTGTTTGTTTGAGCACCCATTCTAGTTCAGTAGCTCCTCTTACCCAGCCCACAGCAGCACAAAGTTCTTCCTCTTTCATTCAGAGCCCTTAATAGAAAATGCTTTTTTTTCCCCCTATTGAAATTTGAATTAAGAGGTCAGAGATAAGGTAGCTTCATGATGTAGAGTTTCTGGAATTCCTGTGCTGGTCTCCAGGGGACTGAGGTCTCACGCATCCTGTGTGCAAAAGCCACTGTCATTGTTCCATTTCCATGAGCCACTATATGGAACATTAGTCTTATCCTTCCAGGTTTGGGACATCAGACCCGCCATGTGGTCCAGGCCTGTTTATTTTTGTCCTCCTCACAAGGGAGGCTGTGCTTCCAGGTGATATATCATCAACCTGCCCAGGGTCAGCCTGACCCAATAGGAAACAAATATACTATCCATGCAGTGGAAGGTTACTCTACTCATCCTCAAGAGGAGGAGGAACCTTATGACTGTCCACAGCTCTTTGGATTCTGCTCAGTAGAACCTCTTCTCATACTTTTGTCATGAACACTTCTAAGTGGTGCACTTGTGCAACTGAGGTGTGTGTGCAGAGACTTTGTTAGAACATAGCATGTATTTATATGAGTCAGGTACAAGGCAGCTTAGGCCATCAGATGCATCTCAGATGGCATCTAGAAGGTAACTGGAGAATATGAGAGCTTGTGGTTTATGATACAGGCTGGGGGGATCTACACAAGAGGTCTTATGAAGGCCAAAGCTAGAATTGAAAGAACTCCCTTAGATCCTTAGATTTTTCCACTGGTTTGTGACACTGGCATTAAATTTGTATGTCATTCAAACAAGTTGACCCACCCTTTAATTTTTACACATTTTTCTAAATTTTACTTATTATGTGTTGGGACTCTTAATAACAGGTCAATCAGAAAGCCTTTCATTTGGCACTGGTTTTGCTGGTTAAATCTGAGTGAGGGAGCCCAGTAAAACGTTGAAGTTCTATTCCAGAACAGATGGAATGAAATGATAGTTGCTCCTCAGGGAAGCCTGAGGGACAATAATTGCCACAGCCACACCACTTTTGTGGCAGAGGTGATACATCTTCAGGCCCTTTCTCTGATACCTCACCTGTGGCAGGCTACCCATGGTCTTAATTATGACTGAGGAAGGGAGAGAACCATAGTGAAGCAAGCAAATGATCTGTTGACTCTTTGGCTCTCAGGAATCACCACCCCTGCTCTCCTACTCTGTGTACCACAGAGCAATAGGATTGAGCTGGTCAAGTCCTTTGGGCACTTCAAAGAAATATGCCCAACCATCCCACTTTACATCCATCCTATATCCATTTACAAGTTTCAGGCACTTACTAAGTGCCTAGTCTCATGCAAGACAAAATGGGGAGCATACACACTTATAACACAGGTGTCCCACTTGAGTAAATGCTATTGTGAAGATGAAGCACAGCATCTGGAATAAGATTTCAGATATAAAAGGGGACAATGCAAGTATATTGTGAGGTTGTCAAAAGGATGGAGTAGGGAAGCCGAGGAAGAACATGGGCTCTGCTGATGACAGATATGGGTTGAAATCTGACCCTGCCACCTGCTAACTGTATAGCCAGTTTCCTCAAATGTCAACTTGGTTGGGGTTGCTATGACATCATGGACGGGAACTGCTGAGGATAGGTCCTAGCATGTTGTGAGGACTCAATTGACACATACATACAATATTGCTATTGTGATTATCATAAAGACTTTAAGAACCATAAAAATTCAGAGGAGGAGCTCAGTGTGGGTTGGCAAGAGGGAAAGATCTATGTGGTGTGAAGAGATGGGTCCTCAAAGAATGGTTCACATTAGACTAGGATGGGCTGGGAAAGAGGTCATGCCAGACATTTCTGGACAAGCAGGGCAGCAAAGGTCTGGAGGCAGCAATGAGAGCAGGCTTCCTTTGAGACTTGGGGAAGGGCCTCGTGGCAGGAGCAAGTCTATGAGGTATGAGAAGATTTTGGCAAAAGGTGAAATCCCATCTCCTCCCCGCTGGGGGCCCTCACTGGCATTGGCCTGCTTATCTCCCACCCACCACTCAGCAGGTGGAGAGCTGTGATGTGGGCTTTTAAAATGTTCTTTGCACACCATCAGGGAAGGCCGAGATGATCTCCTGCTCCACAGTAGATAATCCCACCAGCAATAATCAAGAATCATTTTGCTGTTGGAGGCAGGGGCAGTGGAAACATCAGATATATTGGCTGACAACAAAGAGTTCGCAAGTTAGAAAAAAAAAAAGGTCATGGACATAAAACAGCATCTGTCATGTTCTTATGGGATCTCCCCTTCTCCTTCTAGAAGCCTTTCCAAAGTCCTGCTTATTTACAACTTCCGTAGTCTTAGGACATTCTTAACACTAACAAATTAGCCCCCTAACCCACTCCCCAAAGGGACTCAATGACTGTCATTTAAACTTATTACTGTAGTTTCAGTTTGCTTTTCACAACAGTTGTCTTTTCCTGCTATTTCTTGCTAATTACATGTAGTGGTAAGTTTCCCTCACCCTCAGAAAACCCAGAAGGCATTAGCTGTCTCCATTACCATTCACAGATCTGCTTAGCTGAATGGGAAGAAGGCTGCTACAGCCAAATTGCTATTTGAAAGAATGATTATGTGTCCTTTGGGAATTTTTTGAAATGTGTTTCTTGATAGGCTAGCGAGAAAAGAAATGATAGTGCATTTCCCATCCAAATAGGTACAGAAAGCTCATTGCAAATGAGTCTCTGCAGTTAGGGGTCAATAATAGCTAGTACCTGGGCCCGCTAGCTAGTGCTTTTTTTAAAATAGGGTAATGGAAACAGCTCAGTGGCTAATGTCCACTCATAGCAGCCCCACCCTCTTTTATTTTAAAACGGATTAGTGTAACCTTTCAGAATTGTCATAGTGGCTCCTGAAGTCACAAAGAATTAGCTGCAAATCCCAGATGGTAAATTCGTGCTACAAACTGGAGACACAGGCTCCTTGTGGGGTGGGTGTCGTTCATCCCTCTTCCCTCTAGATCCATGTTGTGCAAACTGGGATGTCTTTTACCTACTGATTTCTTGGGGTGAGTCAAAGCTGTCCAGAAAAACATGTTAGGGTTGTTTTAGTTTTAAAGTTGCTTGCAAGTTGGTATTATTTAAAATTTTTTTAATTCTAAAAATAATTGCTTCCTTTACAGAATTGGCTTCAGGCACAGTGACAAAGTGAATGTATTTTGGTAAATAAGATGTTTAGTGGCCACAGTGATTCAGCTTACTGTTTCCTATGTATAAATGGTGTTCTTGGTTTATCCAGTGGGAAGATGGTAATAAAAATAACTGGCACCTACTTGAGAGGTGTGGAGAGTCTATTTGATTATGGAAAAAAGATAAGCACTCCAACCTAATATGCTTCTTAGCAACTCAACCCAACCAACTTCAAATACAGCTGCAAGAGGCAGCTCCTCCATTCGGAGTAGGTTGGTATTTATTATGCTCTGGGGCAGGTGGGATTGGTGGGGGGGGGGGAGGGTCTGCTTGTAGCAAAAATGACAAGAAAATTTCTAGGCAAAGGCTTCCAGAGAAACTCAAGCCTAATTCCCTAGGGGCCCCCAAGAAAGAAGGGGTTCCTCCCTCCTGTGTGATGAGAGGTCACGTTAAGTCTCTGAGCAGCAGCACCTGCCAGAGTAGACAGGTATCCTGTCTACCAGAGGAATTTTGCTGAAAGAAACCCTAATAGAAGAGAAAATCAGCATAAAATAAAACAAAATGCCTCATTTTAAAATTCAGCTAACTCTTACGTAAAACAAACCATACTTCTGACTTAGTTTTTCCTCTTTATTGCCACCTCTTTCAGTAGCTGTCCCCAAGAAAATGATTGTTAGTACCATAGGTTCCTTAGAATGACTCGTATGTAGCCCTGTATTATACACTTAAGAACCTTTATCCTTAGAATCAAGTTCTTAATACTCTCTATTTTTTAAGAACACATCTAAGTCATTTTCACCAATTTGTCAGGTCCTGGTTCATGGAGGTCTTCTCATAATTTCTTGCTTTATTTTCCTACTGATAATTTATCTCTTGGTTTTTAATTCTTTTTCCCATACTGTAGCAAGTTCCCAGTTATCATACTCATTATTTGTCTGCTTCATTGTTAATCTTTGTCCATCAGAAAACATCAATATCTAGGATTAAAATTTAGGTTCCACATGTACATGTTAATGTATGTATAGCAAAAAATGAAAGATGAGGACCAACTGGAATTAGGGAAGGTGATCAGGCATTACAGTGAGAAAAAGAAAGTTCTCTGTTACAAATGCAGTCACCTATTTTTATATTCTTTCTGTTTATCTATCTATCCAGCTAGCTATCATCTTGCTAGCTATCTAATCTATCTTGATATATTTAACATCATTTTTCATTTTTGTACAAGGTGAGCTTTTTTCATCTCGGGTATATTCCCCATGAAGTTCCCACGGCCAGTTTACCCATGTACCGTCACCATCATTCCTTTGTGCTCTCCCTTCCCCTGTTTTGACCCTACTCCCCCTCCCAATCCTGCAGAAAGTCTCTGGTTTATAGTTTAGTTGTCTGTTACTTTTGATATTTATTATAATTTCTTTCTTTTTTTTTTTCTGGTTCCTTATTAGGATCCTCTATTTTCCTTGTAAGAGTGAAGCTATCAAATATTTTTTCTTTTTCTTGATCCCTTCCAGGTCCATCCATGTTGCTGTGAATGGCATGAGTTTATCTTTTTTGATTGCTGAGCAATATTCTATTGTATATATGTACCACATCTTCTTGATCAAGTCACCTATTTTTTTTTTTTTTATTAAAAAGACTAGCAACAACAGATATTGGTGAGGATATGGCGAGAAAGGAAATCTCCTGCACTATTGGTGGGAATGCAAAATGTTTCAACCACTGTGAAAAGATGTTTGGAGGCTCCTCAAACTGCTAAAAATGGACCTTTCATACAATCCAGCAATTCCACTCCTACGTATTTACCCAAAGGACAAAAAACATTAATTCAAAAGGACACCTGCACCCCTATGTTTATTGCAGCACTGTTTACAGTAGATAAGCTATGGAAACAACCCAGATGCAGTGACTTATTGAGAGCCCAATTATTACAACTCTCTTGGAAAACAAAAAAATTTTAGATATTATCTACCACATTGGAAAGTGCACATATGCTTGACTCAGCGCTTTAGTTGTTTCAGTTTATCTTATTGATACAGACCTGTAGTACACAAAGATATGCACAGGAATTTCACTGATCAGTGAAAAAGGATAAAAATGAAAACAACTTAAAAATCTTTTTAATTTTTTTTTTTAGATTTATTTATAGATTTAGACAGGCCAGAGGTGCAGGGGCAGTGAGAGGATTCACCAGAG
>NW_004567108.1:40183047-40185911 GCF_000260355.1 Condylura cristata
TTTTTTTAATTTCTGAAAAGGCAGGGGAGGGGTTTGCTAACATGAACATAGGCATAGAAATTTCTGGAATGCTTACCAGGAAAGTGTAAGTGTTGCTTACCCCTAAGAAGTGAGGGACTTGGGAAATGAAATGAGATTAAAGAAGGAGTGAGGGAAGGAAGGATGGAGGAGAGAAGAGAGGCCAAAGTAGGAATTCTATATTTTTCTTCTCAACCCTCTTCAGTATTTGATTTCTAACCCCCAAACATGTTCGAATTTTAGAAGCCCACAACTCATCTTTCCAGATGTGTTTAGGAATAACTGTCAGCTTATCATTTTGTACAATAGCATTGACCTAATTCAATATTTTTGCCCCCCCCCATAGGATGAATCTCAGACTCTAAGGTTTCTAAGCTCTCCTCAAATTAAAACTTATCACAACTTAGTTGTAGAAGACTAATTCTTTAAATCAACAGTCCCCCTACTTTGAGATCGATTACTGTGAAAAACACTTAAGTTCTATCCCTAATCACTCTTTTAACAACTTGAATTTTGCATTTACATCATCATACTCAATCCATTGTAGTAATAATAATAACGGAAATATTTTCACTCCACACTGAACTGATTTCATCTTGAGGTCATGCTTTGGTTCTGCAGAAGAGGCCCTTTTTGAGATGCTTTCAATTAATTGGGTGGGCAGGAGAGAAAATGAGTGTCAATTAGAAGATGTTAATGTTCTAACTATCCAGAAAACAGTAAAAAACATTGGGAAAAATGAAAACCACTTGATTTATAATCATTCCTAACAAGAAGTCAATCAGCGACTACCTTTCCTAACCGTTTTCAAGACTGCAACATTCAAATAGCGTCAAGAATTTTTGAGGGTTCTTGTCCCCAAACTACCTGGCTGTATCTATACAGACTGCTCTTTTAACAAACGTATACCTTTTGCATGCACCTCTGCCTGCTTGTGTCTGTAGAGCGTCTTCTTCTTCCTCTTTCCTAATAAACTGTGCTTTTTTAAAAATGTAAAATGCACCTTGGGAATTGGGTTTGGGGAGGACTATGCTTGTTCAAAGAGGAGTTAGAAAGAAGGGAATAGGGGCAGGAATGTCTCACTTCTGTGTGGAATAATTACGTTAATATAAGTAAGTTACATGTAGAAAATTATCTTGGTGTCTGGCTGAAATCAATGAGTTGTGGACTTTGTTCTGAAGGATAAAGTGCGAAGATCTCACAGAGGTTATTTTCTCACAGACTTTTGTGGATATTTGTCAAATTTTCTTCGTGGATCCACTTTTTGTTTACTTTAGTTTTATGATTTGGACAGATTTTCTTTATTGTCTTGGCTTCTTTATATTTAAAAGACATCTCTGGATCTCTGGTAACTGGAACATTTTTTAAAGAATCTGTTTAGTCCATAAACAATTAATGAAATTTTTTTTTTTTAAAGATTTATTTATTGTGCATACAGAACTGGGGTACAGGCCAGAGGTGCAGGGGCAGTGAGAGGATTCACCAGAGATAGAGTGGGGAGCAGAACAGGCAGATCTATGAAGTACACTGCTGAGGAGAGCAGCAGGTGGGTCAGGAGAGGTCTGCCGCATCATGTGGATCATCTCCCGGGCTGGCGGGGATCGAACTCATGCTGAGTGGCTTTAGCTTCCTAGTGCTGTGCTTTAACCTGCTGCATCACCAGGGAGGCCCCACAACTTAAAAATAAAACTAAATAACTAAAAGAGAAAACATCTTTACAATACAGTATTATGTAGTCGTTTAAATGAAATAAGTAGACCTGTTTAGGCTGCTGTAGAAAGCATATTATGGGATTATATAATTCAAAAAGTTGCAGAACTGCTCTCATAAAAGCAGTTAATTCATGTTAAAAGGATGGCATATTATTTCACTATTACCACAAACCTAAAGCATATATATATATGTGTGTGTGTGTATATATATATACACACAGTATACATACACACATACACATATATTGCTTTACATATACACACATATATGCATGTATGTATACATACACACATACACATACACATATTGCTTTACACCTATATGTAAATCATATATACATATACATACATATACCTATAAATACACACACACATATATATGCTTTACACATATATGTAAATCATATACACACATACATACATATGCACATATACACACATACACACATATATGTGGAAGAAAGGAAACTTTTTTCTCTTCAGAAGAAATCCAAATAATATATGTAGGTACTATCCCCTCTCTGTACATTTGGCTTGGATAAGGGCTGAATTTAGTGACCTACTTCCAAAGAATGGAGTATGGAAAAGAAAAAAGTCTAACTTAAGAGAGGAGACACCAGTGGGCATTATCCCCAGTTTAAGGTGATCAGTGGGTATTTCAGCCCCGAAGTATTTTTTTCCCTAACTCATAAAGCCAGTGTAACCAGAAGATTGATATTGAGAGACATTCTACAAACTCTTTGACCAATACCCTTTAAAACTGTCTAGGTGATGTAAGAAAGAAAATACCAGAGGAGACTGAGGAGAGATGAGGTTCAGTGTGGGTCTTAGAGGGATTCTCAAAACAATAAAAAGGACATTAGTTAAAAAAACTCGTGAAATCTGATTAAAGTCTATATCTCAGTTAATAGTAATCTACAAATGTTAATGTTTTAGTTTTGGTAAATGTGCCATGACTATGTAAAATGTTGACAATAAGGAGATCTTGATGAAAGATACATGGGAATTCTCTGTAACCTTTTGATGAATCTGAGAGTTTTTATTTTTATTTTTATTTTTTTTAAGATTTATTCATACAGAACTGGGGTACAGGCCAGAGATGCGGAGGGTGAGAGGATTCACCAGAGACAGAGT
>NW_004567108.1:40186011-40189663 GCF_000260355.1 Condylura cristata
TTTTTTTTTTTTTTTTCATTTTAGTAAGAGATGTTCTATTGTATTCTGGCTTCCATAATTTCCAGTGAAAAGTTTGAATTTGAATCATAGTTTCTCTGCTTGTAAAGTATTTTTTATCTATCAACTTTCATGTTTTCTCTTTATCTTTGCCTAGATTTTTATCAATCTGACTTCAGTGAAGCTTTCCTATTTTGAGTTCACTGAGCTACTTTGATCTATAAATTTAGGTTTACAGAAACCACACCGGAAGAGAGAAATCCCAGGCTATCAGTTATTAACAAGGATGTAAAACAATGGTACTGCATTAAAAAAAAAAAACATAAAAATGAACTTAGCTTTATAGAAAACTTGTAAGATTTTAAGCCATTTTTAAAAAGGATTTATTTATTTATGCATACAAAACTGGGGTACAGGCTAAAGGTGCAGGGGTGGTGAGAGGATTCACCAGAGACAGAGTTGGGGAGCAGAACAGGCAGATGTACTGAAATACACTACTGAGGAGAGCAGTGGGTAAGACAGGAGACGTCTGCTGCTCCACAAGGGTCACCTCCCGGCTGGTCTGGGATCCAACTCAATGGCTGGTTATAGCTTGATAGCACAGTCTTTCACCCCTGCACCACCAGGAGGACCCGATTTTTAGCCATTTTGTTGTCAGATATTTTCAAATGATATTCTTTCTTTTTCTCATGAGACTTCAGTTATATATGTTCGAATTTTTATTGGTATACACAGGTCCATGGTTTATAAGTATATGTTCCATTTCTCCCTATTCTTCTTTTAGATTGGATCATTTCTATTTATCTGTTTTTACATTTACTCATTCTTCTGTATTTGCTATTACTATTAAGTACAGTCAGTACATTTTTTATTTTATATATGATGTTTTTTCTTTGAAAAATTTGTCAAGTTCTTTTAAAAATACCTTACTTTCTCATCAATGATTTCCTGTCCTTTCATTCATTTTAAGAATATTTTGCTTTACTTGGTTGATGGTTGTATATGATGAGAAATTTTGTATTATTTCCTTGACATTATGGTGACTGATTGCAGATATTCTGAATTTTTCTATATTCCTCTGAAAATTGTTGATATTTTGTACTAGTTAGCAATTAATTTGTTGATTCAAACTGTAAACTGCCCCTTGTGTAGCTCAAACTTCAGTTTAATTTTTCTTTTTTGCCTAAGGCTCTGGGTGAGATTTGTGTATCTCTACAGACTTGGGAAGAGTGTATGTAAAATATTTGGGGTTTTCCTTCTCTGGAACGTCCTTTAATTTTTCAGAAGTTTCAGACTTTGTTTGTCCCAGAGTCTCTCTTTTGATTCTTTTACTCAAATCAAACTGATTTATCTATGAGAAATTTAGCTCCATATGGCACTAACTTTAACCTGTCAGAAGGCATAAAGATTGTTAACTCACCCTGCACCAAGCCTCCTGTCCAACCTCAAATTCTTTCCATAACTTGTCTGTTTGAGTTTACTGTATAGTACCTTCAGATATTTTACATTTTGTTTGTGTGTTTTACCCATGCTGGTTTTCCCTGAAGGCTAGGATCTGGTAGGCACGCTCTTGGTCACAGTGGAAGTAGAAAAATGCTTTAGAGTAATATAATTATTTTCTCTTCTAAAGGAGAAAGACCATGATCTCTTACTTCATAGATGTAAGAAGAAAAATGTATAAACTTCATTGTGAATTTCTACTTACAACAAATCAACATGAAATTATGTCAACAGTCTAGATACGAAAATCTAATGTAAAAAGTACTTCAGACATCATTCTTCTTCAGACTCATTAGCAATATTTGAGGTTCCTAGTCTGAATTCTGTGATGTAACATTTAAGAGGGTATTTCTTCAGGACCTCCCTAGTGGCTCAAGGGTTAAAGTGCAGCATTATGAAGCTATCAGCAGTCACTGGAGCATAAGTTCGATCCCCAGCCACGGAGGTGACCCACATGGCATAGCAGACCTCTCCTGTCTCACCTGCTGCTCCCCTCAGCAGTGTATTTCAGTCAATCTCTCTGTCTGCTCCCTACTTTGTCTCTGGTGAATCTTTCCATCCCCTACACCTCTGGCTTGTACCCCAGTTCTTGTATGTATAAATATATAAATCCTTTTTTTTTTTAAAGAAAAAAAGCATATTTCTCCAAGGTTTCTGAAAATTGGTACTAGGTCAGTGATACTATCTATTTTGAATGGGTCTTCCAGGATTTCAGAAACAGCAAGCTCATGTCAATGGAAACTTATATTAAAGAACAGAGTTCTTTAATACTGGGTATGGGATGAGGAGAGTGAAAGTAATGCTAATATACACGAAGCCAATGATAACAGTGGGCAGTGATTATCTGTAGATAGTGAGATGTCCACAGAAGTATTTTGGAAAGAATAATACATGAAAAGAAAGTATAAGCAGAAAGATTGTTATATATCATTGACAACTTCTATGTGGGTTTAGTTCTGCATGCATGACTTCTGAATCAAAAGTAGGAGGAGGAATATTTTTTAAAGAAATGGAAGCTGGGTTTCTTGATCTTTTTTGAAATGCAGATTTGTCAAGGTCCATTTTCTGTCTGCTAACATTTTTTTATTGTTTGTTGTTCTATGACACAGGACAGGAATCTGAGAGGCTAATAAGGAAGAAGACTGCACAGGGACTAGGGCCAGTTTCAGAACCTGCCTTACAGCTCAAAAATAATGTATCAGTCTTTGACAAGTTTGAAATTTATTCACTGCTGATGTGTGAAACAGAATCATTGCAGCTTGAATGCCTTTATGACCAATGAGTTTGGAGAAGGAAGTGTAGACCTGGATGTGTTCATGAGCTGGACCAAGCTAGGTTACAGGTTTAATCATCTCTGTTGATGGTATACTTGCTGTTGGTGGGGATGTGGCAGTCTGTAAAAAGGTCTTTGAAATGCTGCAAAAAATCTCTGTGTTCTATTCCTATAGAAGTAGGCAGCCAAGCAAACTTGGAGGATCTTGAGTTTTATTGGGAACCTTGGACTTGCCATGACTCAAAGAAGTTTTTTGAGTCAATTGCTTATTATGGAGCTTCCCTTGAAAGATCTCCATATTTTGATTCAGCTGAAGTTTTACTTGGCCTACACTCACTTTGGCTAGAGTATTTATGCATATAGGTTATTTTTTTGGAGAACAAAGTCAGTCTTTGAGTTCCCTTTACAGAAGTCCTGGACAGCCCTGGGCTGACTTGGACCCTGCAAGCCTTGGTAGCTCTTTCAATATTCTCTCTTTTGGGGAAGAGATGGACAGGTCATGGATTTACTTACTACTAATCTTGCAAGGATATTTCTCCAAACCACTGGGTGATTTGTTGTTTACATTAAGAGGAGTTAATAGAAATTTCCTAGGCAGGATACCCTTGATATTATATATCTCCTATATTTTTATAAGATTTCTTATCTCAACACCATGTTGCCATATGATTTTGTGACCTGCTAGGTACTAGGTTTCTGTAGCAAATGGATGATGTTTGGGATGTGGATGACCTGGTAGAGATAGATATCACTGGCATAGCCAGACAATAAAGATATCCAAGCACTCTTTATTTTTCACAAAAATATTGAACATAATTTATAATCCATTGGTTAATAAAACTATTATTTGGGATTACATTGTCATTACCTCATCATATATAT
>NW_004567108.1:40189763-40231407 GCF_000260355.1 Condylura cristata
AAAGTCCTGGTCTCATTCCTTCTATCACATTGAATCCCTTTAACATTTCTTATTCTATTTCCTTTTCTTTTCTGGTGTCAACCATTTTCCACATGGCCTAACAATCATTTTTCTTGTGTTTTCTTAATTAGCTTACTATGGTTATTTATAATCTGCATTTGAGAAAATCCATTCTGTAATCCTGTTCACTTTCTGATTGCCAAGCACTTTTGTTTGGTGCTGATCCTTTTCCTGTGCTTTGCTTTCCTCCAGTTTGATTGACCCACAGACATAGCTACATAGTAAGTAGCAGAACAGGGATTTGAACTTTGATCTGAGCTGAATCTAAAGCAATTTATAACAAAAACTTATTATTGATGATACACATTGTGCTGAGTTCTTTACATATATTAACTCTCTTACTATGACAGTGACCATTTAAGGTAAGAATTTCTGGTTCAAGGATGAGGATGTGGAAACTCAGAATGACTAAGTAACATTTCCAAGGAAACGGAATCAGGAATTGAACCAAAAACTCTGTCTGTATTTTTTATTTTCAATATTTTATTTTTTAAAGATAAGAACTTTATTACTTATACTTATGAAATACAAGTGTTTGCCACAATTTCAAATAATGTTCAAATTATTGTTGTTCCCATCCCTCTACACTGTTTGCTCCTAACATATATTCTGAATTATCAGTAATCCTTGAAAAAATTTAGAATCCTGTTCACACCTACCTGCTTTAAAGATCAGGTCCCTGTCTGTTATCTTTTCTCCATGAAAATATATTTTTAGGTAACTACTAAATGGGGAATAGGAATAATTTATAAAATTAGTAGGCAATCTTGGGGTTGTCAAGCATGACCAAAGTACCTGGAAAAGTTAATAAGTAAGTGATTATTTAATTACTTAACTACTAATGATTTTCCAGGAATCGAACCAGGTGGTTTTGCACCTGAACATTTTCTATTAAGTTGATTGGAAATAACCCGTGAGACAGCAGAGTTCTGAACTCCAAAGGTCATTCAATTGGGGTCACCATTATTGATCCCACCATTAAGTTTCACTAAAACACTGACTGGAATGTTGTCAGTTATTTTAATGTACCCTTTCTCTTAGTAATCATGACTAACACATTGCATAATCTAAAAAAGTAGTGCCTTCCAAATCTTACTTACCAAGCAAACTTTTTTCTACAATGTACTTAGATATTTTTTCCATTGATGACCTTGTTAGAAAGTATTTCCCCTAAGTTTTGTAAGATAATGCATTTGGAAAACACTGATTTCGGGGTGAGAGCTATATGTTTTCTACTATTCACCAAGCTTGGCTCTGTAATTGTGGGAAGGGCATAGACACATGATAGGCTCAGACAACCTTTTGAACTGGCTTGCCACACAGTGACTTTGCTGGAATGTCTCATTTGCACTCCTTTTCTATTTTCCTACAGGCAACACAATCCATTCTCTCAACATGGTTCTCAGATTTATTAACCTAGGAGTTCATACAGCATGAAAATAGAAATAAGGACAAGAAAAGCTTAGCTAAATTACTGAAAAGTTGATCCATTAATGTGTATATTTAAAGGGTCAGGAAATTTAGTAAAGTGGGCTAGACCTATTCTTAGAATATAATTTAGAGTGATCCTTTCTTAACAAAATTCTGCTTGACCTTTTACTCCAAGTTGGCCAAATTGCATTTTTAATGTGGTTCAAAGATAGAGACATGTGATGATGTTCCTGATTCCATATCTATCTGGGATAACTTCTGTCCCTTAGACGTTCACATAGGAACAAATGAATAAACGATACTGTCCTGTACATTGTCACAGTAACTCTAAAAAGAAATGGAGGTTTCAGAAAATGCTGGAATTTCCCCTTCTAATATTCCTTACCTATAGAAACTTTGCCACCCAAGGTAACATTTACAAGTTCCAGGAGTTAGGACTAGGAATTAAAGTATCTTAATCCAAGAATTAAGAGAAATTTATTGCTTTGATGAAAGCCATATAGAGACAGAAACACAAGCCTGGTAAGGCAGTTTTGTGGTGTCAGCAAAGTAATCGTTCTTAAGTAATTGGCTAAATATATTATGAAGTAAATTTAAAATCAGCATTGTACAAATACCTAATAAACTGCTGAGCAAGGAACCTGAGCTTGATGCTATTAATATCTGTAAGAGGGAGCATGCTGATGAAGATGTCTGAAATTTTGTGACTGAGACACCCATCCAAAGGGAGTCTCTTTAACGAGAGTATAAAGTTTGCCATCGAGTCACTTTAATACCACCTTTCTGGTAAGGTGGAAAGGACAACTAAGAATTTCTTTTCAAAAGTATGGACTTCAGGTCTCGCTATTTCACTTTTCAGAAATTTTCTGGACAGTGCCAATAACTTATACAGAATGAAGGATGGCAGGTCATTTAGCTGCCAAATCAAAGAGGAGAAAGCTGGGGGACATTTGTTCTGGAAAATTCCGTTTACCTGAGCAGCCAAGGAACCTGACATGTAGGAGAGAATAAATGCAGTGTTTCCCCAGTGCCTGTACTAAGACAGCAATAGAATAAACAGGTAAAAGAAGCTCAACCCAAAGCGGACAATAGCAACTTCCTGTTGGTTTAAAAAATAACCACTGCAAACTATAGGACAAAGATACGGCAGTAACAATAAGCAAAAGAGAGGAAACACACGTTTGAGGCTTAGGTTTCCAAATGGCAAAAATCAATTGCCAAGGATTATTGTGTGACCTTTGTCCACAGACTACTTCCCAGGCCATCCAACAATGAAAATGAGGAGCAGAAAGGAGGGTACCAGGGGAGAGAAATTCTCCCTGTGTGAAAGGTGGGGTTGCAGTGCTTAATGTTCACAAGGTCTTTGCTCCATCACTAGGCTGAAAAGTGTTTATTTTCTTAGCAACTAAGTTGTCTGATGGGTGGAGGGGCACTGGCGCTGTGTTGGTAAGAGGAAGCATTCATATTCCTGGATTTAGTTAAGTGGAGAACAGTTCTTAATATTTTCTGAAATTAGAAGAGAAAAATGCTAATTCTTTACGGAAATCAACTAAAAACAAGAAATGGCAAATATCATTAGGATATTCAATTTAACATGTTGGTCATGAAAGCTAATAGAATTGAACAGATGCAGATAGCCTGAAAAATTAGACTTTTTCCTCTAAGCTTTCATATCCTGGTTCGTTGTTTTATTTGAGTGAGTCATGGTGCTGGATGAGCTTCATGCATCTAAGCCCTCCTAAAGCATGGGTGTGCCCCCTAGCAGACAAGTTCTGCTGAAGCATTAAAACGAGTTACTAGCAGTTCTTGTTGCCAAATAGGGAATACTTTTACTCTAGATTTGGGATAAGCAGTGATAAAACTGCCCAGTCTGAGCTTTTTATTATGAATAAACATGAAAAGTACTTAATCATGAGGTAACACAGCATCTTAATAGTCAATCCAGATAATTTTATATAAAAGAAGATACTATGGCAAAATGGAAAAGAAAACACAATGGTGCTATTGCTAGTGATTATGGTCTAGGGCAAAAAAGTAAATAGGATAAAAGATGCTGACCATAAATGACTGTTACTTTTTGGGGTCATGTTTTTTTTTTAGAGCTTCTCTCTTTGGGATTTTTTTTTTTCCTGAAAGCTGGGAACATTAAACTCTAGACATTTAAGCAAAATCTTATGAAGTCAGCTCTCATAAACTATCCCCCATATATTTTTTTTGTGTGTGTACTAGCGTCAGTGTAGATTACTTATGTCCTTATCCCAAGTTCAGCAAATCATCTGCTTGAAGTCAACTGAAATTATAGAATGAAAGGGAAGGGGAAATTCATTTGAATTCTCCAGATTGATTTTTATTTTTAACTTTGTGGAGTTTGACATATAATAAATAAACACATGTATTTGGAAGTGTACAATTTTGATATATTTCGACAGACTCATGAGCCAATGAAAGTTTCATCATAATCAATATAGCTCATGTAGTCAGTGTCCCCAAAAGTCTGAATCCTTTTATAATTCCTCCCCTCTGTGCTCCCTCCACCCCAGGCAATAACTCTTTGTCACTATAGATTAGTTTTCAGCTTCTAGAGTTTTTTGTAAATTGAATCCTGTAGCATGTATTCTGTTTTATTTGACTTTTTCCCATTGGCATAATAGTTTTATCACTCACCCACATTGTGGTGTATGTTTATTACTATTTTAAGTAGTAATACTGTGTATAAGTAATATGGCCTATCTTGAGGAATATTCCATGGTTCTTGAGAAGAACATGTGTTCTGCTATTGTGGAGTAGAGTGAAGTATATATGTCAGTGAGATCAAGTTGGTTGTATTACTAGTCTCTTCTATATCTGTACTTATTTTCTATCCATTTTTCTTATCAGTTACTACAAAAAAATTGTTGAAACTTCAAATATAACTATTCATTTTTTTATATATTTTAAAATATTGTTAAGTGGATACCTCTTTAGGATTGTTATGTTTTTGTGGGGAATTGACTCTACAAGTAATTATTATTACTTATTGTTCTTTAGCCCCTGTAATATTTCTAGTTTTTAAGTCTGTTTTACTTAGTATCAATACAACTTTTTCAGTCTTTTTAGTGCCTTATCTATTCTCATTCTTTTCTTTTTATATTTTTAAATTAATTTTTCTTATATCATTGCTAATTTTTAAACAGTATTTGATTTCCTTTATTTTTCACCAAGTACTAATTTATATTTAAAGCTGAATTCTTGTAGATAGCATGTTGTTCAGTCTTAGTTTGATGTTTATCTAACTGGGTAATTTCTGTCTTCAAGGATATGTTTAGATAGTTTATACTTAATGTAACTATTGGTACAGGTCCAAATAGCCAAGTGAGCCTGAATTTTGTAAATAACAACCTTACCATTTGTTTACATACATTTTGGTGGGTGCTTTTATGATACAACAGTAAAACTGAGTAGTTGCCACGGAGACTGCATGGTCCTCAAGATCTAACATAATGATCTCTCTGATACTTTCCAGAAATACATTTACTAACCTCTGTTTTAAATGGTCAATTATCTTTTAAAGATGTCCTAATACTAAGAAAATAAATCATAAAAGTTTACTCATCTAGTTTCCATTTCTGATATTTTGCAGGTTTTTTTTTTGTGTAGATACTTATTTCTACCTAGTATCATTTTTCTTGTCACTAAAAGATTTACTTTAGTTGTTTTCATAATGCAGGTCTGATAGTAATGGATTCCTTCAGTTGTTGTGGTTTTGATTTGCATTTCCCTGATTACAAGTGATGTCAGATATTTTTTTATATACCTGGCCATTTGCCTTTCTTCTTTGGAGAAGTGTCCTTTTAGCTCTTCTGCTCATTTTTTGACTGGATTGTTGACTTTGTTTTTGATGAGTCACATCAGCTTTTTGTAGATCTTTGTCTCATCTTCATTTTAAAAAGATTTTCACTGGGTGTAAGAATCTATGTTGAGATTTATTTACTTTTTTAAAGTATTTTAAAGATGTTACTCTACTATCTTCTCATTTGCATTTTTTTAAATGAGAAATGTACTATTATGCTTAGCTTTGTTCTGTGAATACCATGACTTTTGCAGGGGAGGCTGTTTTTAAGATTTTCTTTTCAGTCACTCATTTTGATCTACTTGATTTTTATATGCTTTGGTATAATTTTTTCCTATTTGTTGTGCTTGGAGTACTTTTTGTACTTCTTAGAACTGGGGGTTTATAGTTCTCAAAACATTTTCAGGTTGTTCAGCCTTTACTCATATATTGCTTCTGTTACCCTTTGAGAACTACAATATGTGTATGTTAAGCACTAGAAGTTGTCCACAACTCATTAATGTTATATATATTTATCTTTATTCTTTTTTACTCTGAGTATTTTATTTTGGATAGTTTCATTGACATGTCTTCAAGCTCACTTTTTTTTTTTTTTTTTTACAATGTCTAACCTGACACCAATTCTACTTAGAGTGCCTTTCATCTCTAAAAGATTATAGTATTTCTTTTTAAAAAAGCTATATATTTTTTATATTTTTACTCAAGACAGTCAATATTTCCCATAGTTTTTGGCCGTATGGAATATAGATATAATAAATATGTTAAGACCATTGTCTAAATTCTATCATTAATGGTAGCTCTGAGTTGGTTTTGATTGTTTATCTACTCTTTGTCAGTCAGATATTCCTGCTGATTTTAATTAATTTTTTTATTTACTAGATATCAGAGATTGTGAGTTTTCCTTTTTAATTGCTACTTATTTTGACAGTTTTTCCAGTTATTCTAGAGTTTTGTTCTGGGATATGATTAAGTAAGTTGAAATATTTTTATCCTTTTGGATCATCTTGCTTTTAAACTATATTAACCTGGCTTAGGGCAACATTTAGTGGAGGACTAATTTAACCTGCTATTGAGGCGAAAACTTAATACTTAGGTTTGCCAGAGTCCTAAGATGTCCTCCATGTTTTTGATCTCTGATAGTAACCTTCATGCTTATGTTATGATACACAGAAAAAAGATATTTTATGGACAGAGTTAATGTTAACAATCAGTGAATTTAAGAAAGACCATCAGTTTAGATTTATTAGAAAACTTTTTAAAAGCAAACTTTTCTTCTTTTGGGTGGTTCATGAACAGTAGGTCAAATGATCTAAACATAAGGGGGATTTGATGTTTCATTGCTGACTTGCAAATATAGAGGTCAGGTGGAAAGGTTTGAAAGTGGCCTCTAGATTTTGAGAGCAATTTCTGCAAGAAAATGGGGACCTGAGACTTACAACCACATGGAACGAAGTTCTGCAACTAACCATAATCATGCGCAGATTTCTTCCTAACTTCCAGATAAAGTCTAGTCCAACTGACACTTTGATTTCGACCTTCTGATACCTTGACCAATAAATCCATCCAAGTATGTCTGGACTTTTAGCCCATATAACTATGAAACAATAAATGGGTATTGCTTTTAAACTGCTAAATTTGTGGGAAACTATTATATAATTATAGAAAACAGGGCAGTCTACCACTATCATACAAATTATAAGGTTTTCCATTTCTGGCCAATGGAAAGAGTCCTTGTTTCCTGTTCTGCAGTAGTTTCCAGTTTTTCTCCCTAATCCTTTCACTTGGTCTGTTTTGTGGCTTCTGATAGTTATCTCACATTCCTGCACTGATCAGTGTTCAGCTCAACACCCCAGGGGGTCCTTCTGCAGAACTCTGACATTCATAATCCTTTCTGGCTCTCTGCTATGCAAACCTTATCTTTCCTATATATCCAACTCTGTCATCTTCACTCAAGGAGATTGTCTGTGTGTTTTTTTTTTGTTTTTTTTTTTTCCCCTGGGTTGCAAGTTTTGAATACTTTTTAGGTAGTAAGCCTGTGATCAGTACTCAATGCCTTCATTGTTTCTCAGAGATTACTGCCCTTTGTTGCCTTATGTTCAATGTTTTGAAAGTCATTGTTTTACATAGTTTTTCTAGCTTTAGGTTATTCAGGAAAATAGGTAAATTCAATCTCTGTTATTCCATCTTGATCAGAAATAGAACTCCTCAGTTTAATGTATTTGGAACCAGGTAATTTCTAAATACAAAGTTTGGGGTCTAGAATGCTCAAAATTATCCACCCTTTTATGATAGGATACCAGTGTCTTCCATGCTTCAAGATGGAGGATGCCTTGTTAATTATAGATGTATACATTTTAAAATGTAGATGGTGAGCAAAATCATAAAGCTTAGGACAATTAAACCCTAGTTGAATCTTGACAAAGAAGTAGGATAGAATATCTGAAAATTGTTGGTTTCTTTACCATTGAGTTTTCCTATCCTGTTTTAGGAGTCAGATTGATTTCCAGTTTCAAGACTTAGGATCTCAGTGATCTGAACTCCCTACACGTTAAGTCAGCTCTCTCTCTTCCTTCCCTCCCACCCTCACCACCACCTCTCTTTCTTACATGTTAGAAAGTTAGTTATGGTAATGGCAGGTATTGGTTTAGAAAGAACTATCTTGATCTTGGGAATCACAAGCTGCCCTTTAGATTTAGGCATTGCCATGTCTCTCTTCCTTCATTTGCGTTTCTACAACCAGATGCCACAAATTCTGCAGGTGAATATGAGATGAAATACGTTGTAAGAAATACTTTCTAATATTTGCTACTTGAACTTCTTTAAGTGTAATATTTTATGTCACCGTGACAAGAAGCTTCCTTCCCTGTATGCTTTTCCTGTTTTTTCCAACTCACCTCAGTCCAGTTTTCTGAAATTGGTCTATGTGTATGTTTGGGAGCATTGGAGGTTCTTCTGTGCTTGCTTTGAAGCAAAAAACAAAACAAAAAAAAAAAGCTGGCTACTAATACTTCCCTTGAATAACACACTTCTCAGATTTTTTATTATATATATATTTTAAAATTTTATTGATTTGCCACCAGTTTACGTAACTATATTTTGGGGGTACAACTTCATACCTCTCTATGTGAATGTGCCTCACTCACCCTCCACCTAAGCTTCATGCATGTCTCACATGGAAACAAATACTTACAAGAGATTGTGAGATTGGCCAAATCATAGAACCTTACACTTAGGATGGAGTCAAAAAGGTCAGAACCAAAATATTCCCAGGTATGAGCAGGTGAGAGAATCATATGGATATAGAGAAATAAGTTTGTTATATCCAACCATGTGTTTGAAAGAGTGCTTTTCAGACCTCATGCTGTGCATATGAATCATGTGCAGAACTTATTAAAACTCAGTTTCTAATCTAGTGGATCTGGGATGTGGTCTTGAGATTCTGTGTTTTTCACAAAACTGCAGGTGACGTCTATGCTGCTGGTTTGGGGCTCACTCTTAGTAGCAAGGTTCTGATGGAATATATTCAGGAGTAGATGTATAAGAAAAAGAGAAATACAATCACAGTCGATGCTTATTCAATACTTAAAGGCCTGTCATGTGTAATTAATTATGCTAGGTAATATGCAAAAAAGGACAATCAGAATAAAGTCTCCCCTTAGAATTTACTATATAAAGTTTAGATTATAAGCAGTACAGAGTATACCTACCTACTAGTCAAAGATACCTGGGCTTGAATCCTGATCCATGTAAAGTTGAACCCCTTACTTAACCACTATCTGGTTCAATATTCTCATTTGTAAAATGAAAATAAGGCAGCATCAGAGGCACAAACAATAGTAACTGGCACACAGCAGGAAGGGACTAAAGATTTCTCTGACAATTTTAAAGATGAGATAAAACTAGGGATTCAGTGTCAACCCCTCATCAGGATGAGTGTCAATCACACATCTGGAAATGAATTTTTTTCTGTGCACGCCAAGCAGATATAGAAGGCAAACTGTTGGGCTATTCCTGCTATACAGGTAGAAAATGGGAATTTTCATCAATTTTAGAAAAAAAGATGAAAAAATTGTCATCAAAATTTTTTTTTTTGGTATTTCTGATTTTTTTCCTTTCCTTCCATAAATGTAGAATAATTGGATTTGGTTATGTTACTTATTGCCTGAAACAATCTTAATCTGTGTCTACTTGAGTAGTCTTATCTGTAAAATGGAGGTAACAATGCCGTATGACAGTGTGCATTCTTATAGGGGGGCTATAAGGCCACATGATCAGGTGTTGTAAATGTAAGCACTTCTGGTTTTCACTTTGCCCAGCAGGGTATGTGTCCTGTGGTCAGCTTCAAGTCTTACAAATCTTGCCAGAAACATCACAAGTATCAGAACAAAAAGGTCTAATTGTTTCAGAAGAGAACCTCAGAAGGGAGGGGAAAGGAAGAATAATTGTCTGTGAAGTTACTGAAAAACATGTTTGTGCTTGAATTTCTTATCCTTTCAATTTTGTTTAGTTCAACTTCTTTTAGCTGATGTTGACTAACTTTTGGTGTTGGAGACAGGAAGGAGAAAGATTTTATGGAAAATTAATTTTTAATATCCTTGATATAAACTAGGTGTTCATTAACACAATTATTTTTAGAAGATTTATTTATTTATGCATACAGAACTGGGATACAGACCAGAGGTGCAGGGTGGTGAGAGGATTCAACAGAGAGAGCGAGAGGCAAAACAGGCTGACAGACAAAGTACACTGCTCAGGGGAGCAGCGGGTGGGTCAGGAGAGGTCTGCGTGCCATGTGGGTCACCTCCGGGGCAGGATCGAACTCATGCTGAAGTGGCATTAGGTTCTCAGGGCTATGCTTTAACCTGCTGTGCTACCAGGGAGGACCCCATTAACACAATTTTAAACTCATAAGTCTTTAAAGCTCCAGGAAAGATGGTCAGAAAAGGTTAGTTAATCCATTAGTTATAAAATAAAATGACTTTTTCCTCACTTTGTGTACTTCTCCACCTTCTTCCTATGACACAGGAGCACACCCAGGCCTGTCTGATACTTAGAGAGCACATAGAGCAAGTCAGTCTTCAGCCCAGCCTTCATGTTTTCTGTTCTCTCTAATCTTTTGTACTATATCAGGTGATTTTCTTAAAAAGATGATCTAAGTTCTAAATGCAAAACTTTGTGATTATTCATTCATTTAAGTATTTTTGAGACTCTACCATGTTGCCATGTTAATTTTAAGTAACACCCAACTAAATACATTCATTTTGCCAAGAATTAATGGCAAGTTCAAAGACTCCATAAAAACCTGACATGTGATAACCATTTAGTTAGCCAAGCAAGTAGCCTGGGCACCCTTTGAAAACTCTGTCCTTTAATTTGGTGGGCCTGGAATTTGATCCTCAGATGAGATATTGATGGAAGCATTTGGGATACTGTAAAGTGCTATGTAATTGTTATATCGCCATCAGAATAATTGCAACAGCCACATTCCACTAGGAAAACATTTGGAGAATAGTATCTATAGTAGAACTTTATATGGTTAAGACCTCATCTCTAAATTCATTCATCTTTCATAAAAGGATCCAAAGAGCTTCTGACCACCTCATAAGAAATAAAAATCTGGTGTGCACAGTTACAGTATTGAGAGCTCCTCTGTGGTGAATCCTTTCACACCTGACAACTAGCTTGAATCCTGACTCCCACATCTGGTATCACTCAAGCCTGATGTTACCAATTGAAGATTTTACTTGCTTCCTCTTACTGTATTTTCTTTTCTCCAGACAGTTCTATTGCTTTTTTGTTTTGTTTTGTTTTGTTTTGTTGATTATCTTTTTTTAAATTTTATTTATGTATATATTTACTTTTTTTTTTCATTTTAAAACAATGTTTTCTTTCCTCCTCCCCAGCCTTTCATCATCATAGTCCCCCACATTCCTCCCTCCTTCTGACCCCTCAGGTCAACAATACTTCAATTCTAAGACCTAACTTTGAAAGCCAGAGTTATGTTACTTTTAACACTGTCATGAACCAGGAAAGGGAGGGAGATCTGTCTTGTGTATTTTGAAGTGTCATGACATTCATGCATGAAACACATCCCAGGTAGAGCTGGTTTGAGAGCAAACAGGGGACCAGTCGAAAAAGGGCATTGCATTTGACAGAAATACACAAAGGCATTGCAACTTCATCTGAAACTAGAAACATTTTTTAAAAATTTTAAGCAGATTATTATATGATAGTTTCATGTAGAGAGATGATGCCAAGAGCAGTGCAAAGATAGACAAAATTTTTATGAAGTTGTTGGTTGGGGTAGGCAGTATGGGGAGGGCAGACTGGTGGGAGAGGCAGATGGGTTAATCAGGAAGTTATTGATCTTAGTACAGGCAAACAGTGATGACTCTGAACTGAATCAATTACAAAAAGAAAGGGAACGAAGGCATTAGATGGATAATTGATTTCATTTAGGCAACGCTGTCCACAGGAGATAGTAAATACTAAAAGGTGGGAGTCCAAGAATCCAATAGAAGAATAGGTAAACAGCTGAGAAAGCTGGGTCAAAAAAAAAAAAAAAAAAGAGAAAGAAAAAGAAAAAGAAGAAAACCTTCCTAATTTCTCCACTTGGAAGTAATTGCTTTTTCTGAGACTAAATTGTAATTGTCTGAATTTCCTTATGGCACTTGTGACATTCTACTTCGTATTGTGGCTTTTTAATAAGGTATTTTATTCTGCTATTGAGTTGTTATCTTTACATGACACTCCTGAAATGGCTAATTTTATGGCTTAGCAAAATAGTTACTAAATGTATGTATTGAATGAATGAATGACAGAATGAATTAAATTCTATAGTATCCTACAATTTGTGAAGTACTCCCATGTATAGAAATCACTTGATACTTGCAACATCTTTGGAAAGGAAGGAGTAGCAGTTACTAGTCTCATTTTCCACATGAGAAAAATCTATGGTCAGAAATAGTAATATAACATAGCTAATGGGGCCTCCCTACTGGTGCAGGGGTTAAAGACCGTGCTATCAAGCTATTGCCAGCCACTGCAGCACCAGTCCGATTCCTGGTCCGGCAGGGAGGGTGACCCATATGATGCAGCAGACCTCTACTGTCTCACCCTCTGGTCTCCTCAGTAGTGTATTTCAGTACATCTGCCTGTTTTGCTCCCCACTCTGTCTCTGGTGAATCCCCTCATCTCCTCACAACTCTGACTCACACCCCATTTCTTGTATATATAAATAAACAAATCTTTAAAAAAAAAATGACATAGCTAATCACTGATAGATAGGTTTAGCCCTTACCACTTAGGTGTACTGTTTTTAATAATAAAGGTCTTAACATCCTCACTCAGTACTGTTTATGCTGAATATATTAGATATCAAATTTATAGCCACTACCATATCAAGTGCCATATACACACACACATGTGTGTGCACACACACACCATGTAAAAGTATGGAGTAGCATGGCCAAGAAAACCCTTTGTGCAAGTGGCAGGGTGTTCATCAACAGGAAAATGTGCTGGAAAATTCTGCCTGTACTGTCTGCTGATACTCAGCATTTTTTTCTCCTTTCCTATCTCCTTCCTATAAGTGGACACTGGAAGTTTAGAAACTATGTTTCCTTTCGGTAGGAGGGTTCAGCTTTGGTTTTTTCAATGAGAAGTATAAGATGGAGGACATGGAAAAGATTGCTTTCAGAATGCATTTGTAGGCCACCAAATGGAGTTTGGCAGACAACATGCAGAGGTTTTTCCAAGGCCTTCTAGATCACCCCACGTGAGAATCTACTCTTGCACCACAGTTATACAAGATGATGGGTAGAGGCTTCTATGAACCCATCACTTCTTGACTTAAGTGCTAACAGTGGTATTTGAACTTCAGATCATCTAGCCTTTCTAAAGACTGCATAAACTACTAAATCCCTACATTAGATCCTCTATGCTTTAAATACCTAGAGTGGTTCTGTTTCCTCCGTCATGCTTGATACAGACAAAAGAGAAATACTCAAAAATTATTATAAGCTGAGATCAGGGAGGTCTGAGGCAAATAGACCTTTTGCCTCCACTCACCCTGCTAAGCACCATAAAAGGCAGCAACCCACTGACCTGAGAAAAGGTGAGTTGTTCCCCTCCTCCCCCAAAGATTATTAAGAACTGAATCAAACATTTAGGAACATTCTTAAAGTAAAACAAGAATCTTCACTTAGGAATCCAGAGGAGTGGATTATAGACTTACAAATATTTCTACTCAAGTTGTTTGACACTGGGGCTTGATATGATAAGTAGAAGAACATTTGGTTGCCCAGAAAACTTGACTCCTAAGATGACCCCATTCCACCAAAATATGTGCAGCGATCTGAAGTTTTCCCATAGGTACAATGGAATTTCACAATGGCCACATGCAGGAACAAGATTGCTAAACTCAAAATTTCATGAGTAGTCATGTTGAGGTGGGTCAACATGGGTTAAGAAGTGTTTTCCCACTAACCCATGGGTTGATGAAAAGATATTCACATGGATTGACATGTGTACCAAAAAATTCCCATGTATTTTTTTTTTTTTGGTATTAAAAAAAATTAGTAAAATGAAATTCTAAGTGCTTGGGGAAAAATTCCAACCAGTATGACCTCACCTTTCTTCAATACTGTCATTGTTCTTTGCTTTTCTAAATTCCTTGGTTTGGGAAGATAATAGAAGGCCCTGTCAGTCATTTAGCTATGGTGATGACCTTTATCTCAAATGAGCATTACTTATTCATTAGCTGCTTTGTGCTAATTTTCTAGGCTAACAGCACTGTTGCAAATGCAAAATATACTGGTTTTGGTTCAGTTCTTAATATCTTTGGGAAAGCAGGGGAGCAACTCACCGTTTCTCAGGTCAGTGGGTTGCTGCCTTTTATGGTGCTTAGCAGGGTGAGTTATTCAATAACTGTTGGGCATTTTTACTGCACTCCCAAGGCACGTAGGCAATTTTGGTATTTCAGAAATTTATTTCCTCATAAATATACTTGACACTGAATCAAACCTTGAGTCAAATTTTGTGTTTCCAGACTCTGGGGGTGGGTAAACCTGTGTTTTGTGTTTAGTTCCCTGAATATCTTGAAATTACTTTTCAAAAGTCCGGGGTTTGGCCAAAACTGAATCTACTTTGCCAAACGTTTTAGTTAATTTACTAAAACAAAACAAAACAAAAAAACCCCTATATTTCAATGAAAGTTAACCCATATGTTTAATTCACTTTTTGCACTGAGTCCATCAAAAATATTTTGAAGTGTTTTCTGAAGTCCAAGAAGCTTCCCTGCAACTTAAAAAAAAAAAAAAATCCAGCAAAACTTCAGTCCCTGCACTTCTGGCCTTCCTTCTGCTAGTGGGAAGTTGTGGCCTTCTCTGACTCAAAGTTTTTTTTTTTTTAAAGATTATTTATGCAAACAGAACTGGGGTACAGGTCGGTGCAGAGACAATGAGAGGATTCATCAGAGACAGAGTAGGGAGCAGAACAGGCAGATTGTTGAAGTACACTGCTGAGGGGAGCAACGGGGGAGACAGGAGAGGTCTGCCAGGCTATGTGGGTCAGCTCCCTGTCTGGGGATGGAACTCGAATTGAAGCAGCTGTGGCTAGCTTCATAGTGCTGTGCTTTAACCCATTGTGCAACCAAGGAAGCCCTCTCTGACTCACATTTTATCTTTATTCTTTCTCTGACTACTGTTCCATACTACTTCCACTCTGGTACCATCAGAGTGGTATGAAGTGGCTCATGATAATATTATCATTTTGTTTCCCTGGGCAAGTAAAATGTGGGAAAAACAAAGAAAGAGGCCTTAATTAGCTTTCTCACAGTAGAAAGAGCCTACTTGACTAAAATTAAACTCTAGTTAACTTGTCTTCTGTGACGTTGGAGATAATTGAGGAATTATATGCCCATATTGATGTGGGTATATTCAGTGTTGAAGGGGAATATGAGAGAAAGTTAAAAGTTCCCCGACATATAGTCTCTGGATGTAGCTTCAATAGACAGATTTTGAGGGAAAAGGAAGACTGACCATTTGAAAGCAGCTAGCAAACTGCTATTCATTTAAAAACAAAAATGGATTGAATGGGAACACTTTGTTGGCTGATTGGAAAAGAGACAATAAATTGACATATTTCCTTCACAGACTAGCAATGCTTCACTGGGCAACCGGCAGCCCAGCGGTGGCTGAAGAGAAGGAGCACAGGCTCAGAGGTAGAGGGTCAGAAAGGGGGGTTGGTAGCCTTGACTGCTCTCTTCAGTGAGGTAATCCTTCCTCTGCACCATACTGCTGTCCCTATTCTTGTTGCCAGTGCCCAGAGAGATCCAGATGCAATTGATCTCATTATAGATCAGAACAGAATTGGCTTGGACAGCCTGTTCTTTTCTAGTGATCAGGACACAGCGTATTTTCCTTTCCTTCCTCCTCAGTTCTATTCTAGGGTCTTGGCTGGAGGTTCTTTTGTTGTTGGGTGATCTAGGGTTAATCTAAGTTGACTTACATGCTACAGGTCTTGAATTGGAAAGGTAGACACAACTTTCAAATAATTCCCCATAACCTGCTACCATCATCATGTGTGCTGACTTGTTCAACTTCTGTCTACATTGGACTGAGATCAGCCTGAAGAAGTTGGGGACAAGTCTTAGTAGGATCTAAAATTATTTAAAATTTTGATATTATCTTGCTAGAAGACTGTGATGCTTAATTTTTCTCAGAGAGAATGTAGAATAGCAGGATCATGGGAATGAAAGGAATTTCAGAAGATTGCTATTCTGTGCCTTTGTGCCTTTGTGTCCAGTGAAGACTGCACTTAAAATATTCCCTTAATAGAAAGCTCCATCTCTTTAAGCTCTCTAGAGAGATCCATAAACTCTTCGCTAATGTGTTCCATATTTCTCTAATGTAAGACAATTCCCTAATGAAGTTGATTGCAAGATTTTGGAAGTGAAGGTGGACAGGTAAGTGAGATGGTTCTGCTTCCTGAAAAAACTACTAATAAGTAAAAAGCAAGGGTTGAAAGTAATAGGGTTTGTTAAGACAGGAGAATCACATCCTGGACCTAGAGTTGAACTCTAGCTTGATTGAGTTAGTGACATAACCAACTGTCTTATTTTCCTCATCCATATATTAAGAAGATCCTGCCAGTACCTAACAACTCTAAGATTTTTCTTTTAAGTTAATTCATTTGGAGTGTAAGTTGCAAGTCTCAGAAGGAAAATATAATCTGTGCTCACTGCTTCTTTCACATTTGTCTCAAGGGTCTTCTTACTTATAGGCCCCACAACATACCCACCAAGCCAAGTAATTTCATTTTTTGATACATAGCAACTTTCATGCTGCCACTAAAGAAAAACATTGGCCCTTGGGAAGATGAGAATCTATTCTCTTCGTGTGGAGTAGTTCCCATGGGGAATAAGCATCAAGGGCCAGCATATGTCAACAAACTTCTGGACTTCCCATCATGGACCTACATTATGAAGGTCCATCTCTAGATCCTTCATTAGACACTTTATGTTCTTTCTTGCCATATATATATATTTTTCTGTTTCACTGTATATTAGATAGGGAACTCTTGATAGACTTTGGATTCCAAGAGAAATGATACAATAATCAGAAAAGACATGGTCTTTAAATAAAGAAATTCCTCCATTGTTTCAGGATTATTGATTTTAATGTTCTAGTGATATTACCAGAACTTGGCAGCATTTACTCAGGGAGAGACAGAGTTCCCACTAGGGCCTGGGTAATGCTGAGCAAGCCACTTACAAAGCAATTTTGAAGTTATGAACGGAAAGTATAGATAGGGTATAATTTGAAGCAGAAAAATAAGCCTTAGTAAGACAGCATTTTATAAGGCACACTTGTTTAGAGGTTTGACATCTGGAAACCACTTGAGGAATTGATTACTAATGTCAAATAAATTTTTAAAAGTTCATCATGATTTTTAAAAGTAAAATGTATTTTAAAATGAGTAAGAATAGCCTTCTCTCAACATGATTATTTGAGTTGGAGGCCAGATTTCACATCCAGGTGGCTTAACTTATACCTTTTCTTTCTACTTAATTACAAAACCATAAGGTACATCTCTAGATCCTTAGAAATAGCAGTGAGTTATTGGTATTTATATTGAGAAATTATAAACAATTCTATTGAAGACTACTTTGAGTTTTCCATCATGTTGAGTAAATGAGCCTGTTGCACTCAAATGTAGGATGTTGAATATTGAATGATGGTGGTGATATTTATCCATTGGTAGCATTGGCCTCTATACTTTTCCACATTTTGTGTTAAAATTTGGATGTAATTCTGAAAAAATACGCTCAGTGTTATAGATTTCTTCCTCTGCATAGTAAGGAAAGTCAGCAGATGATGAAGAGTCAAACTTAGGGATTGAGCTATTTGGGTCACAGTTGAAATTCTAATATTTTGTACATGACACTAACAATTATGAAAGTTTGATCCTAAAGTGATGGGTTCAATTTAAGATGCTGAATAGATCACACAACTCAAGTTCATTGTCATAAGAAAACATTTTCATTTTATTTTTCACCTCAAAAATGTACTAGGAGTACCCTTATCTTAAATGGTTAGAATATTCCAAATGGAAAGACAGAAGTCAAAACTGTCTACTGAGTTCATGCCTCAGGTCATGACTTGATTGTGTTAAAAGATTTCACTAGATCCTTCAACTTTGAATAAGCTTATGTGTTACAGACAAGGGCCATATCTCTTCCACAGTGTGAAAACCATCTTTGCTGATTAGTTGGCTGGTATTTGATTACTCTTAGTCCAAATGTACCTATCTCTATACCATTTAACTTCTCAAGTAATTGGTAGTGAAAAAAAAAAAAGTGAGCAAACAGCTGTCTTCTCCTGTAGCACATATTTTCAAAGATAAAATATATAAATTTATCAAATTTATCAAGGTCTAAGTTTGTGTATATCTCACATACATGCCAAGAATTGATTTGTTTGAGGCGTACCAAATATTTTGTTTCACAAAATATTTATATCTATATATATGTATATATGTGTATATATATAAAAATATATATGTATAAACAATTCATGTCCACATTTTGATACATACACTGCTCAGCAATATAATTGAAGAAAGCTTTGCCATCAGCTTTGTAGCTGGGTGTGTAAGCTTAGAAATACTGTGACTTAGAACCTCTATTTGTTATGAGGGACACAACTTTTGAACAGTACATCTGCAATTTTGACCTCTTTGGCAATAAAATAAATCAAGTTTGGTTTGAAAACAATTTTTCACTCATAGAAACAGTTGGTTACTGTGCTTGTAATTTGTCTAAAAAAGATAAGTTCTGATATTGGTTTTCCAGTTTTTAAGCAAGGAAATAAAGAGAATCCTTAACCAATGTGATTTTAAAAATAGGCCTGGAACTTCTTATTTGTAATGCAAAGAGTATTGAGAACTTAATAGATTGGTTGGCTTCAGACATTGTAGCAATTTGATTCACATTATGAAGAATTTGGGAAATTATTCTATATACTGTGGTATTCATTGATGTATTTAACTGAGAGAGTAACTACTATTTATTTGGCATTTGTTTATAAAACATCTTATTAATGTAAAATATGAGAGTTGGGCCCTCCCTGGTAGTGCAGTGGGTTAAAGCACAGCACTGAGAATCTAAAGCCGCTTCCGCATGAGTTCGATTCCCGCCTGCCCCGGAGGTGACCACATGGCGTGCCAGACCTCTCTGGACCCGCCCGCTGCTCCCCTCAGCAGTGTACTTCGTTGATCTGCCTGTTCTGCTCCCCACTCTGTCTCTGGTGAATCCTATCACCCTCCGCATCTCTGGCCTGTACCCCAGTTCTGTACGAATAAATAAATAAATCTTTAAAAAAAAATATGAGAGACAGAGAAGCAAATTAGGAATAATTGTAGTTTATTGAAAGATATAAAATCTCTTACAGTCTCTTTTTGAGTAACTTTACCTCTACAAGGAAAAGTCCCTAGGATGGAAAATGGCTCATACAGAAAGATGCTCAGAATTTCCCACACTTACCTTGCTATTTTATATCCTTGTCTTGATTCTGTTCTTTGAAGTTGGAGAACTATGTTCTCCCATTAGCACTTGAAGCTGTTTAAAGTGGATTTATATTAGTAGATTCTGGACTTAGACAACCTAAATGTAAACTTTACCTCTTGTCAGTTGATGTGTGATTTCTTTAGTTTCAAATTCTTATTCTCTGGATTTCTTTAATGAGGTAATTTTGGGATTTAGATGAGATAATTATTATTCACAGTATAGAATTGGGCACAAAAAATACATTCAATAAATGCTAACTGTAATTATTACCCCTGCCATTCTTCAGGACAAACCTTACAGTCAGTCATCTCCTTAGAGAATCTTCCTGAATTCCCAAAGTTAAAATTTTCCCTTTCTTCCCCATAGTATTCTCTACTCATACTCTGTGAAGTTAAATATCATTAAAGAGATAATTTAGAATATATAGAGTAAAAAAATGAACATTCCCCAGTTAATGGTTTGATACCTAGCTTTCTAGACCTTTAACTATGACACATTAAGAAACACTTTTACATTCTAACATTATTTTACATTCTAACACTTTACCTCATCACAAATTGTGTATTTTATTTTAAAATGTAGTTTCTTTTGGGTACTTTTTTTTCTATTTAGCTAGATTCTAAATGTCCTTCAGGTTGGGGAGGAGGATGCTTTTTCATTTTTGCAACAAGACTTCCTTGGGGGGAAATGGGCACTCAGTGATAGGTGTTGAAGGTTTGGATAGAACTGTCCTCCCCTTTTCTGTTCAAATGGAAAACTGAACTTAAAACATTTAAAATCTGGCTTTCCCTTGCTATTTTCCCAGAACGTTTTTTAGATCTTCTACCAATATCCCAGAACACTTACTTGTTTCTGAGATTTTGGTACTAACTCTAGCACATGGGTTTAAAACATCTTGATGGTGGGAACCATATTTGCAAGGTCAGGGCCTCACACATAACAGGCACTCCACAAATGCTTTTAGAATTAATGAGACATGTAGAGTTGAACCTTGTGCCACTAGTAGCAAGTTGGAGAGAAGGAAGAAGAAACCCTATCCATGTCCAATGCCCCACTAACAATTTAGAATCCCTGTGTTAAAAGTGTAATGAAATAAGCATGGACAGCACAGACACATGAACCTTCTAAGGAAATCCCCTTTCCCTCTCCTCAAAGGCTCAGAGGGAGACAAACAACACATGGAGGAGATAAAATTAGAGAGAGTTACAAAGCATGAGTGCACAGGTGGCTTGTTTGTATTATTTCTACTAGCACTTGTCATTTTCATGTTTGTCAATCCCCCTAGATTCTGAATTCAGATGGTGAAGCCACCAGTTTCATCAAGTTTCCACTGTAAGGCAGCAATTTATTTCTCTCACATTAGTCACCTTAGGAGTATGGTGTTAGTTTTAAGTATGCTGCCATTACTGAGCACATTTTTGAAACCCCTTTAAAAGTCCCTTTCAGAACACAAAAATAGAATATATATTTTTTGTTTTGTAGTCTTTTTGTTGTTGACATCAAGCTGCTACACTGTTTTGTATCACCCACCTGATTTGGAGAATTACTTTCAAAAGTCTGTCAACACTCCCCTCAAATCACACATCTTCTAGCAATTGTGACAATTATAATTATACAAGTACTATTAATAATATTTACTGAACACTTGCTAAGTGCCAAGCACTGTGCTATGTACTATTTGTAGATTTTCTCATTTAACACTCACAAAATCCAGTGAGGTAGATAGTATTATTATCACCATTTTACTGTGAGGAAACTTAGGCACAGAGAATTTTTTTTTTTTTAAAAAAAACTTGCTCAAAGTGATTTATCACCTTTGAGGTTGCTCAAAGAAAAATGTTTCAGATTCTGAAGACAATTTCAAAGTATTTTTCAGACATCTTTGGACATAGCATACTTGTGAGAATATAACATTGTGGGTGCCTTCTATAAAGGAAACAATCATTGTTTGGATATGTAAATATTGGAACATTTGTTAAAAACCAGACTCTTGAGCTTGTAGTTTCATTCCTTGAGCTTCTTTTCTTTTGATGTTTTCCCCCAGAGCCAAGTGCATTATTTTAAAGAGCAAAGATGCAACTAATGCTTCTCTTCTGATAAAATGCTGGCCAAACCTCTAAGGATTGAATGTTAATGACAACTGTAGTAGTGTAAGAAGTCTTTTTTTCCTTGAATTTTGATTTATAAAAACAAACAAAAAGCCTCAAGGAAGTATCTCTTGGTGTCCTGAATTCCTGACAAAGTGGGGGTGCTGCAGGTCAGTAGCAGGAAGAATTAGAGCTGACTTGTCAGGCCTTCTTACTTTTTAATATTGACAAAGGGCATTTTTCCTGCTCTGCTGTTTAGTTTGGACTTCTTTGTTTTGCACACATATATACTGGATAACTATTTGAGGTTAGAGTGATCCATGTATTCCTAAGATTAAGTAAATGCTCAAACTTCAAGTTAATCTGAAGCAGACTTGAAAAACATTTCACTGATACTTGTATTCAGAATATTATATACTTAATACCCTTGAAATGCCTCCTACAAATGCCTCCTGCAAGGCCAAACACAGCCCCAAATGAATAAGCCCCAGCCTCCTAAGGAATTTATAAGCTCAGACATCTTGGTTGCTTTTTAAAATGAATGGAGGCCAGCTAGACCCTATTATTTCTCTTTTATTCTTTATTGCATATAAAAGCGTCACCTCCTTAATTTCAATGAGACCTCAGTCCCAGTTATTCTGAGCCTGGGGAATAGAAACCTTCAGAACCTAAAAAGTCTGGAAATCACTATTTATAATTTTTCAAACAGAAAGTTTTAGGCTTATTAAGACTATACAAGTTACCATTGCTTTTTGCTTTAAGACTAAATAAATTTTCATTGGATATTATTATTTAGATTAATGGAAATGATCTAATTAATCTACTATTGATTTTTTGTTGTTGTTGTTATTGACCTAATACTTTAAAACATAAGATTCATGAGGATAATGATGTTGGTCTTCATAGAGTAATTACAAAGACATGTAGTAGTAGCTCAATAAAATTGCATCAAGTGAAGAATTATGAAACAAAATTTGGTTTTAATTAATATTATGACTTCTTAAAATGTGAAACTTTTTCTTCAAACATCTTAACTTGAACATACCAGAGGAAAATAGGCTAGTTCCTATTAAAGTTGGGGTATGTGTGAAGGTGATGGGGTTACAGAACCCTCTCTCTGTACCTTCTTTCATGTCACAGAAGCTTCTCAGCTAACTATGAAGTCTTAAGGTCTGGTGAATGTTGTTTTCAAACTACCTGCTATGTTGAGTGTGCTCTTAGGGTACCAAAAATGGTCTACATGGCCTTAGTGCATAATTGACAGCATGGGTGACAAAAAAAAAGCATTCCTAATATTCTGGGCAGCAGACATTAACCTTTCCTTGGGAGAGGTGTTGCGAGAAGCTCAGCACCATCCAGTTCCTCTGTATCCTAAGCCAGTAGCCTCATCACTTCACTGAGGCCAGGTGAGGCTATGAATTGGACAATTGTATATATTGTGAAAAGATGGTCACCGTTTAGTTAACATCCATTACCACATATACTTTCTAATTTTTTGAGTTGCTGTGCTGTGAATTCTAGCCCCAGGAATTATTTATCTTGTAACGTGTCATCTGATCCTTTCATCCATTTTACCCATCACCTATCATGACTTGCCTCTCCTAGAGGCCTTTGAGAGATCTTGACAACTTACTTAATAATTTGTGTAAGCTTTTTCCATTTTAAAGATATTAACCCTCTGTACATTATATATGGTATAAATAATTTCTTTTGTTTGTAAATTCTTTATATATATATGTATATATATAATTTTAAAGTTGATTTACTGGTATTTAGCATTTAGTCTGTGGAATTTTTTTCCTTTAAAAATATTTTCTGTTGCTTCTTAGACTGCAAAGTCATCCTCTCTTCAGATATTTGATATCTGATTCCATTTTCTTTTATGATTTGAAATTTCAAAGCAGTTTTACTCTTTAATCCATCTGGAATTTATTTTTCTATTCTTTAAGAAAGAGGGTTTTTTTCACTTAAGGTGATTCTTTCTTAATCCAGATTTTCCCTTTGCAAAAAGTAACTGTAAGGTTAAAAACAATTTAAGAATGTCTAGTAACTAGTTATTCGGAGTAATGGAATGATATCTGGTCTGGTTGGGAGTAGAGGAGGACTGAAGAAGTAAGGAAATTTAGGGGGGAGAGCAGTAAAATTAATGGATAAAGCTTGGCTAAAGACAGAAATATGGATACTATAATTACTTCCACTTCTATTTATTTGCAGAATGCCAATGTGCCAAAATTGTTTATTGACGTTGTTCTTCATAAAATTAGAGTCAGCAGCATTACCAATCTTCACTGATATGTTTTCCCTATTATGCAGTATCTGCAAATTCTAAAACAATTAAGTAGGGACTTATTTATTCTTTCATTCATTTCATAACTATTTATTGATCACCTGCATTTGCCAAACTCTATGCTAAGTGCCGAGAAGCCTTTTTTGAGCAAAACCATTAAAACTTAAGAGCCTGCTTCTTCACATGTGACTCTTTCATGAACACATCTGATGCCCAATACATTCAATACCCTCCCAGTAGGGTCCCAGTCTGTCATTTCAACCATATTATTCACTCTACTCATAAATAATACCATGTATTTTAATCAAATACACTGTGTGCTATTTTCTGAGCACCTCTAGCATTTGGTCTAGGACTTTTTATTCACAGTACCCACTTCTCTTTAAACACTCCCCACCTGTTGTCTTGATGTAGGCTCTTTGGCACCACTCCTGCTCAAAGCTGTTGCTCACATTCTGAAATGGATATGATCACTTCCTTCCTGCTTTTGCTTCATTTGGTCTACTTGATGGTATCTGCTTTGGATTTTACCTGATTCGTCGTCATTTATTTCCTCAATTTCTCTCTATTAAACAGTAAACTCCCCATATTGAACAGAGGAGCTTCTTCCACTTTTTAGTAATACCTTATTGCTCTGATATGGTATTATGTGATGAGTCCTGGTTGATAGGAGATGAACAGTAGTGATATGTGTCACTAGATGAGTGTTTCAGATGGTGTAGCCACAGATTGTGAAGGTTCATCAGACTAGGTGTCTGAACGGATATTGGAACACAAGCCTCCAACAACGTATGTTTAAAAGAGTGATAAACTTTCATTGTGTTAAGCAAATAATGTTCTTGACTTGTTCCTGAAGTATAGTCCAGTAAGAAAAACAGAAAAATTTTCTCTGTAAAGATCTACATAGTTATTTTTAGTAAAAATCAGCTATGAACAGTATACAAATGACTGTGACTTGTGTTCCAATAAAACTACTTATAGGCCCTCCCTGGTGGCTTAGCAGGTTAAAGCACAGCACTGAGAAGCTAAAGCCACTTCCGCATGAGTTCGATTCCCGCCTGCCCCGGAGGTGACCACATGGCATGGCAGACTCCCCTGGCCTTCCTGCTGCTCCCCTCAGCAGTGTACTTTGTCGATCTGCCTGTTCTGCTCCCTACTCTGTCTCTGGTGAAGCCTCTCACCGCCCCTGAGCCTCTGGCCTGTACCCCTGTTCTGTATGTACAAATAAATAAATCTTTTTTTTTTTTAAAGATTTATTTATTTATTCATACAGAACTGGGGTACAGGCCAGAGATGCGGAGGGTGAGAGGATTCACCAGAGACAGAGCGGGGAGCAGAACAGGCAGATCGGACGAAGTACACTGCTGAGGGGAGCAGCGCGCAGGTCAGGAGAGGACTGCCACGCCATGTGGTCGCCTCCGGGACAGGCGGGGATCGAACTCATGCGGAAGTGGCTTTAGTTTCTTAGTGCAGTGCTTTAACCCGCTGCGCCACCAGGGAGGGCCCGCAAATAAATAAATCTTTTAAAAAAAGAAAAAACTGCTTATAAAACAGGCAGCAAACTAGATTTGGCCCATAGTTGAAGCTTGTAGGTATCTAGTCTATTTTTACCTGGTCATATATTTTTCCACGTAGTGTTTTTCTTTGCTCTAAAATCTCATTAAAATGATCCTTATTTTGTGAGACATAGGAAACATTCTTTATTAAATTAATGAACAAAAGAAGGAACTTCCCACTCTGTTATAATTTAATGCTCACTGTTCCAGAGTTTGGACTTATGCAATTGAACAATACAAATAAATCCAAAAAGTTCAACTGTAAAATTATTATAAAAACAATAGAATTCAGAAAGATTTTAAGAGCACAAAATTATTTTTTAAATTATGTTTATTGAGGTAAAGTTATTTACAACTGTATGTTTCAGGGATGTAAGCTCCCACTGTACAAAAGTATGTTACACAGGGCCCATCGCCAAAAATCTTCCACCATAGCCCATTGTCTGAGTATAAAGTTAATAAGACAGATTTAACAATTTCTGCTAAGTCTGAATATTTATATATCCCCCCAAGCATACTTTGAAACATAATGGCCATCGTAGTGATATTTGGAGGTATGGACTTTTGGGAGAGCTCTGATAAGTGGGGCGAGTGCCCTTGAAGAGTGCCAAGAAGAGTTCCCTTGTCTCGTCTACCATGTGAGGACACAGGGAAAAAAAGGATTATTTATAAACTAGAAGTCCTCACCAGATGCTTAGTCTGCTAGTGCCTTAGTGTTAGACTTCTCAGCTCCAGAGCTGTCAGAAATAAAATTTCTGTTATTTATAAGCAACACAGTCTATGGTTTCTGTTACAGCAGCTCAAAGTAACTAGGACTATCTCTGTCCTTTGAAAGATAAAATGGAAGGAGTATAATTTATAATACAGTCAAATAATATAGTATTAATTAGAGAATGTGCTAAGCAACATTTAAGATTTATATAAATAAAAAATTCAAGACCTAGAGGATAGATATGAAAGTTATCTCGAATACAAAAATTGCTCATGCAAAAGAAGTCTCATGGCAAAGACAACAACTTTCTCTTAAGGCTGTAAATTTTATTCAGAACTGAAGGAAGAAAGGATTTAAATTTGATCTTTTGAGGTCGTAACAGATTTATTTAGTTGAAAATTTTGAACTCAATTTAAAAGTTAACAGCAAATTAACCCTCTCACCCTAAACCTAATTCATGTAGACTTCCCCCACTAACATAACCTCTATTTTTCATTTTTAATGTGTCCTTTCATTATCTTTTTTACAATATAAGCAAATAAAAATATGAATTCACATTCAGCTTCTGAAGTTATATTTACATGCTATTTTGTGCCTTATTTTTTAAATTCAATATGTACTGATGATATTTTCTTATCAGTAATTACTTGCTCACTTTCAAAACATCAAACTGTCTTGTACTGCTGTTGTACCATTGTTTATGTGACATTTATAGTTACACTTGGGCAATTTTTGTTATTATGATATTGGGAAAGTACTAATGAATAACAAATTTATATAGTATCTACATATAGATACAAACCATAGAATAAATTCTCCAGTGTCATATTTTGGGTCAAGGTATATACATGTGTTTATGTACTTTTGAGACTGTTGAAAATATACCTCGTGCAGTTATAATGTGCATTTATTCCTCTCACTGATATCAAACATCTTTTCATGTTTAAATGTTGCTTATTTTCATGTTCTGTGTACTTGGACATTTTTTTCCTGTTTTTCTATTTTATTGTTTTATTCTGTTCCACTGATCTATTCATAGCCAATATCTCAAGTTTGAATTATTGTACACGTCTGATGTATTTTAATATTCATTTGGATTTGTTACCTCTGAATTGCCACCCCTCAGAATTTTACTGGCTATTCCTGTAATTTTTTCACAAGAGATTTAAAATCAATCTATTTAATTTCAGACAAGAAAGTATTTGTACATTACAAAGATGTTTGGTATGCCATAAAATAATGTTTAAGTATCTCCCTATCTCAGGAAAATAGTGCATATTTGTATTATTTCAAGTCTCCTTTCATACCCTCCAGGAGAGCTGTGCTATTTTCATTTATTTCCCACAAACTCTTAAAAACTCGTATTCCATTTCATTCAACAGTGAATCACAGCAACAATAATAGAGGAACCATTTCAGGGACTATATAGAAATCCTATAAGGACAAGAATGTCACATGGGAAAAAATACTGGTATTTATATTATTGGTACAGCAGAGATAAGATCTGTGACTCAAGTATTGTTTTAGCATACAGGGAAAACAATAGCTATGGATGACAGGCAAAAGAGAAACACGATATACATAATTTGTGCCTGTAAGAAAATATATATTTAGGGCCCTCCCTAGTGGTGCAGTGGCTTAAAGTGCAGCACTGTGAAGGTATCCACAGATGCTTCAGTGGCGTGAGTTCCGTCCCTGGCTGGGAGGTGACCTACATGGCGTGGCAGACTTCTGTCTTGCGGTGCTGCTCCCTCAGTAGTATAGTCAGTTTGCCTGTTCTGCTCCCCACTCTCTCTCTGGTGAATCCTTTCACTACCCCTGCACCTCTAGTCTGTATACCAGTTCTGTATGCATAAACAAATATATATTTTTTTAAAGAATGAAAATATATATTTAAATCAAGAAAACATAGATCAAGAAAAATACAGATTCCAGAACTGTTAAGGGCATATCATAAACCAGGGAAAAATTTGATACAGAGCAACACCCCCACCCCACCAAAATCTCCTTATAAAATTGCTAGGGAAAGCTAAAGAATATTTTGGGTATCTAGGGAAAAAATGAGATCACTTATAAAAGAATAAAGTAATGCTGACCTCAGACTTATTCACATTAACATTTAGTATTGGGAAGGTATACAATAATATCTTTTAAATAGTGAAGGAAAGAAAGTGTGGGTCAAGAAAATTACATACAGACAATCTTCACCTACATATAAAAACAATAACTGCATGTGTGTGTATATATGTGTGTTTGTATTCCTCCAAGACAATATGATTCTTAATAGAAGAATATTAGAAATTTCCATTAAATTAAGAACAAGCCAAAGATGTGATTATCAGTCATGTTTAATAAATTGTAAGGGATTCTAGTCACTACAATTAGATTTTACCAACTTAAAAGAAAATATGAAAGATTTATATGAAGAAAAATATTTAAAAGCTACTGAAAGACTTGAAGACTTATAAAAAAATGACTTACACAAATGAAAAGGTATACTGTAGGAAGCTCAAGATCAGAAAGATGTCAAATTTATGTATGCTATAAATTTTATATGAGCCCAATAAAAACATCAAAAGATTTTTTTTCTCATGGAACTGTGCTAGTTATTATTGCAGATCAAATGCAAAAAAAATTAAGCTAGGAAAATATCTGATAAAGAAGACAAAAGAAAGGAAAAACTAATCACTTAACTAACTCTGGTTATAAAACTGTAATAACTAGCTCAAGCTGGTATTATTACATTAATAGGCAGGCTGGTCATTTGAACAGAATAGGAAATGTAGAAATAGACACAAATCGTTATGTTTCTGTAGTACATGATAAAGATTGTACTTCAAAACAGTGTAGAAAATATGGACTATTCAATAAATGGTACTCAAATAATTATGGGGTCATCTGGAAAAAAATAAGAGTACCTTGTGTGCTATAGCAAAATATATTCCCAATTGATTAAACATTTGAGCATAAGATAGAAAACCATAAAATTACCTTAGAAAACTCATTAAAACATTGTTTTTATAATTATGATATGGAAAGACTTAAGGATAATACAAAAGTCATTAAAGAGTGCTAAATTAGGCTATATTAAAAAATCCTTTATTTGGTAAACCCCACTATAATCAAAGTTAAAATATAACTTGCAGACTGGGAGAAATTTTGCAATTCATAATACAGGCAAAGTATAATTTGCTTAATATAGAGAAAGTTTCTGCAAATAAGTGTATGTTTTAGAGTAGAGATAAAAGGCAAAGGTTATAAATAATGGCTCATAGAAAGGAAATGCAAATGACTTTGAGAACTATGAACTATAAGCAGATATTCAGTGTTCCTCACAATTATAGAAAAAATTCAAGTAAATTATATACTTAAAAAAAAAAGTTATGTATTTGTTTATGTATACACAACTGCGGTATAGGCCAGAGGTACAGGAGCGGTGAGAGGATTCACCAGAGACAGAGTGGGGAGCAGAACGGGCAGATTGACAAAGTACACTGCTGAGGGGAGCAGTGGACAAACAGGAGAGGTCTGCCACGCCATGTGGGTCAGCTTCCTGGTCAAAGATTGAATTTACGCTGAGGAAGCTGTGGTTAGCTTCCTAGTGCTGAGCTTTAAACCCTTTGCACCACAAAGGAGGGCCCCTATATACAGTTTTTACTTATATTGTCAAAGATTTTTAAAAAATGTTAACTCTTAATGGTGGTATACAGTATATATGAATAAGAATTTGCTATATCTATCAAAATCAGGAAGGTGTATACTTTCTGATTTGGCAATCTTTTAGCAAAAAAAAAAAAAAATACAGCCTTCTAGAAAGATATGCACTTGTGTAAAATTTCATATGTACACTTTTATCTGTTTACTCTGATCATGTATATAGCATCAAAAGTCTGGAAATAACAAAAACAAGTTCATAAGATAATGAGTAAACAAATTATTATACATAAGCAGATATAGAAAAGAATAATGAAGTTCTTTACATCTTTTTATTTTTGTAATCTGATAGTAACAGAAATGATCTTCATAATATATCAAGGGAAAATCTTAAATTCAGGGCATATAAGAATATGTGTGGTATCCTACCATTTGTTTCATGAAAGGTAAAATTAAGTATATAAGAATGCTCTTATATGTGCATGAAATATGTATAGAAGAATATGTAAGAAATTAATCATGTCAATTATATCTGGAAGTGGGAATCAGTTATCAAAAATATAAGGGAAATTTTATACAGTTTGCACATCAACTGATTTATACAATATGATACATATTGTACAGTACAATAAACTATGTTTAAAGTATACAATTTTGTGCATTTGCACAGCTGCATATACCCTTGAAACTACTGACACAATCAAGATACAGAACATTTTCATCACCATCAAATGATTCCTTATGCTCCCTTTCTATCCATTTCTGGCTTCAGGGAACAACTGATCTGTTTTATTATTTCTTAAATAATGGTTTTATTGAGATTCACATACCATGCAATTTTCCCATTTAAATTGTACAATTCAATAGTTTTTAGTATATTTTCAAAGTTGTGCAACCATTACCACAATTTTAGAACATTTTCATGAGCCCCAAAAGAAAGCTTGTACCCATTAGCAGTCACTCTTCATTTCCCCAACCTCCCACTCCTAGGAAACCACTAACGTTCTTTTTGTTTCTATGGGTCTGATTATTATGGACATTTTTATAAGTGATATCATACCCTATATGGCCTTCTCTGAATACTTTTACTTAAAATGTTTTTAGAGGTTCAACCATGTGGTAGCATATATTAGTACTTTGTTTCTCTTATTTTTGAATAATATTTCATTATATGGAGATACCAAATTTTGATGTGTCAATTCATCAATTGACACATATGTCACTCACTCATGTGGCAGTCAAGCTGGTGTTAACTGGGGTAGGATGCCATGGTTCCTTTCCTTGTGGGCCTCTCTGTAGAGTTGCATTAGTATTCTCATCATATGATAGCTAACTTCCTCAAAGCAAGTGATTCAAAAGAGAACAAGGCAGAAGCCACAGTGTCTCTTAAGACCTAACTCATAAGTTACAATCCATTACTTTCACAACATCCAGTTAGTCATGCAGGTCAGCACTATTTTGCATGGTGGGGAATGCATAAGGACATAGGAGTTGGTAAGGATCCTTGGAAGCCACCTTGGAGCTCATCTATCACAGTTGGTGATAATTTAATAATTAAATTAGTAAATAAATTAATTGTTTTAGTTACTTTCATAGTCACAGAAAATTAGAGTGGAACATATATTTTGCATATACTCCTTGTTGCCATACAACATTCTACTTGAGAGTGGTATATTTATTACAGTTGACAAATTTAACATCCATTCATAATAAGCACCCAAAGTCCATAGATTATATTATGGTTCATTCTTAGCCTGACAATTGGAATCTATATAACAATGGTGCTAGGGAGCATGTGTGGTAGAGTAGGTAAAAGAATACACCATAAAATCTAGGTTTGGATTCTGTCCCACAATTTGATAGTTGAATGATGAGAAGTTGTATGACTTCTTGGAACTTTTGTTACATTATTGGCAAACTGGGGATAAAGATACTTTCCACCCCTTAGTGTTTATAATTGAGGTAATTTTGGGACATGGGGAAATTTGGTGGAGAATCAGGCATTGCCACTGGAGTGCATCCACCACTCACTCCCCTGTAACCTCACCATCACAGCACAGTCCATTGTGCTTCTTTCCCTCTTTGTTCTTACCCCTTCACCAAACACTCTCACCTTGGTGCTTCAGTTCTGTAGTCAACTTTCAAGGCAGTGTTTAAGCATGTCTTTAGCTAATCCTTTGTTTAGTTACTCTATTTTCCACTCCTTAGGAATTCTATAAAAATTAAATGGGATAATCTATATAAGCCTTTACTAAGTCAAGATTCTATGACTGACAGTGCATCACATTATATTACTATTATCTTCACTGCCACTACTAACTACAACTATTGTTGCTATTAAGGATATAATTATTAAGACAAAGGATTTTATGAGCTATAGGAATATTGTAAGATAAAGAGATAAAGCAGAAAAGAAAGCAAGGATAAGAGCCACTTGACTAATTCCATGTTTGTTTGTTTTTTTAAAGATTTATTTACTTATGCATACAGAATTGGGATTTAGGACAGAGGTGCAGGTGTGGTGAGAGGATTCACCAGAGATAGGGTGGGGAGCAGAACAGGCAGATCGACAAAGTACACTGCTGAGGGGAGCAGTGGGAAGAAGAGGTCTGCCGCACCATGTGGATTTTCTCTGGGGCAGGGATCAAACTCGCACTGCAGCGGCTGAGGCTAGCTTGTAATGCTGAGCTTTACCCCGCTGCGCCACCAGGAAGGGCCTAATTTCATGGTTTTTATAGGCAACATCATTTAAAAAAATTAAATGAAGAATTATCTTTAATATGATAAAGATAAACACATTTTAAAAACCAGATCTTATTAATTTGCCATTTGCTTACATCACTATGAAATTTTGGGAGTAGAACTTCACACCTCAACATGTACATAAGCCTCACTTACCCACCACCAAAGCTCCATGCTAATGTCCTACAACGTTATCCCCACTGTCTCTATTATCCCCACTGTCTCTTTTTCCTATCCTTTCTCCCCCTCCCTCCAGGTAACCATTGTATTCTTCAGATTCTAGGAGTTATTTTTGTTGCAACTTACCAGCTTATTTTTTGGTGATTTTGGTAATCCACAAATGATTGAAACAATCAGACACTTCTCTTTCACTTTTGAGATTACTTAATTTAGAGTAGTCACCTCACATTCCATCCATGTTGTCGTAAAAGCATGATTTCATCTTTTTTTTTTTTAAATTTATTTATTTATTCATACAGAACTGGGGTACAGGCCAGAGATGCAGAGGGTGAGAGGATTCACCAGAGATAGCGTGAAGAGTAGAACAGGCAGATCGACGCAGTACACTGCTGAGGGGAGCAGCGGGCGGGTCAGGAGAGGTCTGCCGCGCCATGTGGATCTCCTCGGGGGCAGGCGGTAATCGAACTCATGCGGAAGTAGCTTAAGCTTCTTATTGCTGTGCTTTAACCTGCTGTGCCACCAGGGAGGGCCATGATTTCATCTATTTTAATAACTGAGTAGAATTACACTGAGTATACATGTTGTAATTTCTTTATCTAGTCATGCATCAATGGACATTTAGGTTGATTCTGCATTTTGACTATTGTAAATATTGCTGCTATGGACACAGGGGGTTATACATCTTTTCTTGTTAGTGTTTGCATGTTCTTCTGATAAATACCTGGAAGTGATATCGCTGAATCACATGACATTTCCAATTTTAGTTTTTAAAAGAATCTCCATATTTACTGTGGTAGTTACACCAATTTACATACTACCAACAGTGAGCAAAGGTTCCTTCTTTTCCACCTCTATACCCTTTCCAACACTTATTCTTTCTAGTCTTTCGGATATTGACCAGTCTCACAAATAAGAAGTGATAGCTCATTGTGGTTTTGATTTTGAATTTTCTTTATAATCAGATAAACTTATTTTATAAAGTCCTTAAGAGAGTTGGAAATTACATACTGCTCAATTTACGAGGTATACCAGGTTTGATTTTTGTTTTGCTTTTTTTTTTTGATAGAAAATAACACTTTATGCAAGAAAATGGACTGCAAGATTTTTTGTTAGATACAACACTGACAATATAGTTTATTATGGCTCAGTTTTTCTACTTGTCAGCTGGCTTAAAATATTGAAAGACTTTTCAATGAAAACTGTATATATAAAATGAATGCCTTAAAACATGAAAATCCCTTATTTGGTTCTCCTATATAAAGGATCAGGGAAAAAATGACAAAACTAGCAGGCAACTATAAATTGGAGATACTCAGCAGGGGAGGGGAAGGGCAAGAGATTAAATCAACAATGATATATATAAAATACACACACACACATGAGACAATCTAAGAGTTATTTCCCCCCTCTCATTGCTGTCACCATGAACCAGATCACCCCCATTTCTGGTCTACCTTTGCCTTCCATTCCTAAATATATTCTTTCTGCAACACCAAGGTTTATTTGTTTAAAACATAAATAAGTCAAGTTAATGAGAGACAATTTCAAAGAATTGCTCAATTGCCAAGAAAGCTACACATATAAAAGCAGGAAAGTTCAAAACTTTGAGGGCTGGTTGGGAAATGAAAGTTTAATTTGACTAGAGCTTCATGTGGAGCTTGGTACAAGGAAGAGAGAAAGATATGTTAAAGATATGTGTTTTGCTCCCTCCCTCCCTCCTTTCCTCCCTTCCTTCCTTTCTCTCCTCCTTCCTTCCATTATTTATAACCAGAAAATGTTGATACCAGTTTATGAAATACATATGTATGATATAGATGATAGTATATATCCACATATGGCCAAGCAAGATGTATGTCCTAGGTGATGAAATCACCTATTGAACAAATATAAACAAAAATGTGATATTGAATGACTATTTCATAAATATAATTCTTAGACTTCAGAGAAAAAGCAAACCTTGGAGGGAGAAGAATGAAGGGGAAAGAATGAGGTTAGAGTTAGCATATTTAAGAATTTATTGTCTAGGATAGTGATACATAAGTTTTTTTCCAGTTTCTTACTTAAGGTGGTACAGAGGAGATTTGAATATACATACTCTAGGAATTTTATTCTCTAGTAATGAAAGAATTTAGAGAAACAAAGATTCTTAACCGAGTTGCATTTTACTCAGTAAGAGATGTATATGGCTATTACAAATATATATATATATATATATATATATATATATATATATATATATACTTTATATATAATGACTATATATGCATGTGTGTATCTATCTATCTATATATATATATAAAATAATGCTTACATTTCCAACGTTCCATATAAATTTATTTGATCCTGTGCCACTTAATAGGAGATCTTTCACAGCCAACCACCTGGAAAATCACTGGGTTTCAAAAAAAATGGTTATTATCTAGAGGTAGGTAACAAGAAAAAGATGGAGACAAAAAGTATTTAAGAGGTATAATGGAGAAGATTAGTTGATATGGAACTTACAGAAGCAGGAGGAATGAATGTTGGGTGCCTTGGTTTCTGGTTTTGATGATTATGTGTGGTCATCAGAAAGGTAAATTCAGTAAGAAAATCAGACTTGGGAGTGGAAGATGATGGATTCTGTTTCAGACACAAAGTTGATGTTCATAAAAGTGTATTTTGGCTGTGTATGGTAACTTGACAGAGACATTCTCAAGCTGTGTGAGTGCTTCTGCCTCTCCAAGGGCATTATGACATGCAAAAGGGTAGCTTTGCCTGGAACAATGGCTTGGAGGTGGAAATGGTGGCCTGAGTGAGTGAGGGGCCAGTGATGCTAACTGCTATGAAATATAAAGGAAGGTTGTGCAGAATGGCTTGCCCAGCCAAAATGCCATCATGCTACTTTGCCTTCAAAAGCCAATATTTTAGAGACAGTCTTATCTTTGTTACTGTGGTGTAGCTCCATTATCCTCACTTCATTTACAGATGAGAGAGAGAATCAGAATTTACCTCATCCATTAAGATAGGCACAGAATATATGAAAATTGAGGTGTTCAATTGTTAACCTATAATAGATATATCCTGCCCCCTTTGTTACCCCTAACTTCTTTTAGATGGAAATATACTAAAGCATTCTGAGTTTGTTTATTATTGACAGACTTCTGTCTGGAGTCTCTTAATTTTGTTTGCATCTTTATTCTTCTTTCCTTCCCTTCCTTTCTTCCTCCTTTCCATCATTTGTAGCCAGAAGGATTGATATCAGTTTATGAAATACATGAAACATATACAATAGCATATATAAAAAGCGGAGAAGAAAGAGGAAAACAAAGCAAGGGAGAGCTCATTAAACAGGAAAAAAGACATCTGTTGTTTTGGGACAGTCAAAGAAGGGATGGGGGGAGGGTAGCTGGCATTGAGGGTGTTCCTAGTAATGAAGGCAGGATCAGAGATTTTATGGTTTACATGGATTACTGATAGCCCAGTAATTTTGAATATTCCTGGCACCTAGGAATATTCTTAGCACAAGAATCTGGACTAGAACCCACATTCTTCTGTTGTTAAATCCTAACATTCTTCCAAAACCACATAGAATGGACAAAACTGTCAAACCCAAATCCCTTGCCTAAGGGAAGACAGCAGCTAGCAAGCTTGAGTGACAACACCCAAAGATGGAATAAAGCAGACCAGGGTGGGTGGTCTGAGTCAGGATGGAATGTACCCAGGAAAGGTGATACTCCCTGTATGCCAGGGAGGTCTGCAGGAGCACAGGGCATGCTGATTGCAAGAATTTCTATTGTTCTTGGCTATCATGTCAGAAGGACCCATGAACTTCAGTTAAGGAGATGTAGAATTATCTAGAAAACAGTACTCTTTGGGGTAGGACAGATTATCTAGTGAACTATGCAAACTGGGGTTTGTGAAGAATATGAAATTGTGGCCTAACGTGAGGAGGGAAAATAATCTAACACATTGGTCACATACCTTCAACTTAAGAGCAGAGGTCCTTTATTAGGAAGTATTTACTGTCAGCAAAATGTTGCATCAGAATGCAAAACTCATGAGTTGCAGCATTGTGGGTCATGTGGAATGCATGTTTCCAGAGAGAATGGTATGTGACAAATACGTGTCTGGGCTGTGGCATGCCATGAAGCTGCACAGTGTCCCTGCTAGTTTGTGATGTGTCACAGGACCCCAAGCAGGTGGATGAAAACTATGCTCACTAGTGTCTTTTGCTGAAGCATGCTGTACACCACCCCGCAAACATTTTTGGAGTGGCGGCAGTTTCTGGGTTGTCTTTCTTCATTGTGGAATTTGTAAACCGCCAGATGTTGGTTTGTGTGGAACAGACACTGTCACTCTACTCTTAGGTCAAGAACCAAAGTTTGATTAACTGGCAGCATAGCTGTTGCTGTGACATGCTCTCCACCCCACATGGGCCTTCTTCCCAGCATGCAAATGATTTGGATCATAATTTCTCTTAAGGTTTGCAGAACCTGGAGCTGCGGAGGGACTTTAAGAGGCACTAGAGTAATGCAGTAAAATTCAGTAGGCTCTGAAGTTTGCTGCTTGGATTTAAAATCCTGTGTGATCTCTGGTCTCAAATTCCTAACTTGTGAAATGAAAAGAGAAGAAAAGAGATGGGGGAGAAGGGAAGAAAAGAGCTGTCCTTGTAGAGTGATTCTAAGGATCAAATAAATTTGTAGAAAGTGCATTTTAAAAGTCTCTTGTCCACATCATATATTCCATAAATGAAACTAGTATTGTTTTACTATGACCATGATGCTTATAACCAAGAAAAAACCTGGCCCAAATGGCAAATTTCCTAGAACTAAGGCTGTATATACTCCTTACATGAACACACCCCTGTCACCAGACTCCTGTCCGGACCTTGTTCACCTTTGGCCTATACTCTATGCCCGTCCCATAGCTCTGTTTTAGTCCTGGTGAAACAGAAATGGAGACAGAGTTGTGTCTTTGGCCTAGGAAGAGTGAGTGGCTAGTGCGGGGCTAGGTCCCTGGGCCTGAGACCCAGCTCTTCAGTCTTAGGCACAGTCACGGTTGCAGGTCTGGCTGTGCCAGTGGGTTTGGCATGGTATCTGGGGAGGATTAGGAGATTATGATCAGAACAAGACACAAAGGACCTGTAGCAGATATTGATACATGATTTGAAGGTACTTAGAGGAGTTGAAAACACAAAGGCAGTCAGCAAAATCAAAGTGATTATGGGCAGAGAGAGCCTCACAGAAGGGTCATTAATCATGCAATGCAAAGTGGACAAGGCCTCGCTTGCTATAATTACTTCTTTGGGTGCTTAAAGAAAATTGTTGAAAGGATTTTGTTTTGACATTTAGTTAAAATATAGAACGAGAACTCACTCATACATTGCTAGTGGGAATTAAAATGGTTTAACCATGCTGAAAAATTATGATTGCTTCTTGTAAAACCGAACCTCCAATACTATATGATCCAGCAATTGTACTCTTGAGTATTTATCCCAGTGTAATGAAAAGTTATATTAACCCAAAAACCTGAACACAAATGTTCATAGAAGCTTGATTTGTGATAGCTAAGAGCAAAATAACTCAAAAATCCTTTAATGGTTAAACAAACTATCATGGACTACTTCTTAGTGATATAAAGGAATGAGCTGGCACGTGCAGCAGTGTGGATGAGTCTCCAGAGAACAATGCTAAGTGAAAAGGCCTATAGTGAAATTTTACCCACTGGGTGATTCCATATATGTGTGCACTCACACACACACACACATTATGACATTCTTGAAACACAATTATAGAGATTGAAAACAGATTAGTGTATTTGAGTTTATGGGGTGGGAGTGAGTGACTACTTATAAAAAGACAGTATGATAATTTCTTAAGAATGAATGTTTTGTTTCTTGACTGGTGGTGATCACAAATATCTACACATATGATAAATTGGTTAGAACAAAATATACAGAATATACAAATAAAGAGAATAACAAAATATACATAAGACAGAATGTATCTAAAACTGATGAAATCTGAATAAAGTTGCTATAATGTACCCATGTCAATGTACTGACTGTGATATTAAACTAGAGTTTTGCAAGATGTTACTATTGTGGGAAATTGGGTGAAGTATAGTTCCAACTATATGTGAATCTACAATATTCTCAAAATAAATTTTTTTAAAAGTATAGAAAAAGTCCATTAAATGACCCTCTTTTTGGTACATGGATGCTGAAAAAAGGTATTTTGTAAAGGATATGCCATGTTTGTTTTCAAATTGAGTCTCCTCAAGAGAACAGTTGGCACAGATCCTTGGTCTGGGAGCTGCTTGGAGTGTGGAAAGTTAGCAGTCCCACATAACTGAAAAGCCTTCTTTTTCCTGTTGTTCTCAGAGACATATGCAAACCCCTTCTTCCCTAATTCTGACTGGTATAGAAGTCAATGAGACAAGCTACATGCATCATTTGAATGGAAGTTGGAAAGTCCTTATAAAAGATCCTCTAAGGGCAGGATAAAAGCTGCCCGGGAGTGAGTGACTGAAATCCCAGAGAGAATCCATCTCAGAGACTGACGATGTGGCCTGATACTTAACAACATTACAATTTGGGAGTAATATAAAGATTGAGGGTACAAAGAATGAATGTTCTTGAGTGGGGTCTCTGGGACTATGGGCTTAAAAATTGAACTTCTAAACTTTAATGTGTAAGTAAATCACTTATTGAAATATACATTCTTATTTAACAATCTCCAGTGATGTCCAAGAGTCTACATTTCTTAACTCTTTGAGGTGATAACTAGTGTTGCTAGACCAGATATTGAGTGTAGTTAGCTACACATTGAGTATAGTTAGCAACACTTAAGAGGAAGACCTATCAAGTAAGAGAAAATGAGGTACAAAAAGAGAATGAGAGAAAAGAGTTGAAGGCAATAGTGAGAGATGTTGTCAAGCTCTGGTGGGCTGGTGTAGGTGGGAGTGCTCCTTAGAGAAACTAACAAGGATCAGGTTACTTTAGAAATGCTCTGTGAGAAGTGAATTCGTGTTTTACCCTTTATGATTGGATTTTCACAAATGCCTTAATATTTGAATATTAGTGTTTAAGAGATGTCTTCTGGTGGATCTTTCAGAGACCCCAAGAAGTGAGGTACTAGATGTATGTGACACAGAAAACTTTTCCAAAGTTCTTCCCATTGCATTTCAGTGTTTTTCATGATCAAGACTTATGCTTCAGAGTTGAGAAGTCATATCATAGCAAAACCATTGTCCCCTCCCCTGAATGGAGAAGGGAGGTGAAGTTCTACCATCAAACAATGATCATGCCCTCTTATCTATAGACAGCCCATGGGGGATTCATCTTTTGTTATAGACCTCCAGAGAGCTGTCCTGTTGATGTTTCTGTTAGAAATGAGGAATGGAGCTAGATCCGTACTAATAAAGGAGAACTGTCACTATCCAACCTACTGATTAGTCCCCTTGAGCTCACATTTGCCAGATATCCATTCTTTCCTCACCGTAGCTACCATTTATCATGCCCCCTGTTTAACCTCTCATATTTGAGGACCAACTGAGATTTTCTTTTCTCTGTGAAAGGGAGAGTGACTTCCCAGAACTACTCTTACAAAACAGGGTCTTTACATAGGGGGTTAGATTTGAAGCTGTGGTCAAAAGGCAGAGTGGGGTCAGCATATTGGGTGGGTCCAGAGTGCCAGTATTCAGAGAACTTTGCCTTATTTTTACCATTGGTAGGAAGGGTTCTCAGATTTCCTATTGACTTAAGATGTATGTGATATGGCTGTTTGGCCCCAAAGCCTGTCTGCCCGACAACTGCAGAAGATCCACAGATACATAGCCATCCATCAAATCTGACAGGGCTGCCTCCTACAGCAGCTGTATTGTTTATGAAATGAGTCACTTTCAGAGCAAATCCAAAAGCAAACTTGTGCTGGAATTGACAGACGCATCCCCCTTCATTCCTCTCATTCTCTCCCCTCACATGCTTGCCCAACTTTTGAGCAGCAGCCTAATTTCGCTAAGGTGGAACTGAGAAACACAAAGCAGAGTTATTTTCTTTGAACAAAATCATCACATTTAGTTTCCTAGGTTTACTAAGCATGTCCTCTTTAGTTGTAAGTAAAGGAGGGAAAAAGGGAGTGGGCAGAGCACAGTTGTTGCCACAAATATACCCTAAGAAGAAGGATCCCATTAGTCTGTTATTCTAGCAAATGGTCACATGAAAAGGTGCTGATAATTCTTTTTACAACATCAACGTCTAAATACAGGTCAAGTGTCCCCTTTACGAACAGTAACAACAAATGGGAAGCCACTAAAGATGATTGTTCTATTGATAGCATGATATTGAGAAGGGACAAATGACAAAGATTATTTTAAGAAATAATCAAGATGCAAGTGAGAAAGCCACTCATTCTGTTTCAGACTCATCTATAGACTGAGTAGACCCAGAGGAAGAACTTGAGCGGTTCTAAAGAATTCACTCCCGAGCTCCTCTTGCTACTAGAATTACTTTGGGGATGGGAACACAGGACTTCTGAATACTAAGGGAGTGGGTTGATGGTGGCCTCAGATGTTGAATGCTGAATAATTTCAGAGAATTTAGCATGCAAGATGTGGGCATTAAAATAATAAGGACACTTAAAGGACACTAATACCTTGGTGATGGCATTCAAGAAAGAATTTATTGAACACCTGTTGTTTGCCAGCTACTAAATTATGCTGCAGGTCTATAGCAGTGAACAGGCACAGTCCCTGCCTTCAGTGGAGGTCAGTCTGTTGGAAGACACAGACGGTTGCATACATCGTGACAGACACTATAAATAGAAGTATGGATTAAGGCTCTTACATGCATCTTACCTAGGATAATCAAACATAAGAAAATGACTTAGGAAGGATAATCAAACTGACTTACCTAGGATAATCAAACATAAGAAAATGACTTAGGAAGACCCTGCAGTCCATCAAGACTCCTAAAGATGTCATATTTGAACAACTTCTGGAAGAGTCCGAGGACAGAAATTGTCACTAAGGAATCAGTGAGGCGAGAGAGAGAGAGAGAG
>NW_004567108.1:40231532-40312943 GCF_000260355.1 Condylura cristata
GGAGAACACATATGAAAAGTAAAAGATAAGAAAGGGAAAAGACTTATTTGTGACCACATAAACATTTACGATTTTGACATGGAAAAAGTCTTGAATGAAACTGAAATGTCAAAACTTGAGGTAAAATTGGTCACATCCAGGGCTACCTTCCTTCAATTATACTGACAGTTAGACAAATACAAACTGAAACAGAAGGAAGGAGGAGAAAGTCTGTTTTAGAGCTCTGCCTGACTCTAGCCTTGCTGGTGCTTGGGAAAGAGACTCAAGAGAAGAAACCCTGAATTGGTAAGCAGAGGCATATTTTAGTTCCAAGTGACCTTACCAGGTTTATGGCTCAAATTCCAACTGTGGTTATTCTGGGAATTACAGTGTGAATTTAGAGCAAGGAATAGAAATTATGTAACTCCCTTGTGAAACTCAGTTTCCCTTTGATTTTTGTCATAGTCCCAGGAATGATTGTGAAGGAGGAGGGTGCTATACTTTGACTAACAGGTAACCCAGCTCAGGGAGTTCCCTACGCAAAGTGTTTCTATTACACCTTGCATTCTGGTAGAAAACTCTGGTGGAGGCCCTTGAGAATCCTTAGGCTTCCAATTCAGAGATTCTATCTCCAGAAAATGCTACCTAGCCTGGCTTCTGAGCCCTATAAAAAGTGATCATCTTCAGCTTGTAGAGACAGTTGGGCTATTTTTAGCTTATTATGATTTCAGCCTTTCGAATGGGCAGCTTTACCCGTCATGACTTCTACTACCCTGCTATGGGTTGCATTGTGTCCTTGCCACCCAATTCCTACTTTAAAGATATAACCCCTAAGTACCTCAGAATGTAACCTTATTTGGAGATAGGATCTTTGTGGAGGTAAGCAAGTTTAACATGAAGTCTCTAGGGAGGGCCCTAGTGATCGTAACTGGTGTCCCTATAAAGAAGGGATGATTTGGAGACAGATAGGCATAGAGTGCCATATGAGATATGACAGATAGAGACAGAGTGCCATATGAGCACTGCCTCGTACCCACAGAGGAGAGGGGTCTGAGATGGATTCTCTCCCACAGTTCTCAGAAGAACTTCCAGAACTATGAGATGATGAATTTGTGCTATTTGTCACCTAGTCTTAGGTACTTTTTATAGCAGCCTTATGCAAATACTCCAATTCTTATTTATTTTGAATCATTTTCCACATCTCCCTTTCTAGAGTGAAATAATTTTTTTTTAATTTTAAATGAAGCAGATTATGTCCTGTGAAATTGCTTTCAGATTTAGAAAGCAATGAAGAGACGGTGAAGAAGGCAGAGGCACACTTCAACATTTACAAGCTTTTGTGTTTTATGACCATCCCTTTACCTGCTAGAAGTATGTGGTGAATAAGACATATGGTTCTTGCCCTCATAGAGCATACAAGTCTAGAAGGAAAAGCCCACTTGAACCTAGGCAAGTCTAAGGGAGTAGGATGAGTGCATTCTATGACAAGGGTATGCACAGCCTTCTTTGGAGGCAGGTACAGATACTGAATCCTCCCTTGGATTCCAGAAAGACTTCCCTGACGTGGATATGTCTGAACTGGAACTTGAATAATGGATAAGAATTAGCCCATGGAAGGAGCAGAAGATCAAGGAAAGACAGAGGACAATATTTCTAGATCAAGGCAACAGCCATGCTCTGTGCTTCACATATAAAAATGAAAGAAAATGTGCCTTCCTGTATGAAACTAAGAGTCATAATAGACAAGTGGAGCAGATGAATAGTTTTCAGTTGCAATCTTTACTTTAGAAGCCTATTGGTATGGAAGTGACCTTAACCTTGGCAGGTTACTTCATGAGCTAAATGTAGGAGGAGTGATATTGGTGGCCTCAAGTGACCCTCAGACCCTACTTTCCTCACACCACACTTTAACAGCGTCATTTTGGAACTTCTACAAATGCTTGTACAGAGCAGATCCTGTGAGGGGGCCAACCAAAAAGAGCCCACTTAGCTGATGGAGGAATTGTTGAGGCTTGTCCCCTGATGGGAAAGGCCACTCCCCCCTCTTCCAATCCCATCCAAGAATCTTAAGCCTGAAAGGGCCTTTTATGTTTCTGATAAATGGTTTGGCAAACATTTTTAGGTTTGGAATCCTATACTACCTGACTTGCCTTCCACTAATCCCCTCTCCCTCCACTCCCCGCCCCCCATCAAAATATGTTGTGTCTCCTGGCAACACAGCTGAGGAATGAATGGTGTCTCTGAAAGGTTAATGTTCTAGAGGTCGCTTCTGGGTACCCATCCTGATTTTGCTGCTAATTAGTCCTGTGACTGAAAAAATTTACTTCTCATCTCAGAGTCTCAGTTTCTGAGAGTATAAACCGGGTGGGGAGGTGGGGTGTGGAGGGGTGAGCAAGGCTGCTAAAGTTCCTCCCAACCTGAATGGTAGGGCTCTATGTTTCTTCCCTAAGCATGGACCAGCCCTCTCTGAGGAAATGGCCCTTGCCAGCGTTGGGCTGTCAGCGGCTGCCGTGTTGTTCTTAGTATGAACAATGAGTGAACATGAGCCATCAGAAGCTCACCATCCCCTTCTCTCTCACCTGCCACAGTCAACGATGTCAACCTTTCCCTCCACCTCCCTCTCACTTTCTTCTACCCGCAAATTAATCCAAAAACTTTTGCCTAGAGGCAAATTCAAGACTTATTTCTTTAATGGTCAGAATTGTGCTGGGTCAAGACTTTTAACTATGTATTTAATTAGTCATCTGTATGCATGTAACTTAAAGGCGTTCAGCTGTGCCGTTTTATAGGATTAATAAAGCTGGTTGTAAATCACCTATGCAGCCTATAAAAGTATTTATAGCAGCTTTTCTCTCCCTTTGCCATTACAGAAGCTTTGTTTGAACTAGCTGAGGTTTTCATGGGGATAGTTCTACCCAGTTCTAGGAGGAAAGCGTTAAAAGTCCCTTCCTGGCAAGCCACAACTCCATCATTAGGCAATCCAAAATGTGCTGAAATGTTAAGCTCCAGCAAGGACGTTCCAAGGCGTTATTGCCAACAGCAAGCCTTCTGTGTTAATGAAAATCAAAATACAAAAAAGCCAGTCAACTGCAAGCACAAAACTTAAGCCGAACTTGAGAAATATGACCAGAGCTGGAATGCCATGGCTTCTTGACTTTTATAAACCTTAACAGGATTTGGCAAGCCCTTCTCCAAGCTAGTACATTTGCTCTGGCCAAACACCTTTGGAACCACCTCAGCCAATTCTACAGTATCACTGAGTCTGCAAAGGAACAAGCCACCTTTTGTCTGATGGAGATTCAGAGCTTTTGTGGGTAAAATTAACAGTTACCAGAACCCCTTCTTTGTGTCAGTAGGAGGTTCTTTTCTCACTCTCTTTGCTCCAAAAAAAGAACCTAAGATTAGACTCATGGAATCTCCCCAACGGCATTCCTCTACCAGTCCTGCCTAACTTGAATTCTTCTTCTAGCTGGATGCACTAGGAAGTAGCACTGGTAAGGTATGGCCACAGGAGTTGGCAATAAACTTAGACAAAGTATACCTCATATGTTAGTTATCATTTCAGGGTTAATCCTGGACAGAAGCAGCTGTAGGCTTAGGTTTTGCAGACATATGTTCTGAAACCTCACAAATCATATCTCTTTAGAAGAATCTCGACGATGTAATGATTGGCAAGTGCTTCTATGGGGGAAAAACAATGACAAAGTAAAGCAAAAAACAACATGAGTGTCAAAGGATCAACATTGGAAGAATTATCTGGCTTCAGATAGTTCAGGCACTGAAGACAAATGACAGGCTGCATTCTTCACAAGACCAGGGACTTTTATAAATAGGTAGTGGTTTATGAATTTCTTGGGCTATCAGAGGCACTTTCGTGGTTTCTGAAGTGAATCAATCTTGGGAGGCAGCTGGACTCTGGCTTGGCGTCCTTGTATTGCCTTGGAAACTAATCATGAAGAAGCATATTTGCTGAGGCAGTGGAGTAGCAATAGGCCCTTTCTCCCTGAAATTGTCTCTCAGATTTGAGAGCCATGAGCATTTGATTTACCAACTTTTTTTTTTAAGATTTATTTATTTATGCATACAGAACTGGGGTACAGGCCAGAGGTGCAGGGGTGGTGAAAGTATTCACCAGAGACAGAGTGGGGAGCAGAACAGGCCGACTAATGAAGTACACTGCTGAGGAGAGCAGCGGGCGGGTCAGGAGAGGTCTGCCACCCCATGTGGTCACCTCCGGGGCAGGCAGGAATCGAACTCATGCTGAAGTGGCTTTAGCTTCTTAGTGCAGTGCTTTAACCCTCTGTGCCACCAGGGAGGGCCCTGATTTACCAACTTTTAAGAAAATCTTTCAACTTTGGATATTAATTTAAAGTTCTTCGAATCTCAAATGATTTATCTCGTCCTATAGTTTTTTACTTTTCTTTCTCCTTCTCTCCCAGCCTTCCTTCCCCCAACTTCTTCCTTTTCTTCTTTATTTCTTTTCTCCTTCTTTTATTTGGCAGAAGAAAAAAACAACAACAAATTTTGGGGAAAATATCATGGGTGATTGCTCTAATATAAGACTTTAGAATCTGTGGTTTAGGTCTACTTCTTATTGAGCTGGACTACATTTTTATTGGGATCAGATATCTACATTTTTATTGGGATCAGATATCTACTGAAGAAAATGTGTAGAAGAAAACTTGCTTTCCCTTTGATTATGGCCTGATTAATTTGAAGTTATTTTCTGCTAATAGCTCATCTTACATTTCCAAAAAAGACATTTTCCATATTTTCTTTGCAGTTAGAAAACTCTTCCCTCTCTCTTTTCCTTTAGGATTAACAAAGAATAAGGAACGTTTGAAGCTAATATTAAGAGTTTAGTTTACAAGCTTCTGTCATTAAGTTGCCATTGGTTGCTACTGACTTTAAGCAAATTTATTGAGGTATAATTTGCATGTCATGAAATTCATGTTAAGTATATTTTAAGTGAGTCGTGTAAAACTGCAATAGTTTAAAAATATTTTTATCACTCCAGAAAAGTAAGACCTCCCATACTTATTTGCACTTAATCAGTTTCCCTCAGCCCCAGCCTCAGGCAACTGCTGATCTACTTTCTGTTTCTGTAGATTTGCTTTTTCTGATCATTTCATACAAGTGGAATAATTGAACATGTGATTTTTTTGTGTCTGGCCTTTATCACTTAAAATTATTTTCTTGAGGTATATTGGTGTAGCATGTACCAGTATTTCTCTTATTGCTGGGCATATTCCATCGTATGGACCTGCCATACTTCGTTTCTCTCGTCACCACTTAATGGGCATTTGGGTTATGTCTACTTTTAGGCTTTTACAAATAATGGTGCTATGAGTGTTTGTGTGCGGGTCTTTGTGTTGACACGTGTATACAGACATTTCTGTTGACTAGATATGGTAATCTGGGATTGCTGGGTTAGTGGTATGTTTATGTTTAATTTTGCAAAACGGTGAATCCGCTTCCCAAAGCCATGACACCATTTTACATTCCCATCATCACTGTGCTTTTCCATTTCACATTTTAGAAAGTGTTTGCTATTTGATTTTAGCTCTTCTAGTCAGTGTGGTAGGATATCTTATTGTGGTCTTAATTTGCATTTCCCTAATGACTAATGATGTAGTCTGTCTTTTTGAGTGCTTATTAGCCATTTCTGTCAGGTATATTTATTCATCCCTTTAGCCCACTTTTCAATTGAATTGTTCCTCTTATGATTATTGAATTGTAAGTGTTCTGGTGTATGTACAGGTTACAGTTCTTTATCAAGTAGATCCATGAAACTATTTTCTCCCCATCTGATGTTTATCTTTGTATTTTCTTAATGATGTCTTATGAAGTCCAAAACTTTTGAATTTTGATGTTCAGTTTTTCAACTTTTTTTTTCTGTCATGTGGATCATACTTTTGGTGTATCCAGGAACTCTTTGCTTAGCTCAAACTCCTAAGATTTTCTTCTAAACATTTGATACCTTAGCTTTTATATCTTAAGTTAACTTTTGTGCATAATGTAAAGTCTGAGTCCAATATTTTGTGAGTGAATATGCAATTTCCCCAGCATCACTGATTAAAAAGACCACTCCTTTTCCATTGAATTTTTTGACACCATTGTCAAAAGTCAATTGATCATAAATATGTATTTCTATCAGTTAGGTGTCATCTATGTATCTATTTTTATGCCAGTGGTAACTACTAACTGATCATTCTAAAATTAATGGTTCTTTACAGAGAATCAACACAATTAGACTAAGATTTTGAATTAGATTTTTTGTTTAAACAACTCCCCAAAAGGAGAAGTGAAAGAAATGAGATCTAACAAATGATATGAATGTATGTATTATATGTATGAAAGGAGAACCTACAATTCCTATCTGTGGGATTGTAATGATTCCCATAGAGTAAAGACCCTTGTAGAGAATGAATGTTCAAAGCAAATACAAGAGTTGATTTAAGGAAAGGAACTCGTTATAGGGGACAAAGGTTGAGAGAAATGAGCCAGGTGGCCAGTTAGGGAGAATATTTTTCTCTTTTGCCTGCCTAAACTCATCAAAGAATGTAAACTTGGAACAATTTAATAAGAGCCTCTGTTTTTTTTTTTTTTAAGGAGACATCTTTAAAAGATTGGTTTAAGGGGAAAAAATCCCCACAATTCCTTTTCTTTTTAAAATAGAATAAAAGAGAAAAAGAAAGCCACCTTGGTAAAGAAGTATAATAGACTTCTTTAGGTATGCTAATACTTAGGCTGCCTCTAACTTTCCCTTTTTCTCACTTTCTATTCTTACTACAACTTGTAAGATGTCAGGGATTCATTATTATTCAGACCACAGTAAGACCTGGCCTCTAAGATCCCCATTTGAATGGATATAGTGAAATCCATTAATGTGAGATTTTCCTGAGAAGTTTCTTATACTGAGTTATGAGTATTGGAAATGATTCCTCAATGGGAACACCATCTCCTAAGCTTCTCATAGACCAAGAAAAGAAGCTCATTGAAACAATAGAAACTGACTGTACTGAATAAAAGAGCTTTTCCTGGAATTATGTTTATATGTGGCCATGGTTCTTTATGTACCTTGCCTGGAGCAGTTTGGAATTGCTGAGACTTCTTAAAGGGCTATAATTAACACTCGGGCCTTCCACACATGTAGATGCAGTGAGCTCCACACGGCCAAACAAGTCCTTTCCTCAATCCAGTAGGCTAAGTGAGAGTTATAGGACTTCTACCATCAAGACTCATAACAATGAGTGTAGTCCAACACTTTACTGGCACCTAGAGATCTTCAGTAATGTTGGCTTCTCTAGCATACCAACCACTCTTTTATCCTCCACTCTCTGAAGAAGGAGGCTCTTGACAAAGTTAGGATATTGGACAGGTGAGTTTTAATGAATGACTTCAGGAGGTAGGAAGGACTTAACAAGGCACTGATGAGCACCTGCCACTCAAACAAAAGCTTTGCATCTAAAAATGTGAAAATGAACGGACTCTTAATGTTAAACCTATGTGAATTTTATATTAAATTTATTACCCAACAACCAAATTTATATACCAACCGTTATCCTCAGCAAAGAATAAGAATTTGATGATTACATCAAGAACCACTATCCTGATTACATGCAAATCAATCAAGGAACCCCTTTCTCCTCATACTTAGCACCCTACAGGTAAGTACTGAAGATGGGTAGAGACCCCAAGCCCACAGCTCACCTAGAACAAAAAGTGGAGTAAACTGTGTCTCCCAACTTCTTCACTTGACTCTAGACCATCCCTCAATTTGTTTTTGCCGCTGACCATAGAACCTGCAGTGGCCCCTTCGGGCTTCTCCCAGATATGTTCACTTAGAAACAACTGCTTTATCACTACCCCTGCCCACCTGCCCATCATTTCACACTTTATAGCCTCTGGGAGAAGACAGCAAATCCACTGTTTTGAACTATGTTAAGACTTCTAGAAATGATTTTAGTTGACAGAGGTAGTTGGAGAGAATCTTATAGATCAGCAGTCATTTCAAAACCACACTGTTTTGCTCTAGTCTACCTTATATCCACTCTCTCTCCTGGTAATTATAGAGGGTCAGACCCATCAGGCCATGTACATGGGTGGGGGTGGAAGTAGGGGGGACAGTGACTATGCCTTCGTAGTTTTGTTCTGCACAAGGAACCTCAACAGCTGCAGTGAGACTCTTGTTTGGTTGTGGAAAAAGTCATCCCAGGCTGGCCTGAGATCCTCTGGTTAGTCATTGCCTGGGACTCTGTGGTCAGCTCTGGACACAAGGATAGTGACAACTATCGCCACAGGCTTCCCTTGTACTGTGGCTTAAATACGTTGTTCTGGCCACGTTGGGCTCTTAGTTTGGCTTTCTTTCCATGGAGGCTGTGCCATTCCCATTGTGTTGGGGCTCAGGGGAGTTCTGCAGTAATGTGACTCTGCAGGAGGGGGTGCTGCCACAGGCATCACAGGAGATCAAAACTGCCTTGGAACCCCAAGGTGGAGGGCGCTTCCTAGACCTTTCCTTAATCCAGGAACCTCGGAAAAGGCTCACAGGGAGTTGTTTGTATCAAAGTGAACAGAAGAATACTTTGGGAATGCCGGACATGGGAGGAGGGGTGGATGGATAGGAGATGGGTGAGGAGAGAGAAGCCTGAGTAGAACTGGCTTTGGCTCCAAAGCAAATTTTGGAAAGAAAATATTTAGTAATTGTTATGAAAGAGCCCATTCTTTTTCTTGCTTATAAAAACATGCATGCTTACTATAGAAAAAAGAAAAACATCAATAGAAAAAAAGATCATCCAAACAGGGAAAACTGTTTTAATATGTTAAAATGTTGGCATAAATTCATCTTCTATATGGAGATTTTTTATGTTATATCTGTATACACATTTTTGACTAAAATGAGAATCATATTGCATTACATCCTCTTTTCCACTCTATTATATATTTTCAGCAAAATGATTCTAAAAGCTGAATATTATTGCTGTTTTATCATGAACCATAGTTTATTCAATCAAACCCTTTTGAGTACACTTAAGTTGTTTAATTTTAGCATAAGTCTTTGCTCGCCATCATAATTTTGTCTTTAGAATATGTCTTTAGCTGGACAATGCACATTAAGATTTTTTTGCTTACATATTTCTCTACAGTAAAACTGTTATAGATTATATATATACATACATATACCAATAGTGTATGAGATGTGTTTTCTCCTTTTGAAAAATAAGAAAAATAGGTATAAAATTAGATAGACTGTATTCCTATTACTCTTTGTCCAGTTGTGAAGCATACAGCTCTCTCTCATTACTTTGATTTGAATATTTTTACTTATATAGTTTGACTTTTTAAATTTATTTATGGATGTACTGTGTACATATATATCACCAATAAATATGTTCTCTCTATTTTTAATTATTCTCTATAGCTATCTAGATATTGTCTTTTTGTTTTACATGATGCAAATGTTTTCCCAATTTGTCATTTCCTTTTCATTTTAGTTTGTTACTTAAATATCATGTCACCAAGCATCTTAATCACTTACTTTAGAGTGTTTATACATGATATTATTTAGGAAGATTATTTCTGCTCTAAAATATAATACCCCCTTTCCAATATTTAGAAATAACTTTTAATGCCATCAGTAATTCTTTTATAGCTCCCATATAAGAAAAATGACCAGGTGAAATTATGCCAACATGCTAATATATTAATAAGTTATACTGTTTGGATGATCTTTTTTTGTGGTTTTTATAATTTGGGGGTACATGGTAAAAGACAGGAATTTTAACTTCTTCTCCTCATGTGAGATTAACCTACTTTACCAATATCATTTACTAATAATAGAATCATCTTTCAGTGTAATAAAGCTACTTATTGATACATAAAATACTTATATCTGAACTCTGCTTCTGGGCACTTATAATTTCACTGTGTCACTCTGACTATAATGTACACTTCAGTGAACATAGAAACATCCTGCCCTTATATTAATCAAGTCTTTCTCTTTTATTATTCTTTCTTACTCTTTAGTACACTTAATTTATAAATATACTTTTGATTACATTAATTTCCTACTATAGATTCTAATATATGATGTTCTCATTATTATTTTTTTAGTATCTGTTAAACACAGTTTTGATATTTTTCTTTTTCTCAAGAGTAATTTTTGAAAGTATCTTTGCGTAATCAAGTAGTGATTGTTTTCTGTGACCAAATGCAAGTTATTTATGAGGAAAAAGTTTTATTTGGTTATGGGATCCAGAAGTAAAGATATAAAGATATGTAAAATGGGCCAGCCATATCAATTTTATTTATCAAACTCTTTTTCTCCTTAATTGCTTTTCTGCCCCTGATTATCAAAATAAGAGGATATTGTTAAAGTCTTTCTCTTTTGTGCTTCTGCAAATTCTTATGTTCTAAGTTTTTGAACTACGTATTTTTATGTCTGTATTATGATGTTAATAAAATGCTGTTGTTAGTGGGACAAATTCATGTACCATCTGATAAGAAACGATGAGTGCACCAATTTTGCAATAGTTCTGCCAGAAATATCAAAATTCATCATGTAGAAATCTCAGACAGACCCAAATGGAAGAATTCCCTACAAAATTGGTCTGTGATCTCTTCAAAAACGGTAAGGTCACAAAAGCCAAGGAAAGGCTACATTATGCTCCACATTAATGGGGATTAAAAGATGTTACCACTGAGGGCCTCCTTGGTGGCACAGTGGGTTACAGCACAGCACTGTGAAACTATCCACAGCCACTGCAGCACAAGTTCTATCCCCAGCCAGGGAGGTGACCCACATGGCATGGTAGACCTCTTCTGACCCACCTGCTGCTCCCCTCAGCAGTGTATTTTAGTAGATCAGCCTGTTCTGCTCCCCACTCTGTCTCTGGTGAATCTCCTGACCCTCAGTGCCTCTGGTCTGTACCCCAGTCCTTGTATGCATAAATAAATAAATCTTAAAAAAAAAAAAAGATGTTACCACTGAACTTAACACTATTTGGATGAAGTGATTTTGTCATAAAGAACATTATTGGGACAATTGTCAAGATTTGTATGGGTTGCAAATAAAATTCGAGTAATGTATCCATATAAAATGCTTATATATGGATGTGGTTATCTAGGAAAATAACCTTTTGAGTAGGAATTACACACTAAGTACATGGTGGGAGGGCACTACAATGTGAGCAACCTGTTCTCAAAAGAGCAAGGGGAGCTCTTCGTACTCTTGAAGTTTGAAATTCTTTAAAATCTTATACATGTGTATTTATTTTAAAGGAAATAGGTTAATTTAAGCCAAGTATGTTCTGAGTCATCTGGATCATCTTATCTAACTAAGTCCTGTCCTATCATTTGTCTTTATAGTCATGTTGGTGCCAACTAATATCACTGTAGAGCGAGAGCTTTAGACTTCGAATGTGTTGGGAAACACAACTGAGAATCTTGTTCAGTGGCAGCCCAGTTACTGAGCTGAGCGGTAGTCTAGAGTCAGGAGAGGGAAAATAGAAGGGCTTGTGACAAAGCTTCCTAAAGATGCTTGGAGCAAGGAAGTATTAGGTGCCATAGAAAGCAGTTAGAAGCAGGTTCAAATGGAATGAAAGGGTTTCTGTTAAAAGGAGTAACCTAACTGGCTTGATAGCTTTTTAGGGAAATATGAAATGCATGATGTCCTTGATGATCTGCAGAAATATTTTCCTTTGGCAATCATGGGGGAGGTGTATCAGGCCATTATAAGGAGACTAGGGCTCTTGTCTGGCTCTACCAAGTAGCTGTGTGACAAAGGGAATATCACATCAGCTTATTAAAAAGAAAAAAAAAATTCTATTTTGTCCATGGAGAGAGTTTCTTCCAAATCTAAAATTACAATTTGCAATCGCAAATGTGTATGAATACTTTCAGAATTCAAAGCAAAGGGAGATTCATTCAGACTGGAGCATACAGAAAAACCTTCATGGAGTTACTGGGCACAGTGTTGGGCCTCGAATGTGGGAGAGGATATAAATCTCTGGACAAAAGAGAGCATTGAAGATGACATGTGCCTTGTGGGTAGACCTTGAGAGTGGGCAGAAATAGGGTGAGAGGGAAGACAGTGAAGAAGAAGAGGAGGGAGTCAGGTCGGGTTTAGGGTTTAGTTACTCATCTTCACCTATGTGAACTCTGGCTCTGGAATATCCTGGCACAAGTTTTAAGGTTGTTCTGTGGATGAAACAGCTGAATGAATGATCAGCTATTAAAAGTAGATCCATCTTGACTTCTTACACTAGAATTATCAGTAAAGTGTTTTAAAGGGACACTTAAACTAGTGGGCAAAGTTGCAGAGCACAAAGGCAACCAGAGAAAGAACTATAAAAACTAATTCAGCATAGCATTTTGAAATTTAATATGCCTTTGTTTGGCCTGTAGGTGCTTTATTATTCCCCCCACTAAGAAAGAGTCTGGGTGGGGTCCACGTGGGTGAACAGAAGACAAGAGAGATGGGACTTCCAGATCCAGAAGAGCTCAGCAGCCCACACATGTCAGATTTCACTGACCCCAATGCTATAGCTCCACAGTTGGCCATGCCCACACCCTCTCTGAAGAGGCAATAGGCAATGGGAATTGCCAAGAGGGATCATACCTGGCTGGGACAGAAAGGGCACAGTTGTGACAATGGCCCTCCATGGTGTGGCAGCTCACTTGCTCTGTCTTTTAGTAACAAAGGAGGGTGATGCTTCTTGGCTACCTGCCCTTGAGTGGTCAAGCAGGCAGGAAATCTGTCCCATGGGGCGAATGTCAGGCTTGGTTGGGCCCCGTGGCTAGGAAATTCTTCATTTATCTAAAGGAAACAAAAAATGTGGGCAGACTGTCTATTTTGTGAAAGGCAGACAAACACAGCCCCGGGAGAGAAGAGCTTGTACCCAATGGCTAAGTGGAGCGTGGAGCCCTGGCAAGGAGGAGAAAAGCAGGCCTGGGCTGAGGGCCATGGGCGGCCCGCCTGGTGGAGCACCATTATCCCACCCCCTCCTGCTCGCTGTGGTTGGGAACACAAAGAGAAAGAGGGTGGGGTGGGAGGGCTTGGCCCCTCTCCCTGCAGAGGTCGGTCCACTGGCCTCAAATGATTATTGCGCTTAATGAATTGCAGCTTGTAAAAGGCTTTGAAGCTGGAAGGCAGAGCCTGAGTGCTGAGGATTCTTTTTCTTAAATCATTTTATTCTATGACTTGAAAAACAAAATCTCTTGAGCAGAGAGCAACAGTCCAGCCTGCCAACCTCTACTCACAACTTTTTTTTTCTAAACTGCTGTTGGAAGATGAAGACTACAAAATGTGGAAAAACCGAAGAGCAGGAAGACAATGGATTTGACATTTAGGCAGGAGGTAGGGGAAATGTTAAAGGGGCTTCCACTGGAGCAATAACAATTAGCCCCATTAGCTTGTGCATAACCCATAAATGTAAGGAGCACATAAACCGTGAGAGCCGTGCCCCTGGGAAAATATCTTGATGCTGGAACCATCTCAGTAAGCGGACGTAAAAAGATCATATGGTGTGTGTCTTTCAGTGGCAATTAACCTCAATTACTATTCTATAGTCCATAAAAATAGATGCTTTGGATATGGTCTGTGAGGGATGTGTGTCCTCATCTGGATAGTCCAAACCAGTTACCCCCGAGACAGTATGTGCTTGCCACATTTTCAGACATGGTAGACATTCTACCTTGCACTGTTTGCTCCCAACTACAAAAAGCAAGAGTATCAGGTGTATCTTTCCAACAACCCTTTATTATGTGGGCATCATGACAGTATTTTTCTGGCTTGAACTTCAGTAATGAGCCAGAGAAAAGCAAGGAAGAGAAGGCAATTGAATTCACTAGGATTCAGGCACCTTGAAGAAAAAGTGGAGCCTGGCTTTTCCATTCATGCAGCACTTTCTCTGATGAACCCCTAGCTGGTAGTATCTGTTTAACCTGCTCAGTAGTTTTAGTTTGTTGTTATTCAAGATAGTCTGTGTTTTTATTTTCCCTCCTTAGCAACAGCCCAATCTTTCTGCAAACATCAGAATAATTGTATGCCTTTTCCTAGGAAACACTTTTAACATGTATGTCTCTTCCCTCCTTCTCCCCTGCACCCCCTTGTTCCCGTCCTTGCTTCCCTCTCCCATCCCCTTCTTTTCTGTTCTCTGGTTGTAAAATAAGTCCCAAGGATGGTGACTATTGTTAATAATAATATTGCAATGTATATTTGAAAGATAAAAGTGCTGAGAGAGTAGATCTTAAAAGTTTTCATTGCAAGGCAAAAAAATTGTAACCGTGTGTGGTTGTGATGTTAACTAGATTTATTGCGGTCATTTTGCAGGGTATCCAAATATGAAATCATTATTTTGTACACCTGAAACTAATGTAATGTTATATATCAGTTATGCCTCAATTTTAAAAAATACCTCATGATAGAGAAGTTTTTTTTTTTTTTTTTGGGGGGGGGGGGATGTGTTTATTGATGCCCATTTTACATAGCTCAATGAAATGATCTATAAATATACAAGCATTTTTCTTTTGGATATCACCAGGGTCCATGATAATATATATAAATAAATACTCAACAGTCAGAATCATCTGCAGAAAGCACTCCGAATCATACTACTAAGTGACAGATGTAAATATACCTGTATCACTAAACACTGGCAATTACATAGACAAGTAGTTCACTAGAATCTGTTATGGAATCTCTAGGGCATGCGGAATAAAAATAATGTGCAATTTGAAATCAATCGATAGGATATCAACCATCAACAAACAGACACAACTATGAATTAATATCGAAGACAAAGTACCATAGTTTGCCCTCTGCCTCTTGCTCTCCTTTCCCCTTTTGGTAATTTGTTTTTCTAATTCTTTTACATAGTTAAGGATCACCATTTACATAATATCATGCTTGTCCTTTTTGAAGTAACAGTGGCTTGTACCATTATATAAGTTTCAGAAGCTCAGCCTTATAAATCAACATCTGTGTGCACTACATGGTGCTCACCACCAAAAGTCCAGTTTCTATCTGTTACCATCAATTTTTACCTATTTACCCACTTCTCCATTTTTAACAAGACTAACAAATGTTTTCATTGGATTTCCTGTTGTCCATATCCCCAACATCTTTGTACTTATCTTTCTGTGAACAAGACTTGTCGCTCATTCTCCTACTCTTAGGTTATACCCTAATATTCCTGACAATTTCTGTTAGTGTCTCTCATCACTTCTGAGTCTTCGCTTTAAAATTTTTCCTTGTTGCTAATATTTTTTAAAACCTGTGACAGTGTTTGCATTTGTTTGGTCTTACTACCTATTCCTGGCACAGGGCTAAAACTCTTGGAATTTCCTAAATTAGAAGTCTATCCCTCCAGGATTCTTTTATTATGCTAATGAGGATTCTTTTGGAAAGCATCTTGGTGACTCAGTGAAGAAAGTTGGTTGCCAGGGATACCAACCAGGTGGCCAGGAGATTGGAACTTGCAGCCCCACATTTTGACCTCTGGGGAGGGGAAGGTACTGGCAGTATAGTACAGTGACCAGTGACCAGTGATTTAATCAAGCACAGCTGTGTAATGAAGCCTCCATAAAAATTCAAAGGATGGGCCTTTGGAGAGCTTCCAGGTTGGTGAACCAGAACATATCCAAGTACATGCACAGTGAGGGGCATAAACTCCACAATTCCTGTATTTGGGACCTTGGCCTATCTATGATCTAGCTTCTCATCTTGCTGTTGATTCCTATCCTTTAATATTGTTTGTAATAAACCAGTAATCTAGTAAACTGATTTCCTTCATTATATGAGTTACTCTAGAAAATTAACTGGATCCAAGGTGGGAATAGTAGGTATCTCTGATGTATAGCCATTTATCAGAAGGAAAGATAACAACCCCAACTTGTGGTTGACATTTGAAGTGGAGGGGTAGAGAGGTAGTTTTGTGGGATGAAGCTCTTAAGTGCTAGAGTCTGAAACTACCTCCAGGCAGAGCCAGGATCAGGTTGAATTTGTGGCATACCTGGTCATCTGCATGGAACTGAGTCAATTCCTTGGAAGTGTGTTGAAGAAAAATACACATTGGAGTTGGTGGGAGAAATGGAAATGTCTTTTATAATCCACTTAAATGCCTTTGATATTTTTCTGTTGCCCACTGCTTTTCCTTCATAAGCTGTTTATCGTTGTCTTCTACTTTATGATCTTTATTGACCATATCCTTTTTCAAAAAGGTCATAAAATATAGAGGAAGTACAAGTCTGGGTTCTAGCCTTTACTTGATTTGGAGCAAATTTCATCATCTCCTGGCCTCAGCTTTCTTGACTATGAAAAGGGAATTATGAAGCCAAGTCCTCAAAATATTGTGATAACCTCTAACTCAGTACATGACATATTTTAAGTGTCCACACATACTGATTCTCCTCACTATTTCAGGAAAATTCTGTAAAAAAATTAGAAAGGAAATAAATTCCAATAAATAATTCACTAAGACAGGTAGAACTTGAAGTCTTATCTTCCATTGTTATCTTTTGACATTTTAGTATTAAAACTTAAAAAAGAAAAAAACTTACTCTGTAAATAAAGTGGGCTTTGGTTGTTCCAGGCTTACTTACTTCCAGTATTTTATTTTATTGTACTGCTTGAAATTCACTTTTGAGCCAACCAGCTGTTTTAATCTTTAAGAAAATTGTGAAAAATAATGTAAGAGAAGTGAGAGAGCATGAGAATGAAAGGGACATTCTCTCTTGTGAGTCAGAGAGAGAAAGAAAATCATAATCTCAATGAACATAGTAACAAGGTTGCAATTATTTTGGTACATGAATAACTTAAGTTCATAATGGGGTCATAATGGTAGGACCCAGCTAGCTCAAGAGACATGGAAAAGGCAATGTATTCTAAACTGTGAAAACTAACCTAGGATGTTGGAGAAGAGCTATTCCAAACAAACCCTGCCTCCTGAAGGCATCCACTTCAAAGGAGAGAACTCTCCATCTTACAGGGGTCCAGGCCATTTTCTAGCTTTATTTATGCATTTCTAATTCTCTACTTTTTTCTATTTCTCTATCTGACCTTGGGAACACCAGCCATTTACCTCAGATACTCTTTTTAAAAGTGTAGAAGTGAAGAGAAACCTTGAAATGGTTTTTAGTATCTGAAGTTCTTTGAATATGATGATGATTAGAGTGAGGCCTTAGAATAGTGGCTCTCAAAGTGTGAACCTCTGATCTACCAAATCAGAAATTTGGAGGTAAACCTCAACATTCTGTATGAACGAGCCCTCCAGGTGATTCTGATGTATGCTTGTTTGACAACCTCTGGATGACAGCACAGGGTTTAAGAATGCAGTCTGTGTCACCTTGGTTAGACTCCCTTCTGCAATTTGTTTATGTGTTATTTGTTTAAGAGTTATTTTAAGGATTAAATAATAATAATAATAAAAAAACACCAAAACTGCTTGTCAGTGGGATTTTAACAGTAACACAATTATAGCTGATACACAATAGATGAAACGAATGGATTGGGTGAAAGGCTTGTGAGTTTGCTTGTTGGAAGGCTTACTAAGGAAATTTCCTGGTTTTGTGGATCAAACCTCTTGAACCTTGTTGAATGTCTATGTTCTGAATGATATTCCCGACAACTCCCCCGCAGCCCCGCCCATGTCTCACTACCACTGGCAAAGCTTGTGGGTACCCTTGCTGATAGGAGGAATGATTCCACCTTGAAGTGAAAACACAGGCTGGCTGAAGCCAGAGCTGCATCTCATTTTGTTTTTCTGGAAGATGGGTGGAGAGAACAGGAGTTACCCAGATTTTTCCCCTTTGGCATCATTGTTCTTCCTGAACCCTGAATAGTAATGAAGAAAGAAAAATTAACATTTTTGTGGTTCAGCTGACATTAAAGTGGGAAAAAAGCACATCACTGGAATTAGAATGTCCTGTTCCTTAGTCACTTTTCTTCTAAAATTAAAATGTCTCTGCAAGCAGGAAAAAGAACAAGCCCTTGATGACCTCATAACTCATTATTTCTAAGGAATATACTTAATTCTCAGTGGAGATAAATCTGAAATCGATTTTCCATTTTTGTCTACCATTGACTGGCAGCCTCACAGGTCCTTGTGAAGGAGAATGTGCATACTTTTTTGGGGGAAGGAAGGAACTGCTGATGAGAGGGGATTGCTGTTCACAAGACCAGTCTTATAACTTAGATTCCCTTCTCACAATATTAGGAAAGAATGTATTAGACACCAACTGCTGATAAGAAGTGAGAAGGAAGGGCATTTGAGCCCTTACTGATAAGGGTGGCTTAGAAAGGGGGTTCAGTATGGTGCTATCTGCAATGTTCTTTGCCTACCCCAGACTTGTGAGGTTGAGGTTCACTAGAACTGAAGCTGACATTTGACCTCTCAGAGATCTCCTCCACTGCCATGATTAAGACTATTCCTTAAGCAAGTGGAATGGCATAGTGTCTCTCCCTATGATTGGACCAGAAAAAAATCTGGTTATGGTTCAAGTATCTTGTGCTATCTCAGGCTAGGCCAATATGAGGCCCCTCTTTGAGTGACACCATGACCTTTACCTTCCTCCCCAAAGCCAACAGACTAAGAATATAGATATCAAAGAATTCAGCAGTAACAAATTCAGACCCAAGCTCAGCAAAATGTCTGCTGATTTTCAAACACTGTTTTCATGTTGAATTTACAGTTACCAGCTGTGCAAACACAAAATGATAGGAACGGAAGTTACAAATGAGCCACACCTCAGAAAATGTATACTAAATTTAACATTCTGTGACTTAATTCCACATAAATATGCTCACATTCATTTTACAGCATTAATTAAATTGAAATTATGCCCTAGGCAAAAGCCAAATCATTTTGAAGTGACTCCATGATGCAGAGTAACTGAATGATGAGCACATCTATATTTCCATAGAAATGTTAACAACTTTAACAAATAAATTACATCTTTACATCTAAATAGAAAATTTATACCTAAGACTCCAATTTGAGTCATTATTTAGCAGTATTCCTTCTTCTTCACCCTCTCCCTAGAAAGACAATACGACAGCTTCTGGTAACTTGTCAGGGAACTATTTCCCCACAGTCTTCTCCATTGTAACCTGAACAGTGGTCTCCGAAGATACTAGATCCCATTCACTGGAGCCTGTGTTAAGGTATATGGTAAAGTCTTTATAGACATGATTAGGTTAAATTTCTGAAGATATAAAGATAATTCCAGATTTTCAGGGTGGGCTCTAATTTAAATCACACATATCCTTATCAGAGCAAGGCAAAGGGTGTTTTTCCCTCATCGTGTAAGGCATCTAAGAGAGACAATATGATCTGAACAGGCTGGATTTGAAGATTGGAATGATGTGGTCACAAGCCAAGGAATGCTCTAGTCATCAGATGCTAGAAGTGGTAAGGACCATCTTTTCTCTGAGTGCTTCTTTCTGGAGGAAATGTGGTACTGCAAACATTTTGAGTCCCAATGATAGTGACATTAAAGTTGTGACTTCCAGAGCTCTAAAAGCACAGGTGTATTTTGTTTTAAGCCATTAAATTTATGATAGTTTCTTATTGTAGCCAGGAAAATTGAATACAGTACTATCGTCTCTCCCTAAGGTGAATCAGCCTCTCTGATTCTCACTTCATTCAATCACTAATTCTCCTGGGAGATATCTGGATCTTTATGTAAACAAACCACTCCTCCTTTCTCTCTATTCTTGCCCAGAGGAATGACTGAGTGTACAGGAAGTACACAGCTCAGGTCTTCGTTCTCGATCCTACTATATATACAATTCATCATATTCAGGACACAAAGAATATAACTTATTCAAAAAAATCCACTCAGTGTGGTTCTTGCATTTATTTATTCATTTGTTTATTTAGCAGTTATTTTTAAAGAGTCTGTTTTGTGTCAGGAAGTTTTTAGCAATAAATTTTCTTTGAGCTTCTTACTTCTAAGCTAAAACTGGTTGAATCTCATTTAGTGGGAAGTTTGGAGAGAAAGGAAAAGGGCTACCTTTCCTGTTTAAAGAAAGGCCCTTTGTCAACTCTAATCTCATTTATAAATTATTTCTGGCCATAGTGAATAAGGAGTGATTTGTTTCTTCAGTTATCCACTATAACAACAAAGTCATTTCAGGACTGGTAAACTAGAATGTTGCCTGTGATGACAACACACACAATCTCATCAAGTTTACTTGTATGTTAAATGATTCCAGGTGATGCTATTATCTATATTTATACTTCCAAAATGTCCATTGCATTTTAGAACAGAATCCTTAATGATTCAAGTACTTTTACACTAGTATGTGTCATATGATGGTTAGAAATGTTAAGCCTAGAAACATGTAAATAACCAAATGAATTATAACAACAAGGAATATACTAAATTTACCAGATGAACTACACAAGTGTTATGGTATAATTCAGGGAAGTAGTTTTATCTTCTTAGTGCTGTGCTTTACCCCACTGTGCCACCAGGGAGGGCCTAATTCAGGTAGATTCTAAGAGTTAAAATCAGTTAAGAAATTCTTGTAAAATGTGCTTATCTTCATACCTCCATGGATCTGGGTACTTGATGAAAAGTCTGAGCATCTCCAGATTTTGACAGTTTGTCTTAGGATGTCTTAGTGCCTGAAACAGTATTAAGAAGCCAAATGCTGAGGCAATACATGTACATTCACATCTCATTTCTTTTTTTAATGCTTTTTTTTGTTTTACATTTATTTATATTTATTACATCATTCTTCATTTTGTGCATTTTTTTCATCTTGGTTGTAATCCCCTTGGACTTCCCAGCACCAGTTCACCCGTGTGCCATCACCATAGTCCCATGCATTCTTCCCACCCCAGTTTTGAATCTATTCCCCTCTCTCCCTCCCTGTAAAATGTCTCTGGTTTGTAGTTGTTTATTGTTTTTCATTTTTACTTTATTACAGTTACTTTTTTTTTTCCTGATCCCTTACACTCCTGTTATGAGTGAAACCATCTGGTATTTTTCTTTTTCTTTCTGTATTATTTCACTAAGCATGATCCCTTTCAGCTCCATCCATGTTGCTGCAAAAGGCATGATTTATCTTTTTTGATTGCTGAATAATATTCCATTGCATATATGTAGCACATCTTTTTAATCCAGTCATCTATTCTTGGGCATTTGGGTTGAACCCAAATTCTCAAATCTCAGTTCTAACCACTTACAAACTATGTAACTTTGGGCATGATATCTCTGGGCATTCCTCTGTGAAAAGCAAGAATCACAATAATTGTTATCTCATAGGGTCTTTGCATGGATTTCCTTAGACATACATACAAAGTATATCTTCGTGGAAATGGCAAGAATATCCCTTCTCACCAATCTTTTTCAACATCACACTAGAATTGTGATGCAGTAAGACAAGAAAAGGAAATATAAAGCATATAGATTGGGAAGGAAGATATAATAGTGTTGTTACAGGGTACCCCAATGTGAATTGTGTTGCCTCTCTGTGGGTCTTCACCCATGTGCTTACGATTCAGATGTATTATGGACACACTCAAAAGGTTAAATAATGGATTTATTTATAAGGAGAAAGGTAAAGGAATAACCCAGGGAAAGAGGGAGAGAAACACAGGTTAACTAGGATGTCCTACCAGTTCTGCTGACTTGGACTCCACCGGCACACTGAAAACTGATTGAGAGCCAAAAGGAACAGCTGCAAACCACCAGGTCCCCCCAGAGCCCACATGTCCGGTTTTATCCCAACCTGGCTGCTCAGCTCCGCCCTCACATCCTGGCGTGCTTCTCCTTGGTACTGATGGGATTTGGAGTTCCAGCATCTGGAATGGGGGCAGAACCCATGAAACCTGTACCTGTTACAGTGTCTTTGTATGAAAAGTGATGTGTATACTGAAAACCATAAAAAAATCGGTCAAGGAACTCATGGCACTAATAAGTGTAATGAAACCTAAAATAGAAAGGTTTTCAAGATACAAAGTTAAAAAGTCAATTTCCTATATACTAGCAATAAACAAGTGGCATTTAAAATTAAAAGTGTAATATCCTTTATGTATTATGTATAGATATAACAAAATATGTTCAAAATCTATATTAAGAATACTATGAAGATGTTGGAAGAAATAAAAAAGCTATTTAAATAGAGACATTTTGTGCTCATATATAGGAAGATTCAATATTGTCAAGGTGTCGGTTATTCCTGATTTGATCTATTCCTATAGATTCAGTGTAATTTCAATCAAAATTCCAACAAGTAACTTTATGAAGATCAACAGTGATTCTAAATTTTATATGGAGAGGGAAAAGATTCAGAATAGCCAGCTTGATATTGATGGAGAGGAATGAAGCTGGAGTGCTGACACTCCCTGGTTTCAAGAGCTACTATAGAGCTACAGTAATCAGACAGCACGGTGTTGGTGAAAGAACAGACATACAGATCAATGGAACCCAAGAGGGAGTCCACAAGTGGAACCACACAAATATAGTCAACTTACCTTTGACAAAGGAGCAAAAAAGCCTTTTCAGTAAATGATGCTGTGATAACTGGGTATCTGTGTACAAAAAATAGAAATCTAGATATTGAGGTCATAACCTTCATGAATAGTAAGACAAAACAGATCAGAAATCTAAATATAAAATTCAGAACTATAAGATTCTAGATGATATCAGAGGTGAAAATCTAGATGATCTTGGGTTTGGTGGTGACTTTTTAGATATAACACCAAAGGCACAGACCATGAAAGAAAAAAATTAATAAGCTGCCCGTCATTAAAATGGAAAAAATATGCTTTGAGAACGGTACCATCAAGAAAATGAGAAGATATGCCAGAGACTAGGAGAAAATATTTGCAAAAGACAATCTGATAAAGGACTGTTAGCCAAAATTTATAAAGTGTATAGAACAATGTCTGAGTCAGTAAAATGTTCACTTGATATTAGCTGTTAGCATTATTTGTTTGTTGCTATTTCATTTTGCCCCCATGTCCCATTTTCATCATCTAGTTTTTTGTTAGTAGAAGTTACTTTACTCCAGCCAAATATTTCTCTGAGTCAAATCCTGGTGACTAGATGGTTGATTTTCTCTGGTGTTGTTGAGCTCATCTTCTAGACAAGCCATAAAAGCAGAGGAGGAATGTGTTTTGGGAACCTGGTGTCATGCAGCAGTCCCCTGAAACCCATCTGCTGTTGGGCAGAGAATGTGAGCACCCACAGGCTCTTCTCCCTCTGTTTTCTCGTGAGATGGTGGGTGGGTGGACAGCAGGTAGACACCATCCTTTGGTGCAGACGTCATTGTGTGTCTGTATAGGGGCTGTGGGGAATGGACTGAACCAAACTTGGAAATAGTACAGCTCTGGGATAGTGCCTTCCCTGCTGGCCCACTCCCCATATCCTGAAGAACTGGCTTCATTAAGTCTAAATCTCTTTGAGTTCTAGAACCCACCTTTTAGGAGAGAGGAAGACCTTCAGAGAATCCCTCCATTCTTCCTTGCCCACCAGTTCTGTCAGTGCAAGCATTGGCACTGCTTGGCACTCAAAGAAGCAGGAGGTCAAACATCAGCTTCTGGGTGGGCTTGGTGTGGTTTGGTAGAGAGTGGACCTGTTTGAGTGCAGGGTGTGTGTAATTCCTCCATTACCCTCCCCTGCCTTGCCTGCCCTAACATCTTTTCCATCCTCCCCTCTGACCACCTTCTGCTGAAGTAACAAGCTCTCCTCAGCTACTGACCAATGAATTAAAGAATAGTTTTAAAGGAATTTCTCTCCTGTTGTTATAAATATTTAATTGCTTACTAAACATTCATGAGGTGTTGGCAACATAGATGATGAAGGGATCCTGGGCAGTGGATTGTCACACATTGAAAATGAGAGAAAACAGCTGTAACACAAAAGTGGTCAGGTAGAGTTAGACAAACCTTCCTGGTGAGCTGCTGAGAGCATTTGATTGTATTTCCCCTTTTCTGTGGGTCTGTTTTTCAGCTTTACATTGTCAAGCATGAAAAGTTAAGTAAAAGTAAGTCGCATGATGTTGCACTATATGTTCTTTCAACATGGGGACTACAAAGAAGTCTTTGAAAGAGTGGATAGACAATATTCTGACAGTCCAGGTTAAGAGTGTGTGCAACTAAAAGTAATAATGACTGAGAAAAATAAAGAAATGTAGAAATATATAAAACATAAACAAACATTATTGACTTTATTAGCAATAGATGGGAAATGAGTATTCAATGCTTCACTTGTGGTTTAGGTTTCTAGTAGAGTGAGGGTTGTCTGCAAAAATATCCAGGGAACAAAAAGAAAGTGTCATATTTAAAAAATAAAAAAGGTGGGGGAATTTCTGGTGAAAGGGAACATAGAAGATTGTGCAAAATAAGAAATCTAATCATCTGTGCCTACACTAGCCTGTTCCTTATGCTTCTCTTCCTCTATTATTTAGGATGAATGACTATAGACTAGATCCAATTGTAGCTCTTGCCTCTGATTTTTTAAGAGAAAAAAAACCTACTAGTATTCTTTATTTTTGTCATATATAGAAAGGCTGTCTCTTCCTCCCCATTTCTTGACTCTACTCTGAGAACTACAAAACAGATTGAGATCAATCTTGCCAAGATAGTTTTATAATGAAGATGAAAATGCACAAAGAAAACTTTTACTATGAAAATACAAGGTAGTTAGTTTTCTAAAAAAAAAAAACCAAAAAACAGAATACAAAACTTTAATGCCTGGGCATACTTTGTTGTAATTATTTTATTTGTCATTAGGAATGACTCTCAAGCTATAAAGCAGTCAAAAGCCATTTGGTATCTTTTTTTTTTGTTCTTTTTCACTTATTTTATTTTCAAAGTCCTTTGATGTCACATCCAAAGAGTGACTATAATAAATCAATGCAAAAACACAAGACAAAATGGAAAGTGAAATAAAGTTTGAAGCTATTTTCCTTGGAACAAGTAAGAAAGAATTCCCAAGAACATGGTTACACCAAAGGAAGATGAAGATCCTATAACTTATGCTATAAAATAAATATGAATCAGAATATGGTGCCTCCACATGGAAGGCCCTAAAAAAGATCTTGTTTATGTTGGTGGTAGGAGTGGTGATTTGAGAGCTGAAATAACTTGAACCAAAAAGAACATTCATGTGGCAGATCTGGTCTTCCAAATATGGCTCTAAAAGATGGCCTCAATATGACTTTCAAAAAACATCTCTTCCTGCGAAGTGCTCTTACAATGACATTGACATTATGATGTCTAGCCTTTACATCAAGTCATTATGCCTCAGGTCCATGTTTTACTCTCTCAACCTGGCAATGACTCTCAAAGCTACATCATAAAATGCAACATTTAGTGTGTTCTCTCTCTCCCCACACTATACCTATGTAAATGTCATTGATCATCTGGAGTAGACTCTTTCCACTTGTTTCATGTACATCAACCCTATTCCTCATAGCATTCCTGCAAAGTAAATATTATTAAATCCAATTTGACTATGAGGAAATTAAGTTCTTAGAGTTAGGGAAGTGGCAAAGCCATGACTCTATCATGGCTTTATCATTGCCACTGTGCCATCAATCTTCTATGCCTTATAAGTTTGGGATGGTTCTCTGGTTGCCACTTTACTTTGAATGAAGAAATGCCTCTGTATCAGTGCTGTCCGAGAGAACTTTCTACAGAGATAGAAAGGTTTGTCATCTGCTCTGTCCACATGGTAGTCATATGTGGCTGTAAAAGTCATATGTAGCTAGCTTGACTAAAGAGCTGACTTTTTTTATTTTACTTAATTCCAGTGAATAGTTTAAAAAGCCATATGTGGCTAGTGGCTAAAGTACTTGCTGTGACTATTGGTTATGATATAGGACTGAACTGCTTTATAGACAAGGCCTGACCTGGATGGCACCCTGCATGTGTACACTATGACCACCACTGCGTGTTACGCTGTTTTCACTCATAAGTTCCCTCTGTTTCTCTTTCCTATATCACCCCACATCAAATGGCTTTTGCTGTTTGGGTTCTCATTAGTTAAACAGAAATCTTAAGCATGGTATGAATACTAGGGACTACAAAGAGAAATAAATGCCAATTCAGGAAGGGGAAGGATATGACGGAGGTGGGGAGGGGAGTTCCTATGAGATGGAACAGTGAATGGAAACCACCCTTTCCTTCACTAGGGATTTAGGAGAAGAATGAAAAAGATCCTTTCAGATGCTTCCCTTTCCTCTTGGGAATTTAAACAATTATAACACTTTTAGTCACGAGTGAGAGAAACTCTGACTCAGATTGCTTTAAACAATCAAGTTATTTCACATAATTGGAAGTTCAGGAGAAGAATGGACTTGAGACTTAGTTGATTCAGTTGTTCAGCAATGTCCTGAAACACCCATGTTCCTACTGTCTTTTCTCTCTCCACTTGCATGGCACCTTTTTCTTCTTGCTAGTAGTAAGATGGCTGTTGCAGTTCTGGGCAATATATCTAGATGGCAATCTGGGAATTGCCAGAAGAGGGATTCTGGAAAGGAGGTTACTTTTTTTTGCAGCTCTCTCTTGGAAGGGAGAGAAGTTTCTCCAGAACTTCTCATTTTTCCCCTCTTGTCTGGAACAGATCATGGAACCACTCCTGAACACATATGATAAGGAAATGAGTTTTTTTTTTTTTTTAATGAATCAGACCCACTTGTAGGACTGGTGGTGAGATCAACTTTTTCTGCATACATGGGTACCTGAAAAAAAGGGGTGCTGTTAGAAGGAAAGAAGGGGAGGCAACTCCAGTATCTACTACATAGCCAAAGCTCAAAGGGAATCTGGGATGGAGGAAACTTTTGAAGCATCTAGTTTGATAGACACGAGAATACAGAGTTATGTTCTTTCCTCAAACACTACCACAGTTGTTCGCATCTTTTTCAGGAAGCTCGGTGCCACTCCCAGTGCTGTTTAGACTGAGAACATTGATGGGCACGATGCTGCTGACCTATTATGGTGCTCCTGGACAGGGCACACAGGCACCCACAGCTTCCTACATGTCCTGGTGAGAGCCACAGGAAGACGATTAAGAAGCCCAGTGGACCAGCAGCAGTCTGAGGCATATCAACAGCAAGTGAGACTAGGATTTCATTTTCACAAGTAAGACTTTCTCTCTATGCTCGTTCCCAACTCATCCGTGTCTTATATTAACATCCTAGGTTGGATCTTTGCCCAACCTAGATAACTTCATTGTGCCAGGGCACTGTATTTGCCTCCAGTTTGGTGTTTGATTCTTGTTCCCTTCAGAAAACACTCTGTCCCGGCTTGTGCCTTCAGGGATTCATGCCCACACAACCCACCCCTCTGTGTGGAATCAAAGGCCTGATAATGACCTGGTTTTGATATATTCTTCTCCACTTCTGTAAAAACATCTAGTGAAGCTGACAAACAGTCGTCAGCATGAAACAGTTTTCTTCTTACATAGAGCATTTCGTAATGTTGGAGTCCAGCATCTTGCTCTTCTTCAAATTCACTTGGACTCTTCTGGTACCCTCAGACTGAGACATCCCAAGCGGCTGGCACCGGCCCTATACTATTCTGTGGCTTGTTTCTCTCCTGAGTAGCACCTACAACCTTCCTTGTTGAAACAAGAAAATAATCCAACTCTTATCCCATCTTAATGCATCCTGTTGCATTGAGGCTGGGATCACTAATTTTCTTGGCGTGGAAATCTCTCCTGTTCTGTGATTGGAAATCCCCAAGGTTGAGCCTTTCCTGGATTACTGTGTGGCTTCCTTCCTGCCTCTCTGTCATTCTGCTCTAATGTTCTGTTTCTGTAGTTAACCTTTTCTTTCATTGTCTTTTATTCTTCCTGGTCTCCTGAATTCAGCATCATGTTTATGCTCTCACTTGCACCTTCCATGCCACTCTGCCTTATGCATCGCTGCTTCACATATATCCCCCAGCTCCCAGCAGCTCCTGCTGGTTAAGAACCTACCACACCACTTTGTGGGTGGTTCCTTGGTTGTACAGCCCCATAGAATAACAGTAAACCAGTGGGGTGAGAAGAATCTTAACTGGACTCTGATGGATGACCCAAATCAATGTTTCCAAAGGTGAGCCCACACGCTGGAAACAGATGGCTGCATGAGAACCAACTAAGGAGTTTTCTAAAAGTTTGAATTCCCAGTTATGTGTCCTGACTACTGAGTAAAGATCTGGCATGGGAGAAGGCGCCTGGAGTTCATCTGTAGTTTTCATATACTTCTTAGGTGATATTATGGGTCTCATATGTGGGAAGCACTGGTTTGGTTCCTCTCTAGTTCTAATAAAGCCACCTGATTCCAATGGCCAACTGATACCTATGCTGGAATCACTCTTGTAATAGTAGTTAATTTAGGAACCGAAGCCTCTCTTAGAGGCCTAAGAAAAATGAAGATGACAGAAGAGTTTACCTGCGAGCCAGGCCACATATCCAAGCACTCTGAACAGCCTTTTGGTAGGGTCAGCAATAAGGTGTTAACAGAAACTTTTGTGTTTCATTATTTCAAGGAAGTTGTTCAAGGATTTTATCATGAGTTGAACAATAAAGGCAGCATTAGGTCAGTCATCTTCATGAACAAATATCCAGTGTCTACCATGTAAAGGACTTCCCAAACATCTTTTTTTTTAATTTCTTTTTAAAAGATTTATTTATTTATGCATACAAGGGGTATGCATAAATACTTCTAGGGTACAGGCCAGAAGTATGGGGCTGAAAGTATTCACCAGAGACAGAGTGGAGAGCAGAACAGTCAGATCCACCAAAATACACTGCTGAGGGGAACAGTGGGCAGGCCAGGAGAGGTCTGCTGCACCATGTGGGTCACCTCCCTGGTTAGGGACCAAATTCATGCTGCAGTGGCTGCAGTCAGCCTCATAGTGCTATACTTTAACACATTGTGCCACCAGAGAGAGTCCCTCCCAAACATCCTCACCTGAAATTACTTATAAGGCAGCCTGCAAATAACACACAGACTTAAAGAAAAAGTCCAGACAATTCTTTTCCAAAGAAAATCGGAATCTACTTGTTTCCAATCTATTTTTTGCTATAACTCATTATTTCAAAAGTTACTATGATATACCAGGTGCTGTGTTAGGTCAAGGGTATGGTAGAGGGCTAAGGCTACAAAGATGTGAAGAGATGGTCTCATGGTAGTGGGGAGAAATACAACTGTAGTATAGTATGGCCAGAGCTAGATAGGGCAAGATCCAGGAAGGATGATCTTTTCCTATGGAATTCAGAGCATTACTTGATTCCATCAGTCTAAGAATAAACTGTATATCTCAGGTTACAACAGGTCCTTTAAATGTGTTATCAAACTTCATATAATTTATCATTATCCTGAGCCTCTAAGATTTATTTTTATTTATGCATGCATGCAAGAACTGGGACATAGTCCAGATATACGGGGGTAAAAGTATTCTTGAGAGACAGAGTGGGGAGCAGAATGGGCATATCTACTGAAATACAGATCTACTGCTGAGGGGAGCAACGAGAAAGACAGGAGAGGTATGTTATACTGGTCAGGAATTGAACTCCCTCCAGAGTGGCTGGTGATAGTTTGATAGAGCTAGGACTTGACCCCTGCACCACCAGGGAGGCCCACTGAATCTGTATAGGTAGATGGTTCTATTCTAATCTTACACATTAGATGGATTCTCATTGAAGCTTCCTTGACAGGAGATAAAACACCATCCACATAAAATGCCTAGTATCTTTTGCATGTGCTAATTTGTATACTGAGATTTAAAAACTTGATGACAGGTGGAAACAGTGGTGGAACCTCTAGGTGAAAACTTCAGAAGGGGAACTGGAAAAGTCCTTTGAGTTAATCGAGTGAAAGATTTTATCAAGGTTTAAAGTTTAGAGTTTTCTGGTTATGGGTACACCCTGTGTTTTCAATCTATTAATATTGGGAGAAGAAGTATAACATTCTAGGACTCACTCAACATTATTTTGGGAAATTCATGACTAATCAAAACATAAGAGGAACACTTTCTTACTTGTCCCAAAAGTCAATTAAGAAACAGTGGTGATGATGTCCAAAGCCCTGACCAAGGTGGTTGTGCCTTTCTCTCCTGAATGGCAATCACTCTTCTTCAACTGGAAGTGAGAGTCACATTTTGGTGACTGAGATGACTGTAGCCATAATAACAAGGGCAAATTTTTCCAAACTCCAAGTCTACTTTGTGGGTCAGATGGGTTTGGATTTACAGAGGCAGGGCTTAAAAAATCTCCCTTAAAAGTTCCCCCAAGTACATGGTAAGACAGACCTATAAAACAAATAAAAGTATTTGTTGAGTGGGGGAGGGACAGGTTGTCAAGCCAGTGAGAGGTGGAGCATTGTGTTAAATGTCCACAATTTTATTGCCAGCAGTGCAGAGCTTGAGCTCTACAGATGAAAAGACTGAAGATTATTCACTAGTCAATGTTGAAGTTATAGAACCAGCACATAGAAGAGTTAGGATTCTTCCAACTACAAATTGATTAATCTTCTAATTTGACACTTGAGACATTTTAAATTGAAAGAGGCCTAACAGTAGGCCATTCCAGAGCTAGTTCTACCAAATTTGCTAAGACAAAAAGGATAAAGGAAATAGATGTTTGGGCAGCTAGTCCAATTTGTAATTCAGGGAAACTGATGATGGACACCATGGAGGAAGTTACGGCAGAGGAGCATGAAAAGGCACTTTGAGTTCTTGTGCAGAGGCCTGTGTACCTGGCTAAGGCAGAATTTCTAGACCTCTCTCACCTATCCTCCCATATTTTGATAAAAACACCCAGTTTCCCTTTTATTGTTATTTGAAATATCAAATAATAACAAATAATAACAGTAAATAGATTGACAAAAATATCATAGCAATGGAATTGTTAGAATATGAATTTTTATATTTCTATGTTCTTGAGTTCATCTAGTATTTTCTATCTGAGCCTTCTAGAGATAAAGCTATGGAATCAGGGAGGTCAGGAGGAGGCTATCATAACTATAAAAACAGTGCAGAGGGAGAAGGAAGATTTGAGAGCCATTTCAGAGAAAGAACAGATGATCTCATAGAAGAGAACTACTGAATTTCTAAATTGTGTTGACTTTTGAGAACTTTCCCTTTCAACCAAATGCTTCAAAATTCTACTCTGTGTAGGCATTCAAATTTGATTCTAAGTTCAGGAATTACTAAAGGAGGAGAATTTTACCCTATAAATACTTCACTATTTACAGCATCAGTATAAATAGGTATTTTGTTTCCAAATGAGCAGCTCTGTGCCTCCCTTAAAGCAACTGGACACTTTGCCAGATGCATATTGATTATTATAATAACCACAAATGATTGTTGGGCTTTCACTGTCTGCCAGTCTCTGTGGGAAGTGCTTTGAATGTATCATCTCATCAATCCACAACACCTCCATGAGTTACGTGCTGTTGTTATCCTTAGTTTTTGGAGAAGAGACAGAGACTCAGAAAGAAGTGACCTGACTAAGGTCAGCAGCTGGTCAGTAGTAGAGCTGAAATCAGAATGCAAGCCTGTTTAGTAGAAGTCGTTGGAAATATCGGAGGCACTGTTCAGTGTGCTCAGACTTTCAGAGTGTGCTGGGCTGTGGCATATCCCCGTCTGTTCTTTGTACATGAGGTCTAGGCAGTGCCAGATGGCAAGTGTCTCCTGGGGTTGAGTGCACCATCTCTGCAGGGAGACTCATAGTCTGTGTTGATGGTGTCCTTGTAGTCCTTTGGTTTGGAATATGGAAGGCAAAACTCAGTTCCCATTTTCCAAAGTTTACCCCAATGTGTCCAGATGGAATATAGAATTGGTCGACATGTTTTCCAATCACAAAGCTGGCTGTTGAGTTGTGTGGCTGATTCCCAAGTTTGATTGTATATATGGGTGAGCAGGGAAGGCCAGTCTAAGAACAGCAGAGAACCTACTTCTGGCTCAGTGTGCTGGACTATTAGATGACCTTGACTCTTACTAACCTGGCTTATGTTAAACACACCTTTTGCACTTGCTTTTTAAAAAATACTTGAAACGTAATTCTGATAAAAGTGAACATGCTTTTGCTTTAAGAATTCAGACTTCATAAAGTCCTTGAGCAATTTTAAAACATTTAACATTCAAAGTTTAATAGCTTAGACTATAACTATGAAAAAGAGACATTATAAAAGGCATTTAAATACATGTTCAATTCTTTTCTCACACAGATAAAGACTACAGTCCTCCTAAGCACTGAATACAGTTTACCTTATTGTCTGTAGAAGCCCGTTTTATTTGTCATGGATTCTGAGGGGAAATACATCATGTGTGCTTATCCAATGAAGTTGTTTTAACCTTGATACATGGCCTTCTAGAAGCAACTTGCATATTATCTTTTTTTTTTAAAGATTTATTTATTTATCCGTACAGAACTGGGGTACAGGCAGAGATGCGGAGGGTGAGAGGATTCACCAGAGTCAGAGCGGGGTACAGAACAGGCTGATAGAGGAAGTACACTGCTGAGGGGAGCAGCGGGCTGGTCAGGAGAGATTTGCCTAGCCATGTGGATCTCCTCCAGGGCAAGCGGGGATCAAACTCATGTGGAAGTGGCTTAAGCTTCTTTGTGCTGTGCTTTAACCCACTGAGCCACCAGGGAGGGCAGTTGCATATTATCTTTAACAGAGTTATAACTCAACTCACTTAGATTTCAAACCTAACAAATGCTTTGAGCTACTGTCAAGTTCTGTGCTTCATGTATTTGGCACCTACATCTAAATCAATCAAATTCCAGCTGTGATCTGATGATGATCAGCCTCAGCATTGTGGTATATGGCCCTAGAAATTAAAAAAAAAAATGTCATCTCTGAAAAGAGTTGAAATTCGTTGCCTCTTTACTGGCAGAAGCTAAATAGTATAATGATAGAACAATGCATTCCCATTTCTTTGGAAGAGGAAACTAAGTAAGAATGGAACAATCTATAAATGTGGGAGGGGAGTAGGTAGTGAGTCTCCCAAGTTTAACCGCAATGTCAGTACTTAAGTTTTCCCAAGTTGGAAAAAACAGACAAGTTTTGCACCACCCAAAATGAAGTCAGACCAAACCCATCATGTTTTAAATATGTGGTGATGCTTTCTTTAGAAAGGGCCCCTGAAGAAGAACAGTTCTGCCCGCAGGCCTGGCCTAACACTGGCTTTGACAGCTCCTGTGGGCTTTTATGTGACTATTTACTCTGCATAAATAAAGGAACCACATTCTCACGCAAGGACTGCTAATTCTGCAGCCTTCTGAGATCCACAAGTCACCACAAAACCAAACCTTGTACTTACATGTACAAGAGGATCTGGAACTTCAACAAAAAACTTGTGTGCCTCTCACATTGAAATCTTTAGTCTAACTGGCACCAGGAGTCTCTGTTACATTGACATTTTAGATGTTCTGTTGTTGGTTGGTTTGGTTGGCCAGTTGGTAGATTGATTGTGTTTTCCATGATTATAAGTGGAGGAAGTGCTGGAGAAATGGAACATTTGGATAGATTTGCAAAAGAAAGGTTGACACCAACCTCTGTCCTTCACTTGAATTTAATAAGTCATTGAATTTCCAAAAGATCTCTTGACAGTTATTAAGGGGTGGGAGAGAATTGCTCCTTCTTAACAGATGACGTTACATGAAGAAATGCTACATAGACAGGAAAAAGACCGATGCTCCCCTCCATAAGCAGGTCCCTCAAATTTCTCCCCAGTGACTACTAAGGTATCCAGATGATTGACTGGAATGATGGAGGGTAACATGGAATTCAAAGAATATTCCTGACCTGAGCTGAAGTTGTCTCTTGTCATATTCTTCACTTCCCAGATTGAACTCTGGGTCAATGAGAATGAGTAGTTGAAAAAGACTAGAAGGAAAGACCAAAGAAGTGTGCACCTTCACTTTAACAGCAAGTGGTGGTCAGACTTGTACTTGAAACAGATGGAAGAAAGTAAAGACTGTGGTTACTATAAATAGAAACTGCCTAGAATACTGTCCAGTCAACGAGATGCATGTTTACCCTGACTTACTTGTACCCTTTCAAATGATTTCATTTATTGAGACTCTGTGAAATAGTAGTTTTTTTTTTTAAGTGTCTTCATTTGCCAACTGTTGTCTACAGAACAACAAATATAAACAAGGTGCATACAAGCTTCCTCAGGCACTGCCTACTGGATGCTTCTCCTCCTGGTTATAAGCTCCTTGAGGGAGGCAGGGAGGCATGGCTTCTTCATCACTGCTGTATACCCAGGTTTTGTGTGGGGGAGATGCTTCATAGACAGGAAATAAAGGAATAAAGTAGCAACAAGGAGGACTAAGGTTTTAAGAATTTAGTGCCACAGTAACAAGTATAGTAAGTATAAAGTTTAATTACCACGTATATTCATGATGGTGACATTGGGGCAAAAACCATTCTTTTTACTGTTTACATTGAGGTTTTATTTTAGAAGTGAATAGTGACAAGAAGAGGGAAAGTATTCAGTGAAGTTGTCACATTCAAGGATAAATAAAAGTAATTAGTAGTCAGTGGCAGGTTAATTTTTGGAGTTTCAAATCAGGCATTTACAGGAGGGGGTAAAAAGAAAAGAGTGGAGTCATCAGCTTCTCCTCTGCACTGTTTCTTTATGACTCAACCACTTTCTTTAAGTTAGACATCCAAAGTTGTTAATAGTAATTCTTTAAAGCAACTGAGTTGGCAGGAGGCCCCTCTTAATCATTTATTTTTTCACTCAATAAATATGCCTACACCTATTATAGGCCAATGTGATAATACCATGGAATAGAAAAATAAATTGTACACACAGTTCTTAACTTTTTTGCTTAATCCTATCATAGTCAAGTTATGTTGTTACAACAAAAATACAATAGAGTGGCTAGTTTGTAAGCAATGGAAATGTGGGTCTCCCTTCTCTGAAGGCTAGAAGTCCTTGAGTGTCTCTAAACCTCTTTAATAAAGGCACTAATGCTATTCCTAAGGTATCCACCTTCAACCTAACCACCTCTCAAAGACCCTGCCTCCTAATGTCATCACTTTGGGGGTTAGGTTTCAAAATCTAAATTTTGGGGGAATACATTCTGATAAAAGTATAACCTAAATGAGCACTTGAAAAGGCATGGTAATAGATAATGGAAAAGCAAGACCAAAAAATGTCAGAAAACAGATTGTGAACCTGAGGAAAGGAGTTCACCTAGCTCTCTCTCTTTTTGGAGGACAAAAATTATATATTTGGGATTACTTCCTGACATGCAGGACCACCAGAGCATCCATGTTCCTGCAGCGTGTTCCCACCTGCTTGGCCAGAGTGAATGAACAAATATGACTATTGGCTGATTGGACCAATCAGGTCATCCTCTAGCAATTTAGAATTGGGTGTAAGATTCTAGTTTTGTTTGCTTGTTTTCCCTTAAAAGAGAGATATAAATTGTTATAGTAGTCATATCTTACCTCAATAAAGTAAAAGAAGTCAATGGCTGTGCGAAAAAAAAAATAAATAAACAAATGCAAAGAGAAAAGCAAAGATTAGAGGAGAGAAGGATCTCACTGGTGTCCTACTGGGCTCTCGTTACTAAATACAGTATTCTGACAGGCAGTTTTCTCCACTCTTCATATTTTTTGAACTTCATCCATTTAATGGGACATTATCTACTTCTATAGAACAGTTTCATCTTTCACAAGTTGGTTGGTTGATTTAACATCTGTCTGGTCTGGATCACTGGAAGTCTGATGAGTTCCTGGTTCAAGATGAGCAAGTTTTCCTAAGACTCTATTTCCCACTGTGTGTGTTTGTAGAAGCTCTCATCTCACATTCTCTCAGAGATTAAGTTCTTCCCAAACTCCCTTACTATCCTGTCCTTCAGTCTCCAAAGTGGGCAGGTGGTTATTTTGTAAGGTGGCTTACAATATCCAGCTCATGAGATAGATATTGTCAAATAAATCTGACACATGAGGAAAATAAACAATTTTCCAACATCACATATCTAATGAGTAATAGAGTCATACAATGAACTAAGGGGTGAATGAGCACATGCTCAATCAAGGACCTGCCTTCTCTCAGCTGATATAGCACAGCCAGCATTATGTAAGACAATCTTTTCTTTAGCTCTTGAAATTGTTAGCCTTTTTCTATTCCTCCCATTCCATACACTGTTATCATGAGGCATAAACCTCAAAGCAGAGTCTAGGTGGATACTCATTAATTGCTTGTTTTTGGTAGGCATGCTGGACATCCAGCTTTCTTACTGTCCCTAACAATTAAGTTGGAGACACATGTTGTTTGCTAGTCAGTGGAGACAGAAAGTGATATATGCTATTTCCAAGACTGGACATAAGCTTCTCTAAACAATTTTCTTTCTCTTTCTCCTCCTTCCTTGTAGATGAAAGATGGCACACGTTATAGGGGGACTGGGTAATTGGGTTACCCACATGGAGGCAGTTTCATTTTTCACAAGTTGACTAGTTGATTTAACTAGTTAATCCTTGTAGACTGACATGAGTGGGAAATGTTTATCCTGCTAAGCTACTGCAATTTGGGGTTTGTTAAAGAAGCTGTCCATTTTCTCTTAATGATCCATCCAGTGAATTCCAAGTATTGGGTGTACACTGGCAGTAGGTGATACATTAGACAACTGTGTATCCATAGCAAGATTTAAGGACCAAAGAAAAAAAAGTGTTGATGATACTCTCAAAAGACAGTCAACTCAGTGCTTCTGGGTTGTGAAGAGGACAGTGCCACAAGGTCTTAGCCATAACCAATGGAGTAGGTCCTTCTCTCATTCCTCAGAATGTTCCCTGGGTGTGGGGTCAGTTTCTTGCTCTTAGGCAAGGACAGGGACTTCAGTCAGAAGTGGGGGCTGCTCAGGGGCTTGGCTCTACCCTTGCATAGAGGTTGCATTAGTTTCTTTTTGACAACAACTGGGCTGGAAAGAAGTGAGAGAGAGAGAGAAAGGGAGAGAGAGACAGGCAGACAGACAGACACAGAGACACAGAGAGAGAGAGAGAAAATGTGTTTTAAGCTTACATACAGTGTGGCCCTTCAGTCTTCCTGAGCCCATCATTGCAAGGACTTTCTTTATTTCTAGAAGTCAGAAGTAGCATATCTGTTACCCAAATAGAAAACTTCAGGCCTAGGTGAATACTGGCAGATGTAAACAAGTGGAGTTCATTAAGAATGAACTGAATTCTTGCACTTCCACTGGTAAAAATACAGAATCAACCTTGTTTCCTTGTGCTAGGAAATCTAAACTGGAAGCTGATGAAGTCCTTTGGAGAAGTAGTTGAAAATATGCCATAAAAGTTGCTAAGTTTAAAGTCAGTCATCTCAAGTCAAAGGCCAAGATTTTGTTTCAAATTAAACTTATCATGAACTTAACAAACTTGCTCTATTTTCTAAATTCTCTTGGCAATCTCCATATGGTTTTGGTAAATTATAATTTCACAAATGAACCTTCTGACTTTCCCAGTACTAATGACTCTCTGCCTGACCAAAGGAACAAGAGGAGCGATACAGGGCTAAAAATCTATGCTTTCCTTATATTTTTACAATTTAAATTAAATGACCGATGATGATCCATTCTATCAAAATGCGCTGGTTGTGCTACATTATGATTCAAGGGCATTAACTTTGGAGATGTCATGCTTAAAATATTTTGTGGCTGTTGTTTTGCTACTACATTTGTGTTCATTCAACTAATATTTCTTGGGTGTTCGATGTTCTAAGTGCTAGCTACTGTTTGGTGGAGTAATAATTTATCTATAGTTTTTCATCGTTCCTGCAAGAACAACCAAGTTTTAGTACATTAGCAGGTAGAATCCAGAGTCTGGCTCTTAGTGGGTGCTCAGTAAAAGCTTGTTTAGTGCATGAATGAGACTGTTACAAAATCAGAAGTCCTGTGTTTAGCAGTAGCTTCTATATCACCTCTTCTCTCCCTCAGTCTGTGTCCTCATGGATAGGGTTCACTATCCATGAAAAAAGAAAGGAATTGTTTCTGTAATTTATTCATGCCACAGACATTTACTGAGCAATTATTTTGTAGGGCAGCAGGGCCGGGAACAGCAGCTGGGAGACTCTCCTGCTCTGACCTCTAGTTCTGACAGCTGCATGCTGGGTGACCCAGGCTGTCTTGACTTGGGTACACAGGTAATTACTCAGTTAACACTGATGCCTTTGAAAATACTCCTTTCACCCTCCATTCTTGCAAGACGAGAGAGGGAAAGGCAGTTGATTGGTATGAATGTCAGGGCCATAATAAGCCCTATTTACTTAAAAGTACATGGAATGAAGCAAAGTGTTAACCAACATTTTCTTTGAAATGAGGTTGAGAAGGATTAGCTTGGGGGGAGGGCATCCTTAGAGAGAGACCAGCTATTAATCATTGTCCACAATAATCCAAGTTGAATATCTTATTGTTTAATTATTTTTAATCTTTTGGAAATACAGAGCTGCTCCAGGGTGTTTTCTTTTCTCTCCCCCTCCTACAGAGCAGCCTGCTTTGGGAGCTGAAGTCCTCCTGTGTATTCCTTGAACTGGGTCCAAATTCATTACAGATATACTGTGAAGTGGACATAGATGATAAAGCTGGGGCCACAGAGGAGAGGGTAGGGGGAGAAAGCTACCGTAGTAGCTAGGGCCAGTTTTAAAAGTTAAAAGGTGATCTTTGACCTTCTCATGACTCATAAAGCACTTTATGACTCCCACCCTTCAGTTAGGAATTTTCAAACCCAACAAAAGGGCTTTTAGCTAAAATGACATTTTAACCTAGCTTCAGAAGGACAACTTATTTCATTTTGTCTTTACTTTTGACAGTCTAACAGTAGACCAGCTTGGTTGAACTCAGGTCTACTTGCTAGGTGTTGTACTTTGTCCAGGTGTAGAATCAAGCCAGTGAAGTTCTACTTCTCAGTTATAAAAAATGGACCCAAATAAGGTGTCTTATTTAGGTACTCGGATGGATTCGTTCTGCCAATTTGAAAAATAAAGATGGATGTATTTCCAATTAAGAGTCACCCAGAGATGGAGGCCCTACAGGACAGGCTAAGGGAGTCTGTCTACAGTGGAGAACTTCTGGGCCGAATACCCTGGGACGATTCCCATGATTTCCTAACACTTTTGCTGTTTGCATCTCGGCCCCACCCCAAAACATACAAAGGGTACCAATTTTTTCCATTCACTACCAGTTCATATTTGCAAAAAGAAATTTTTACAGATGATAATGGAATAAAATGTAGGTCAGATCCCCTACCTGGACAAATTGTTTGGGTTGTAAGTTATGAAATGCCATAGGCATTAGAACATTCTATTTTTCTAGTTTATATATGCATCTTTTTTGATTTTATATTTTTTTCCAACTTTTCCAAATGCTATATTTCCTGAGCCACAAAACATGATTGATTTATTTGGTCTTTGGTTTTTTTGAAATTCCAGATTAAAGAATTATATCACCAGTCATTTTCTGACAGATGTGGTCAGGTTCCAGGTGGTAAGTTAAATGTGAGTACTTCTTTGACGTCCCTTCATTGCAGTTTTGGGACTATGTCCCCTCCACTTGAACCTGGGCATGCTCTGTGACTGCTTGACTGGAACACTTTGGAGGTGATGCTTACAGGATTTTTTTTTTTAACACTTTTGCTGTTTGCATCACAGTTCTGTGTTAAGAGGCAATGTACTTGGAATATTTTGGTTGGGTTCAAGATACAGGCATATGAATATGGTGGTTTATAGTGATGTTTATAATTGTAGTAAATGGGTCGCATTTAACAAAAATCTAGTGCTCTACAGAAATTGTTCCAGTTTTGGGGTATATTGATACTCATGGTATGATTCCCATTTCTAACCACATTTTAAGAAGTAGTAGATGTAGGAATATCGACTTCAGAGTTACTCTCTGGGACTGGGCCAGGAGTCATCCAGAAACCTTCACAGAAAAGGTGACATTTCAGCAGGGATTTAAAAGATGAATGAGGGTTTGTATTCCCAAATCCAGATTTCTGGCAGCCTTTCATAGTGTGATTGGTACAATATGACAACAGCTAAAGGCTTCTCTAAGCAATATGATGTTTCTCCCTAGCCCTACTCTATAGTATTCAACCCTTAAATAGATGATAAGTCTCTGAAAAATTGCAAATTATTTTGGAAATCGATAGTAGGCCATTTTTAGCCACTAACCCATTGTAGATCTATAAAAATAAATTTCCTGAATTTTATGTTACAAATAATTAGATTTTGTTGATTCTGTTTTAGTCCTTTATAGATATTACAAGTACTTCTATTCTGACTAAATAAATAACTTGTCCTGGACTCAGCAAGTATGTTTAAAGGATACATAAAGGCATAGATTTTTCTATATTTATAATTACTTCAATTCCTTTACTTTATCTTTTTGAATATATTTTTTAACATCATTCTTCATTATGTACATATTGTCATTTTGGTTGTAATTCCTGTGGACTTCCCACCACCATTTCACCCAAAGTCATAGACTATTTTAAAGAGTGACAGTTCAGTGGGTTATAAGGACACCTTCTTTCAAAGTGCAAATTGCTTCCTGGGTCTGGAACGATCATATGCTCTTCAAAAAGCAAAACACCTGTCTGTGTTCTGAGCATGTTTAGCCCTGGGGTGGTGATGAGGAACACACAACAGGATTTGGTGTGGTGAGTCCAAGGTGGTATGGAATCTAATGGATCAAAATTAACAACAAACTCAGAGAAAATGACAATAGGCACATAATGGAATAGGAGGTAGCATGGCAGCCAGAGGGGGCTTCCAGTGTCAAGGAAGAATCGTGACATCAAAGGACCTGCGTCTCTTATATACTTGGGGTTGCTCTAGATGCAAAGGATGTCCACAGAGTCCGTGATAGAATCCGAGTCTAGAGGAAGACTGTCTTCTGGAAAAAACAATTAAGCATAATCATTGTTTTATGAGGAAGATGATTGTACGGCCTCCTTCTCAGCTGATACCAAAACCAAATCTTTGGGACTATCCTGGGTAGAAAGAACTCTTCTATTGATTTTGATTTTCTAATCTCTTTGCCCTAGCTGTTTCCAGAAAAGGGTTGGAAGCTCTGCAGTGTCATTAGTCTCATTTCCTCACTGACGATAGCCTGTCTAAAATGTAAGCATGATGGTAACACCTCCCTAGTTGAAGTCTTCAAAAGTCCTAGCACCTCACCTCACCCAGGAGGAGTTGGGCGCCCAGCCCCCTAGCCCCTGCAGGCTCCTGTATTGCCGCAGCTGTTTATACCCCAGGCTCAGACCATACAGTTCTTTTCCAAAGCTCCTTTCCCCATAACTTGCTCAGCCCACAATGCTGTCCCATTCCATCTCCATTAACCTCTACCTACCCTAGAACCAGCTCAAATATCAACTCCCTAATTATACATTTGCTTTTAGCATCCCAGGAAGAATGCATTTCTTGTGCTCTTTGGGAAATCCTTATGTCACTTAAAAAGATGTGATATTCTCCACTTCGTGGTGTGCCCCATCCTCCCTCTATGCCCTTCACAATTCTTCCTGTGCCCCCTGAGGCTGATTCATAAGCACTTTTGGCTCCTTAACCCTGTGGCACCCAGTGGAATTTGGCCAACAGCAGACACAGGCGGGAAACCGCAGAGCAGGGGAGTTGAGGTATCTATCCCCTATTCCCACCACCTGACTTCTCTGGTTTGTCTAAGTCTTTCAATCAAAAATTAAAATTCCTCTCAGGCAACCTTGTCCCTTCCATCTGCCTTCTCTTCTTCCTGATCCTCACTCCTGTGTCCTTTTCAGGTGTCCAGTCATATCAGAGCTTCTTACTTTCTGAGATAGTGGGCTGCCACACTGTCCTTGTTGTTCCCTGAATCCATGCCCAAGCCTTTGTAAGCAGTTGAAATCCATCTCAGGAATTATCCAAGTGAGCAGATCCTCTCTATATGCTTTAGGCCCCTGACCAATGCACTTGTCTGCAAAGGAATGTTACATGACATTTGTAAATCTGATTATGTGGATATCTTCCAAGATGCCATCTAAAGTCTTCATGCTATAAGGTGGTGGAACAAGTCTGCTAATATAATACCAGAAAATTCCAAGTCCCCAACCCCTGTACTTTAGATAGGAAGCTTGGATACTATATCCTTCCACCCAGTCCATAATAGTGACAAGTCTAGTCAATTCAGATCAGGATAGTTCCAGCAATAGAACTTTAGTAACTGGCTGTACTCTACCCTTATTTGCAGGGGAGGAAACCTTCATTAGAGAATGGAGGCAAATAAAGAGCCAATCCTCCTCTCTCAATTCCCCACCAGGCAGAGAGGCAGAAATTCAGTTAAATAGCAGGTGTTTGGAATAATTGTCAATGACAACTCAAATTACAAAGTAGATGCTCAGTAAATGCTTGTAAAGCAGAATTTAATTGGATGATTGCTGAAGCCACAGTCACTGTGTACCCTTGAAACTAGAATTGAATTTCTGTTAGAACCAGCCCATTCAGAAGGCAGCATGTCCTTCCTTGGATGCTGGTGGTGGAGCTAATGTTACGATCCATATGTGAAGTGCCCCAAATGGAGAAGACCACCCAAAATCTCTAAATAGCAAACCAAGGAGAGTAACTTGCTGCAAAGTATTTGCCAAGAGACAATGTCAACCACAAGCAAACCACAGTGGGTGGAAAATTGCATGTCTGTGTCGGGGACAGTTATACATTTAAAGGTTAGGATCAGCAAGGAATCCCTCTGGCTTTCCTCCTTGAAAAATGCTCAGGTTTGTGCGGGAAGATGTAGCTGAGGCTCAAGGCTGGGGGGTCTGGAGAGGCAGCCACCACAGAGGCGTTTTTCATGAGTGATGCTTGTGGATGAAAGTGAAACCCCTGACTTGTGTGCCCAGGGGCTAAGACCTGAACTCCTGGCCTGAAAGAGAGGCTCTGTTGAAAGAACAGTAGGCCTCCCTATGCTGAAATTGGCCATGGGATTTTTTCAGTTTGCGCCTGGTGTTGGGCAGCAGTTCGTGAAAGCCCACAGAAAGGAATGTTTCCGAATTGAATGATGGAAGAGGGGAAAAGGTTGAATGGTAGGCCTTTGGAGTCATGAAAAGCCCTGACTCAATTTGTGAAGTGGAGACTAGTCTTCACTGAGAAGAAGGTTTCTCTCAGGCCTTGGAGGTCTGCACTCCGCAAACAACTGCAATAAGTATTGGCTGTCACCTCCGGGTCTGCCTTTGAAAGGTGAGCTTAGTGGCTCAGAGCCACCCAGTGGGAGCCAGAAAGGCTGTCCTTTTCTAGCCAGGGGTCTTTTTCATCTTCTCTTTCCAGTACAGAAGTTTTGTGCCAACCCACTAAATATTTAGAATTCAGATTCAGTGACAGCTCTTTCCTTACTAAGCTGAGGATTTTAAACCCATTTCTTATTTCCAGAAGGGCCAGAGTTTTTTTGTAAAACACTTGTTTTATTTCATCTCATAATTTATCTTTTGGTCATACAAAAATAATAAATGGACGTTACATGAATAATATAGAAACTTGAAAGTCACCCTTAATGTTATACCAGAAATGACCACTATCAAGTAGTGAATATTTTTCCAGAATTTAATCTTCTAAGCATTTAGCAATATTAATGGCATGCATTCTTTTAACCTATAAAAGAACCAAGTATGTATTTTAGAACTTGAAACTGTAAGAACTAAAATTAAATCACCAAAGGCCACAATGTTGCTTTGCTGTAAGGACACTTCTCTACTATTTCATTTGACTTTCTAGAACATTTGAAATTGTGGATCAACTGTCTCCTGTCACTGTTACTAAATCTTATCATTATTTTAACTGCTTCGTGCCTGAAGTCTGTGCCTCTGAATGCTCTTCCATTATGTGACTTCAGGTCCATATGCTCAAGGTTTCCAAATTCTGTTCTATATCATCACAAATCATGCATTTTAAATATAATAAAGAATTGGGGGGACATGATGCAGTGAATTCCCTACACTTACACAGAGAACGAGTCGCTTTTCTGATAAGTATGAGTGGTCTCATTCTTGGCACTTTGCTAGTTTGGGGAAGTTTAGGAAGCATTCATATGACTTGTCCTGGAAATATTAGGCAGGATGCATGTTAGAGAACTTTGGAATAAAGTGATCAGACCTAGGGTGAGGTAGAGAGAGAGTGATTCAGGACATTAATTTTACTCTAGGGTTGGGTCCCCATGAATGAAAGGGGAAGGATGATACTGTTGACCCAAGCAATGTGGAAAATCTTTGCTATGTTTCATTTTGCTGCCCTGTAATATTTTACAGCAAGGGCTGTTTCTGGCTCTGCAAGTTCCTGGTCTCCTCATCAGGCCAGGCTGCTGACCCCATCCCTCCTGTTTTCAATGACCATTAAAGGGCTCACTTGCTTCCAGGTTAACTGATTGCAGCTTCATTGTTGCTTCTTTGGTGGCCCATCTAAAATATGCTTAAATTCATGAATGTGTGCTAGGTTAAATTATGGACAGAGTTAAGCTAATTTGTTAAATGGATGATGTAAAGATTTAAGACATGCACACTGGATTTCTAGTAGCTTTATGAAAATTTGAGAATCTTAGCTATAAAGAGATAATAATGAGAATGAGAAAAAGCTTTACAAGTCTCATTTAACTTCCCATTGATTTTATAAAGTAACAGTAGAATTATTCCCATTCCATTTTTATTGCAAACTGAGGTGCAGTAAGCTTATGTTGCTTAGTCAGGATCACCTAGCAGGTCAAGTTTAAAGCCTAAATTTGAACTTGCGCAATTTACTCCAAAGCTTTTACTACTCATCACCGCTTGTCACAAGGCATTTCTCAACAATTTAACCCTGTGGGGGCATTTCAGGAGAGTAGGAGATCTCAACCCTGGCTGGAAATTGGACTCATATTGTTGATCTTGGGATTGAGGCCAATATTTTTCAGTTAGAGGCCAATTTTTTTTTAAGTAATCAAAAATGCCCTCAATTTCTGGATTAGAGATATGTATTTTTTTATCTGAAAAAAAAAAAAGAGGGCACATAGATTGTATAGGTTTAGAAGTATTCCTTAATGTCATTTGCACCTTATTTGAATGCCCATGTCTTCTCTCCCATATACTCACCTACATCAAGAATAATTTCCTATAATTAATTGTTTAGTCATTACCTGTCTTTACACTCTCCAATCATTTTGTATTTGGTTGGTCCAGGTATCAGTGTGTGAGTGCCCTGTAGTTAGATTCTGATCAACTTATGTATTTCACAATTTCCACCCCATTAGTTAGTATAGTCCAGAAGGGAAGAGCTATGTTTTACCCGACTTCTCTTAAGACACCTTATATATGAGGTGTAAGAGATATATAAAAAATACTAAACGTTAGTGGCAAAACTGCTCTTTGTTAGATGTCAAACTTGTGAGAGGATATGCAAGGAGCGAAGGGGAACAGAAAGCCTATTTTAAGAACGAAATTGTTTTTCACACACACACATATACACGTATATACACACGTGTATACATGTTCATATATATATATATCAAATATTTCTTGAGCATCTACTCTGTGGCCATCACATTCTTATAAAGACATAGATAGGATTAGTGTCTTGAAGGAAATAAAAGAAGCTAATGTGTAAGAGAGTGACTGGGATGGAAGGGGGCCTTCAGGGAAGTTGAGAAAGTCTTACTGATGGAGGGGATGATTGAGTTCAATTCTGAGTCGTCGGCCATGGAAATTCCAGGCTTCTAGACAGAAGTCCTGGAAGTAGGTATAACGTTGGTTTGTGTATTTGAGAGAAACAGAAAGCAGGTCAGTGGGACAAATATGTTGAGCATGGAAGAGTAATGGGTTTGGAGACAAAGATTTTGCAGGCCTTGAAAATCAAAGTAGAAAGTATGGGTCTCATTGTGGGCATAATGTGATTTTGAAAATTGCATTTAAACTAATTGTGATTCACAGTCAATTGATGCAAATGTAAATATATGTGGAGTGTTTTAATTATTTAATAGTTTTGGATGGGAGTCTTAGGTCTGTTCCATTAATGATCCCAACAATAGGCAAAATTTCAGAGTATAGGTCTCTAATTATTCCAACAAAATATGACTCTTGACAGAGGATCCAAATGCCTGAGAGACAGATCATCATAGTTTTTTTTTTTTTTTTTTCATACTCTACTAACAGACAGAGATGGGCACACCCTTGACCAGTATAACTTGGCAGTCATGGAATTGTGGCTCATTGTGTCAAGTAATAACATCAGTTGACTACAGAGCACAGAATTCTTTTTCATTAAATTTCAATATAAAACTTGAAAGAAGCAGAAACAATTTTGATAGACATAGTGTATTAATTATCTACTGCTATGTCAAAAATTACTTAAAATGGTAAACATTTGTTACCTCCCAGCCTCCCAGTCTGGACACTAGTAGATCCTCCTACCTAGATCTCAGAAGTCTATTATCAGAGTGTCTGTTGGACAGCATTCTCATCTGGAAGCTTCACTGGGGAAGAATCTGCTTCCAAGCTCACTCAAATTGCTGAAAGGATTTAATTTTTTGCAGTTGTAGGACTTTGGTCCCCATCTTCTTGCCATCTGTCATGTGGGCCAGGTGGGCCAGTCTTCTAGCAGGATGGAATCATGAAGAGCACAACATATTCATGCAAGAGAGAACCATTTTCTTTGTCATATTCTATTGGGTTAGAAGCAAGTCACAGTGGCTGTCCACAAACAAGACTGTGAACACTGGAAATATGGAACTAGAAAGTTTGGGGCTGACTTAGAATCTACCACACTTGGTTTTATCTTAAAAAAAAAAAAAAGACATTTGCCTTTGGAAGGTTAACCAGCTAAAATATTAAAATTCAGTGGTTGCTGTTAAGCTCTCTTTTCCTTTATAAGTGTAAACTCTGTTCTCCATGGCTCTTTGGGTGTAGACCGAGGGACATATCTTTTGAAAATTACTTTAAAACTGGTTTGTAAATTGACAGATGTCTGAATAGTTACTGCATTTTATGATAATCTGTCTACCTCCTGTCTTTTGAGGTAAGATCGCTCCATCCTGCAATATACAATACATAAGCAGCCAAAATAAACCTATTGAAATTTTCGCCCTGTCTTTCTAAGAGACAAGTCTTCCCTGGAATATTTGCAGAGTGTCCTCTGTGCATACTCACATGATACTCTGTCATCTTTGGGAGGAAAGCCAGTATTATAAAATGTTGCCAGGAAAAAAGAACTGGATCACAGCAAAATAACCTGGGCATTTAACAGCCTGTGAGTCTGGCTGCTTGATCACTGTACCCTTTCAGCAAAGATTTGACTTTTATTGTCACTCTTTGCTCTGCTGGTATTCTGTGGTTCTTTTTGCTTTTAGAAATTTCAGCCCCAAGTTATTAGATCCAAAGCGTGGTGGTGTCAGGTCAGAAGCTGTGCTAAGAAGTGGCTTGCAAGGAGTACCAAGAATCCCCATGACAGACATAGTCCACCCACCCACCCTCCCTTCCTATCTTGCCTGCCCTTTCCTTGACACGGACATTGGATGCTTTTTCCGTCTTATGTAAAGTGTTATGTAAACTGGGCTCCAGCACAAGACTCCTACACCTTCACCCTTCCAGCCAGGTTACTGCCCCCAAACCTCTCTTACTGAGATGTTCTGGGGTTTCTCCCACTTCAGGTTGATATCAGCTAAGAGAAATTTGGGAATACTTAATTTTCCCTCTCCAACCTTGCCTTACAAATCAAAGGGGAAATCATTTTACATATTGTCTGAAGGACAGATGTGAATTAGCTGTTTTGCAGACCCAGACAACTGGTTTGGTTTCTTCTCCAGAGGTGGCTGCCAAATTCTCCAGGTTTCCTGGGTGGGAGAAACAGATTTTAGAACTGTAAGTGTTGACCAAGACAAACGCCACAACTTTGATCAGTTAAGTATGAATAAATCAGAAATTCATGGTTTAAATTCTCTTTGAAATAACATACACACTTAGAGGTTAAGGAGAGAAAGCATTTGGCAGATACATCTGAAGAGTCGCCAGTCATATAAGGCTTGAAAAATAGCCAGACAAGGGTTGCCAACCCTGAAAGTAGCCAGGCTTGCTCATCTGCACATTAAAGGAACGTTAAGGTCTTTATCTATTGACCTAAACCTAATAAGGAAAGGGGGATTTTAAAGTTGAGATGAATGTTATTTTTGAACAGTTCACTTTCTCTTGCCTAATTATTGCTGAGATCTCTGTGCGATATTGCATACCTAATGTTTGCTGTTCAATAATACACAAGTGTGGAGTTTGCAAATAAGTAAAGGATGTTATAAAAAGGGCAGGGACCAATTAGCCTCATTAGGCTGAGCAAGTGTAAGGACGACTAATTGTTCTGGCTGCAAAAAAGTAGAGAAGAAAAAGTAGATGGAATGTTAGGAAAGGTGGCATTATGTAAGCTGCATCAGGAAGTGTTGTCATTCCTAAAGCTCAAAGTAGACAGTCAACATTTGACATATTCTTGAAGTTCTAAGAAAAAAAGTGCTCAAATAATAATTGTATTATTTATTACTTGTTATTATTATTGCTATGATTCATTAGATACTTAGTATGTGATTAATGCTGGGATATGCTTTGTGCTGGGATATGCCTTTGCTTACAGTGTTTATAAACCTAAAAGCCTTCAGCACAATATTTAAACTTTTCATGTGACTTTTTATCAAAGCTAGAATCTGGAAGCCATCTTGTTGTCCATATGAATCTTAGGCTTTTATGGAAAGGTATCTCTGAACAGCAAGAATGCCTGATGCATAGTGATCTTTGCATATTTTGAAGCACTCATGTATACTGTTTTGCTCAGTCTGACCCCAAATGACTGATAACACAGCATAGAGTCATTTTAAAAATTACAAGAGATAGATAGTCCAGTCCATGGTCAAATTTGCTTTGAAGATGCAAATGGTGTTTCTTACAGTCAGTGGGCCAAGTGGTGTTTTGGACTAATTATGATATATGTGATAGTATTTGTTGAGTGCTTATCATCAACCAGATACTATTTTAACAGTTTCTATATATAAAAAAACTCATCTATATACATGTAGCTCATTTAATCTTTATAATCACCTTATGATACAGTTTGTAGTCAGGATGACTAATACTTGAAAATAAATAGCATTAGAATTGACTAACTGCTATAACAGACATTCCTAAAATCCTAGTGACTTTATACAGAGAAAGTTTTATTTCTTGCTTATAGCACAGTGAATTGCCAAATTGGCACTGTGGCTTTTATATGGTCACTCAGGTGGGCAGCAACAGCTGGATCTTTTGCTCTTGATCAACACACAAGTTGGAGAATATACAATAAGCACAGATATGGAAGATGTGGTGGGAGAAGTTACAGGGTCAACCACTTCTGTGGTGCTGGCATGACCATTGCTGCCAACATTACAGTGATCAGAAATAGTCGCAGGGACTCACGGAGAAGCAAAGACAATGGAAATGTGGTTTTCCTTTCTTTTCAGGAGGGAAGTGAAATGGTTTGGTAGACATGAAACAGTATTTCTCCACAGATAATTATTGTTAATATCCCTGCTGCATCATTGAGGGCATGATGGCATGGCATGTCAATATGATCACATCAAGTGACTTCCATACCCAATGTCTCAGAGTCCCTTGCAAAGTGGAAGTTCAAAAGCAAGTACTTTTGTTCCTGAGCTGATGCATGTAAACATGACTCATAACTGCCTTTCAATTATTGTAGGGCCAGACATGTGATTCTCAATTCATCTCTATTTGGTTTGAGAATTTCATCCCTGATTGAGCTCCAGACTATTATTTAAACATTTTTTTATTATATTAGTTTATTTTTACATATTTTTGTACATTTTTCCATCTCAGTTGCAATCCCCTTGGGCTTCCCATCATCAAATCACCCATGTGCCATCACCATAGTCCAGTGCATTTCCCTCCCCCCACTTACTTAAACATTTTTATGATTGGATAGGTGTGGCATTTATAGAATTCCAATCACAGGTCATTCAAACAAATTCACTCAGGATTTTCAACTCCGTAAAACATTAAACTGCAACCTGTCAATTTCATCTCTCATTTTCTTTCCTTATTTCAGGCCCACCCACCCACTTAACTACCCAGTACTACCAGGAAACAAAAAAAAAGGAGGGGAGAAAGAAAAGACCTGATAAAATTTTCTCAGTATTTGAAAAGGAGGTCAAGGGAGTTTATGAGTTAACTATCAGCCTGCATCTGAAATTAACCAGACATTTGGCTCTTTTCCTATAATGGATGTTAAAAATATCAGACCATGTGCTATGAATGAGTTTAGGTCAACCTTTAACCTCGTGCTCAATAGCAGGCTGCTACATGACTTTCTTTACCCACCACTGCTATTCCTCATGTGTTCAAAAACATCTGAAACCCCATCACTGAGCTCCCCTGTGTTGCCTTTCCCCAAAGTCTTAGAGTCAACCTCAGGCTGGGCTGGTTGGACCCTTGGAAAGTTTCAGAATCCTGCCTGGCAGATGTGTGCATGTCAGCACACCACCTGTTCTGGCAGGAAACCAATTTTCAATTTCTTCCTCCTTTGGGAAATGTGCTTGTTTCTGGCATCTGTCCCCACTTACCCTGCTTTGCACACCAAGACAAAGAACTTATTTCATTTCTCAAGCCATCTTTCCCACTTAAACTTCTTGGGTTCTCTCTCAATAGTTATGTTGACTCCTTCGTCTTCTCCTCCTCTACTTTATGTATTTAAAACTATTCCTGTTTCCTGGTGTAATGTTCTTGCTCTATTTTCTTATAGTTCTCTTTATGTATTTCTGTTTAGAGTCTTAATTCCTTCTCTTTACAACTTTGGAATCTATAAAAGAACCCATCTTAAGTAACCTAAGGCATTTCATACGTATCAAATACTAATATTAATGGATTTTGTTGCTCTTCTGGAACATTTTGACATTTCTTTTTGGAAAAAATGAACTGTTTGGTCTTCTTTCTTCTGAATAGTGCATATTAGGGTGTAGGGAGCATGAGTGAGAAAACATGAAAATATTAACATATGGGTTTATTCTATGGATGTTTACTTTTAAGAAGGATGGTTCCCAGGGCTTTTGAAAGAGCACTAGACTTTCACTTTTCCCCAAATTATTGATACTTCTGTTGTTTCAAACATGATGTTTTTGGAGTATGAAAAGAAATGGATTAGAGGGAGGTGCTTTACCATCATTAGGCAGGTCAGATGGAGTTTCTTCTTCCTACAGAATCATCCTGTGATCTTGGAAAAGTGAAGCTGCAGGACAAAAGTTTATTTAAAGAAAGTTATTATGGGACCGGAAGCTTAGAGAATTTAACTTTACTTCTGTGACTCAGATGCCTCCCATTTTAAGCAAGCCATTTGAACACTGTGTACTTTGGTTTTGCCTTTTTATAAAAGAACCAATAAAAATATAACACCCAAAATATAGGCCCCTAACACACTTCCAATAAATGGCTCACCAAAATCCTCTTCAGAGTGATCTGGGTGAAAAATTAATAAACTTACCAGCAAGTTCATTTCCCAGGAATTGGTATTTTGTGTTCATTCTGTGCCTACCTTCTATTTCCTCCTGCCAAATTTTGTCTGTTTCCTTTTTAATGGGCAATACTTGAATTTGCTTGTTGTGTTTCAAGGGGCATGAAAATTTTAGTGAAAGACATGGGAAAAGCAGGTGTGGTGAGATTTCTGGAACACTCTTGTACAGTGTATGGCTTTCCTTGTCCTTACTCCTCTGTCCTCTCTGAGACACAGTATCATGAGTCAATCATTCAGTAGTTGTCAAGGTAGACACCATGGGCTCAAATCCTGGCTCCATCCCTTAGTAGCTTCATGATTTTCAGATATATTATCTCTGGAAACTTTAATGTTCTCATAAGTAAAGACCACCTCAGTTGCTGGGCAGATGAAAGGAAAGAAAGCAGGAGAAGCCCTGTGCCCAGTGTATGGTTAACATGCAACATTGACTCTCCCATTAGCTCAATGAATGTTTTTAAAATATTAAGCTAGTCTCTCTTCCTCCTCCCTTCAAATATTAATCCCTGGCAAATCCTGTTTCCCTAAATTACCCTGGCCTTTCCAGTTGACTAAGAGGGAAGAAGAGGTTGGACACATATTAAAACTCAGAGGTTACCATTTAGCTCTGAGTTGAAAAGCTGACATTTTGAATTTACAGTGACAATAAACTTGAAAGTCATGCTTTTGAAGAAGAAAAGAACCTTCTCTGTGTAAGTTTTCCCTTTACTTATCAAAAAATCAAGTTTGCAGATTTAGACTCTGAGATTTACTTATAAACCCCAGAAAAAGGAAGAAGAAAGATGTGATGTAAGAAAAATTATTCATTTGACTGAAGGGGAAAGTGAGACATCTTTCAGGTTCCAGAAGGAGGAAGCTGAAAGAAGTGAAAGAAGGCAGAGAAAGAAAGGCAAGATGTCAGAATAGAGGAACATAACTTCCCCATGAGGTCCTAAACTAGGTGTCAGAAGTTTGGAGAAACTCCAAGAGCAGGATGCTGTATCTCAGATCTCTCAGGATAGGTGATAGAGAATCCCACAGCACTTTAGGGGCTGGCTACCACTTCATGCACAGGCAATGAAGACTAATTCCAAAGAGTCCCATCATGTTAGAGAGCTGGAATGGTCTGAGGAATAGCAGAGATCAAGTTCTCCTGAGGTGGCAAGGTTACATTTTCTGTTTCCTGTGGATATGATGCATTTCTGAGCAAGCTATGAAACAGAAAATCAAGAATCAACATCTATTTTGCCCATTGGAATATAATTTATAAATTTCTGATCTTCCTACCAAAGCAATTGAACTCAAACTGCGTTTAGAGTTGACTTTCAGTTTGTTCATGTGTATGACAGGCTATTCGACATTTAACTTTTCACAGAGCTGTGGTAAACAGGGAAAATTGCCTTTTGAAAAAAAATAAAGCTCCACAGAATCAAGGTGGTAGCCTGCCACACAACAGATTGTTATTTTTTCATATTTGAGTGGGTCAGCTAAGGGCATCCACCAAAACACACTGGTAGACATGCTGCACTATACCACACCAGCCACTTAGCTACAGGAGTCGTCCTAAACAAAGTTTATGAGTCCTAATCAGATGTACTTCACTACTTACTGCCTGAAGCACTCCCTGTTTGGGGTTGAAGTAATCCAACTAAAAATATACCTACCAATCAACACCTCCCTGTTGTTTCTAGCTGCACGGATGCTAAGGGCAGAAAAAGTCTCCAAATATACTTCAAAGAGCCCACAGCTCTTCAGGACACTAATTCACACCAGTATTGTGGAAAGCAGAATAGATGCGTAGCATAGTTACCAATAATGTCAACAAACTCAAGGTGTGAGCGTGTGAAATGAGGTTGTTATTTTGATGACAGTGATTATATCAACTGTTCTTACAATCATAGGGTACTTTTAGATCATGGGCACTAAAATTACCAACCAGTAATTTGGAGATCAAATTTACAGCAGCCATTCAAAATAAATTGGTTCATTTCTACTCGGTGGCATTATGCAACAAGAGAAATGTGAAGTTCTCAGACTGGTTTGTACCATGCCTTTGCATAAAGCTCAATGGTATTGCAGACAGATGGTTCTTTCAGACATTGCTCAACTAGGAGGTCATTTCTGCTGTTGTCAGAATGGAAATCCCAAAATGCATTTCTTAGAGTCCATAGATAGTCTTCAAAGTCTATTTTAATAATTCCAAAAGTTTATTATATGAAAATGCTTTATTTTGTAACCCAAGTTCTCCAGTTTCATAAGGAGCCATTGTGTCCTTAACTATGTGTCCATCTTGTTCCAAGTCTCCACCATGGATACAAGAAGACATGTCTCTTCAAGTACTTTTTTTTTTAAGATTTATTTATGTATGCACACAAGAACTGGGGTACAGGTTAGAGGTGTGGGGGGTTGGATTTGAGAAGATCCACCAGAGGCAAAGTGGGGAGCAGAACAGGCAGATCTACTGAAATACACTGCTGAGGGAGCAGCGGGCAGTCAGAAGAGATCTTCCATGCCATGTGGGTCACCTCCCTGTCCACAGATTGAACCTGTGCTGCAGTGGCTGGGGATAGCTTCATGGTGCCACGCTTTAACCCATTTTGCCACCAGGGATGCCCATCTTCTCATCCTTGGCTCACTTACATTCCTGGCGGTTGCTTGTTATATCCTTTGGGAATTGGGCCCAGTTGTCAGTAACCAAACTTTAATTTTCATGGTTTAAAAAAGCAGGAAGAGAGTTGTTTTCATCATAAATTCAAAGTTTGGAGGTGAGCAGTTCAAAGCCTCTGGAAAATCTTCAGTGTTCCACACCCCTTTCTCTGTCCTTAACACATAGCTTTTCTTAACCTTGTTGTTGCCTGTGGTTATGAGATGGCTGCCCTCTTTCTACGCTCATGTCCCAGCTTTAAGCAGAAAGAAGGAACAAAGGAATAGGAAGCAGGGGAGCAAAACTTTCCTGAAATCTCTAGCAGATCTATGTCTCAATAGTTTGAAACAAGTGTCAGTGACTTCCCCAAAGTCAGGGAAATTAAGGGTTCTAGGAAGACATATTCCCATCTGAAGTAAAATATGAATGAGCTTGGGGAGGGGAAGGGAAACACGGCCGTTAAGGACACAGCCATCTACCACTCTTCCCACTCCTCACCCTGAGCCATTGTTCCTGTTTCTTCACACTAGGTAGAAAATCCCTACCATTAGATGCTAGCTATGAATGACTCAGTAGTGACCTTGCCTCTTCATGGGGGCGGGGGTGTGGACAGGGCATTTCTTTTAATCCAGCACCATATACCTGTGACCACTTTACTTTCCTATACATTCAATAAACAAATACTATTGAGCAGCTTCTATGTCTCAAAGACTGTTTTTGACATAAGAGACATGGAAAGAACAGAGACCTCAAGACTCCTTTCATGCAACTGAAATTATAATGCAGTTTGAGGGGCTGGATTTCTGCCCCCCAACTGTCCCCTGAGTCGCACATCTTTGTGCAGGCTACAGCTGGTACTACTTTTGAAGATGCTCCTGATCATTCCCCTGGGATCAAGGCTTCTGTTGCTCACTCTCCTATCAGAAGAAGCCAGGCAAAATGGAAGCAAGCATTATTTTCATAGAAATGAGCCAGCTGACCCATTCCACATCCCCTATGTTGTTAAAGAGGATATTTACTAGTTTAGTTGGAAGCACATAACTTTGGGTCACTCCATTTATTTAGAGTTTCTTTGAGAGGAATGTTTTTACTGCTCCCTATGTGAGAGACTTTGGTAAATACCATTTCAACCTTTCTAGATACCCAGAACTCTGAAAATTTGTGATCCAGTTATGAAACATCCGATCTAACATAAATGCACTGGAGATCTTCATAGAGCAAGAGTTATACCCACTGATGGCTAGTGGCCTAATTTCACTGGCACAGCTTCAGTTGAAGTATCTTCATCCTAAAGCTTCTAATGCTCAGCATTGACTTGATTCTAGCCAACCTGTTGCTTCAAAACTCTACTTTGATTAGAAGAAAGGGGTGTCCAAACTAAGGACTGATGAAGTCTTTACCCCTTGACCTGATGACTCAGGGTCCTGTGTTTAAAGGGAACCTGACGATACCAGAGTCGTAGCCACAGGTATTGGAAGTGGAGTAAGTTCCCCACCTTACAGGGATTCAAGGGTAATGTGGTGGAATTTCTGAGTTTCTAAACTTTCTGTGATATATGCTCCTTCTCAAAAAGCCTCATCTCAGCTACCATACTCTGTCTTCTGTGTTCCAGATGAGCATGGAATTTTCCTTCTTTCACCTCAAAACCTTACCTCAGGTGCTTCACCCTACTCTCTGCCAAACCGCATCCTCAAGCCATCGCTCAGGATATTTCTTCTTAAATTTGCCTCATATTCTGCTGCCCTTCCTGTCCTCACATGCTCTGCCTGACTCGCCCTCAGCACTACATCCAGTTTCCCCATCTTGATGTCTCCTTACTGATGTCTATACTGGTTCTCCATGAAAGGAGCAAACTCACAAATGGGGTTCAGGGTCTTCTACATTCTCAGCACTCTATATTATGTCACTTTTGTCCAGAATAGAACACCTGTCATTGGGGCTGTGCAGGTTTAAGATGCAAACTTCCTCTACAGCGTGCTCAATTTTCTAGACAATTTACATTTGAGACTGCAAGGCAGTGGGTGTGTTACTGGCTCCAATCCTCTCTGGGTGGTGACGCAATCACGGGGAGGCCATCTGTGCTGCTTCCATCTGCTGAGGTTTCTCTGCGCCTAAGTAAGTGCAATGCACCCACTCAAACCTCACCTTTCCAAGCAGCTTCTCCAACCAAACTGCTCCCCCCTGGGAGGCCATGGAGTCTGTATGCAGTGGGCATATAGATGGGGCATAGTTCCAGGCACAGCCTAATAAAGAATGGCAGAATCTAAGATCCTAAGTTTCCTTTCAATGAGTGTGATGATGTTACATTCCTCATAAATCAGATGTGACTATTATGTGGGAAAATGTACAGTAAAAGTCTCTTTGTACCCTGAGGGTACTCAGCATATATTCATTCTCTGCCCCCTCCTGTGACATTCTTATGTAGGGATAACCATTGTTCATAGGCACAAAGTCTCATTTTCCTTCCATTCTTGTGAACCATTCCAGAACAAAAGTCACACATTATTTGCCATTACCTAAGGAAGAATAGAATGATCGAATAAACACGAAGCATCATGAAACTATGAACTGGGTTATGAACCTGGCACTGAGTATCTAGTGACTTTGGGCTAGTTCATGTGTCAGTAAGCCAGGTATGGAGAAATACAAGGATGTGTCTAACCTAAATTCTTTAAAGAACTTAGTGAGTGATGGACCCCCAGCAGGTGTTATACCCAAGCTTGTGTCTAAATTAATAAATGAGTGTGTGACGTCTGAAAGGCATTACGTTCATGCTGGACCTTCCTTCCAGTGGGATCATTTAAATCCAACAGACAAGATTTCTTAGCAATGCTGTAGCTTCTAGTTATCCCGGAAAGAGGAAGTCTCTTAAAAATGGCCCTCCCTCGTGGCACAGCAGGTTAAAGCACTGCACTAAGAAGCTGAAGCCACTTCCACATGAGTTCGATTCCTGCCTGCCCCGGAGGTGACCACATGGTGTGGCAGACCTCTCCTGACCCGCCCGCTGCTCCCCTCAGCAGTGTACTTCGTCGATCTGCCTGTTCTGCTCCCCACTCTGTCTCTGGTGAAGCCTCTCACCGCCCCTGTGCCTCTGGCCTGTACCCCAGTTCTGTATGTACAAATAAATAAATCTTTAAAAAAAAAAATGATGCCCCATACCTGGCCAAATTTGATGAACCAGTCAAAGTCACGTGAATCCACATGCTTCTCTAGACCCCAGATTCCCAGAAGGATAATATAGGGATACTGGTAAGAATGCAGATGGAGAGATAGGAATCTAGGCAACTTTCCTTTGCTTCCCTCCTGCAGCTGATGATGGAAGCTACAACACACAACGGGGAGCAAAGGTTTGGCACTTTCCCCACCCACTAACAAAGTAATAAAGGTCAGTATTGATGTTGGAAATCACTTTGAAATTATCAGGTAAAAATTGCTATCTGAGTCAGATTATAAAATTGCCAATTCTATCATTATATCTAAGGAGAAAGGTTATTTCTTGCTTCAGGGCATTTACTTAAAGTTTTAAAAAACCTGACAAATTTGCAATATGAACAATCTCTTAGATGAAGCCTTTGAATCCATATTAAACAAAGCTGTAAAGAAGGTCCCTGTTCTTGGCCTGTTCCTAAACCATCAAAAGACACTTATTTCTAATGAGCTAGGTTGGATCTTTCCTTAGGAATACGAAATTCTGATGCAATTTCAGTTCTGTCTCTAAAGACCAAAAACTGAATCTGAATACAAGGTTTTATAACGAATTGAAATAGGCCAAAGGTCAAACTGGTAGAAAGAAGGAATTGGAAAGTAGTCACCTAAGGGAAATGAGTTGTCGAGCTCAAAATTTAAGTTAACCTACCTATGGTCCAACGCTCCATTTTAGCATTGCCTTCATTTGGAAATCTAGACTGGAAGTCACTGTTGGAAAGAGGTACAATTCTTGCTAAGATGTGAGCTCCTGGCTATTTTCAATTAAAAAAAAAAAACCTTTAAGGATTTGCAGGACTCAGAAACAGATGCTATGAGGACTGCCAACTCAAATGCACCTAGGCATAACTAATATATCCTGCTTCATCAGTGTGAAAGATTTCTTTGAATGTTCAATTTATAATAACTTTAATCCCCTGTTCTCACTGAGAAGAGAAGACTATATTCTCTTTCCTGGCCATGCTCATGATTTACCTGAGAACCCAAGTCCACATGAGATAACACAGTCACCCATGAAAGATGACAGGCCTGACTTTGTACTGAAAGCATTAGTCCATCTACCTAGCGCAAGGAGAAGGGCTTCTGCCACTGACCATCTGGGGTCAAGGGTGGTTGGCAGGGTAGAGTGTGTCTCCCTGAAGTGCCATGCTCCACTTGGCCTTGGGATTTCATATAATAGCCAGTGGAGTATCAGTAAGATAAATCTTTTACTCACATATTCAGCCATTTTTTCACAGGATGTGCCTATGGTATGAGTATGATTTATTCTAGAAAGGACAATGTCAGCACCCACCCATCTTTCCTCTTGCACAGTCTTGCCCTGTTCTTAAGTTGAAGGAACTCAAATATGCATGATTGTGCATTTTCCCTTGAGCCATAGACAGTGACATTTGCTGTTAGATTAAAGCCATTCCAGACATTTCAATATTTCAGTTATGTCCTAAAAGCTTGGCGACTTTATAGTAAGGAGCCTTAGTTCTGTTTCTCTTTGATCACCATAGAATGTCCTGGATCTCATTATAAATATGGGGTTGGTATTTGAAGGAGTGTCCCTGTCTAATGTCTTATGTCATTGCCAATCGTAGGTGGCATGAAGACCCTGTCAAGCCCGGACCCTTCCATAAGGACAGTAGATGAGCACTGACCTTCATCTACTGAGTCTCTCAGATCCTCCTCCCAGAACCAAATAGCCTACATCAAAGTCACTTGATCACATGAATCAGAAACAGAAATGTTTAAACGGCCCTTTTCAAATGATAATAATGTAAGTAATAAGTTTAAGTTCTATGTTGTCATACCCCTGGTGATAAAGGTCTGTGAGAATTGTATTTGTTATACATATCATCCTTATTAATTCTCAGTAAAAAGGAAAACCTATATAGGAGGGGAAGGACCATGAGCCCCCAAATGTGCAGGTATTCTGCTAGGACCTGAAATGCTTTGTCTCATTGGGACTCTAAGGTTCAGAGAAGTTAAGGGACCTGTCCATGGTCACATAGCCAGTACAAGCACAGGTGGGATTCAAAATCAAGCTCATAACTTCAGCAGCTGTGCTTTTTACTGTTGCAACCCTGATCTGTGTGGATGCTGTTGTTGTTGACTAGTAACAATGTAGAGGAATGTGGGGTCCATCTAAAACTCCAGCTCCTCTCCTTACATCTTTGTTCCATGCCAGGTGTGCCTTGGTGATTAATGCTTGTGAAGCTCTGGGTGTGTCCAGATGATATGCTATCTACAGCACACAAATGGGAAATTTCAAGATGGTGTTCTTTAACAGGCTTGCCACCAAATGCTGTCAGAAAACTAAAATTGTCCAGGCTATTTTGAGACCAATCTCAAAGTTTTATCCAGCTTCTTCTCAAAGTAAATTGACGTTCATGAATCTCAGTGCTGTTCTCTGTCTCACATTTTAGTTGGAGTCATATAGCTAAAGTTTATGCTCATTCAAATTCATGTCCCTATGTTGATCCAATCCATCTGAAAAACCCAGTGGAATTATGAGGTCTCATGGAATCAGGGGCCTACATTCACAAGCTTCAAAATAGAGAAGGCAGGAGTTCACACACCAGGGACACCATAGCAAGAATAAAATTAGACCTGCCCGGTTAACATTTACACACCTCATGGGCTGGGGCTTGAGTGTAGCTTGTTTACTTTTGAGTGTAGATTACTAAGTTTTCCCACCTTGGAGATAAGAACCTGACCTGTGAGACAAACTTTTCTTTTCTTCTTTCCTTTTATAACAAGTGGGATGGTTTGGTGAAATGTGTGTTGGTTTTTTCATTCCAGGTGAGAAAGTAGAAGTTAAGCTGTAAATTCTAAGTAATGCATCTAAGATGTGTCTGAGACCAAATGCAGAACACTAATATAAATAGTTCCAAGGACCGGAAATGTTACCCCCTCCTGCCATTACTGGCACGAGATTTGGCTGAGGCTCTTAGAGTCCTCATGGTCACTGGGGAGCCTGAGAAGTGATGTAGGATGACACATATGGACAGTCTTTTCCTGGAAATGGGCTTGGAGGATGGCTTATTATAAACAATAATCTCTTGTGTATGAAATTGAAAATAAACTCAGACAGTGCATAAGGTTATGGTTATGTGTTGAAAGGCAAAAACCCACCATCTGTCACCTACCCGCATGCCTCTGCCTGGAACCCTATTCTAGGAACTCCACTTAGTGACTGGAGACTTCTTTAGACAAAGTCCAGAGATTTAGGGATAGACTGCCATGCAATTTGTACTGATTTTTAAAAACATACATATTTTTGCTTCCTTTCAAGAATGGGAGCAATGTTGTATTAAACAGTCACACAGTCTTTATCTCACTGCTCATCCCTGAATACCTAAATGCCATAATATGAGGAGCTTTGTGGGCTCCATGTTCATAGATGTTCCTGTTTTAATGATATACAATATTACCCAGTCATAAGGATCTTCTGGATAATATTTCATGTTTGTTGACCTCAAACTACATGAATGAAAACAAAATGACAGGTAGTAACGCTTTGTTCCTCCATACCAAAACATATTTACCATTGCTGCTTTTGATTCTGTTCTAAAGTTTGTGTAAAGAAATTAACATTTCTGGATCAGAATACTGTACTTGTGGTGAGGATATTATCTCTTCCTTTCCCCATGATGTACACCTCAGTTGAAATGTTTCCTTCCTGTCTTCCCTTCTCATGTTGCCCAACTAAAATTCTGGAGTAAATTCAATTTTGAGAGGATGTTTTTTGATCTATTGAAAGCAGATATGAGGTCTCAGAGTGAGGTACTTTGTACTTGCTTAGGGAGAATTTTTATGCTGGTTGCAATAACATTTTGAAAATAAAAAGTGTCTTTGGTCTTATGGTTACATAAATGTCTACCTGGCAAATATGGGTCTGGCATCGAAAGTCCAAACTTTAAGACATCTTTTCTGCATCAGTTACTTTTCTGTGAATATACATTGTTGGTGCAGATTCAACCTAGGCAGGTAATGACTGTGATTCTGGCCCCTCAAGTCTACGGGCAATGTCAGGGTGCAGGGGGCTTAACGCTCTTAAATAAATTTATAGGGCAGGAGTGGACTGGTGTGTGGGAAGTCACAGCTTGTTATTCTGTAGGCTCATGTACCACTACCAGCAATGTCTGCAGGGCCCATGGGGAAGTGTGGCTCCTGCATTCTCACATTCGGCTTCCTGAAATAGCAACATGTCAGGTAGTAAATGAGCTCCATTGATAACAGTGCTAAATAAAGAGTTAGGACCTCTACCCTAAGTATAATTCCCAACTGCAGATGGTGGGTCCTGGCAGACGGCAGTTTTGGAAAGGGTGGAAAATTCACAATTAGGTCGAAAATAGCCTAGATAATAGGTCTCACACCATTGTGAGATCAGTCTTCTAATACAATAGTTAAGATTCTAGAACTAGATCCAAATCCTGGCTATGCCTCTTGTTAGTTGTGCAACTCTGAACAAGTTTTTTCACCTCGAGTGTCTTTATCTATAATGTGGGGCCAATTGTAATACTAACATCTCATAGGGGTGTTGCCAAAATGAGTTAATGCTTGTGGACTGGTGTTGCTCAGATAGTCTAGATTCAGTAAATTTCACTTATTATTGTTTGGTAGACATCTGTGGCTGCCATGATGATACATTAAAAATATATTCACTTACATGAGATCCTATTATTTTTCTCTGCCAGTACATACAGTTTCTATGGAATCGCCAAATATGGAATTGCCATCATATGAGGGATCCTCTTCTACCTGGAAGCAATAACGAGGTGAAGCCGAGTTTTTCTAAATAGAGAAGGAAATATATATGGTAGGCAAGACCAACTTCTCCCACTAGGCACTGTAGACAGAGTCTAGGACTTATGATATTTTTAGGGCCTCATAAAAATGTTTTAAATTCTTTTAACATGAGAAGAGATGTTTTAATATGTAATATTAATGCATTCATCTTTATGTAGTGTGAATAAACATGCAATCTACTTTTTAATATTTTTATGGAGGAAGTAGCAATGAAGGAAAAGACATTAGGGCCCACAGAATTTACAATGTGGCTTTGTTCACAAATGCCTCTCTCTACACTTATGTACTTTTCTGTGTCCTTAGTGAAGGAGCAGGTGTTGCATATTGTTTGCCATTGTACATTGTCACGGTGCCTGGTACATAGCAGGCAACTAGTGAATATTTGAAAAACTAAAGAATTAATTAGTATTTGGGTCATAGGCAGCCAGCAAATGATCTGGAAGAAAGGGTAGTGCCAAGTCTTTAAGTGAGGCAGTCTCAGTGCAACCTAAAAGTACATTTTTGGAAAATCCATGCTACATGGATCAACTGAAGAGGGTGGAAAGGTGACACTCTCTCTTTTTTTCTGGATTTGACTTTAGAAATGTCTTTGAGTGAAAGAATGAAAATGCAGCTCCAAGTGGGGCCCCACTGCTAGGAAGGGATCCCTCGGAGCTGAACACTGGAAGACTGAGGTAATTTGCAGCAGAAGGGCTGACACAGGGAAATGAGCAGCAGAGACTGGAGAATACCAACAGGTATCACTCTCTCTACCTGCTGTTAGAGTTCCTCTGGCTCTTCCCCTGCCTGAAACCAAAGAAGGGTGGAAGGCCCCCAGTAGGAAGCCAACACCTCAGGAAGCCAAGGTCTAGGTGGTTGTGAAGTACCAGATTTGAATGCCCAGGTTCTGCTTATAGCTCATCTGAGATGGATCATCCATTCCATAGAATTCTGGGGAGATGGCATGGACTGTGGTCTGTTCAAGAAGGGGTAGAATTGGAGAGAAGCCTGAAAAAAATCAAGCTAACTACAGTCTGTGGCAAAAAGAGAAATATTTTTCCTTTGGATTTTTAAGTGAATCATAAATCTCCCTTTGCTTCAGACTCTTATATTCAAAAACATTTCAAATATACTGTAATCTGTTTACAAGAGGGAATAGTATATAGAAATCAAAATTAGTAACGATATAGATGATTCTTAGCAAAAACTTAGGGAAAATAGTCTCAAAGTATTGTACACAGTATGGCAAACTTTAGCAGCTTTTATATGGAAAAATTTAAAACTATACAAACAGGAATACTGTCCTTTCCCCACAGACCTACCACCCAACTTCCATCCAATCTTGCTTCCTCTGTTGTGTTATCCTCTCTTATTATTATTTTGAAGGAAAAATACCTTATGAATGTATAGATGAAATAAAATCATATAAAAGAAAACTCAAGGCAGTGAAAGCACATTACTAAGGATGATAGTTACTGTAGGTGGGGAGGATTACATGTAGGTTACTATATGAGATTTTATTTAGAGTAGTCATGTTAGTGTATGACTGAGGGGTACCCTGGATCCCAACTGTTGAGGGGTACAAACTCTAAAGGGACCCACTATGTATGTATACAAAGGCAAATAAATCAGGCTCTTAAATTTTTTTTTTTTTAATGAGGCACTTTTATCTTATAATATTGCTAATTTTTGAGCAGTATGTGATTTCTCCCTCAGCTGTGGTCATTGTAGCTGTCCCATAACCAAAGCACCTGAATCCATCACCAGACTCCCTGTGCTCGCCTCCCTTCCTTCCTGTACTCTCCCCTCCCATTCTGGATGCCTCATGGCTATGGTCAGAAATTTCAAGCCATACAACCCAGCTACTCCACTCGTAGGCATCTACCCAAAGAACACAAAAACACTAATTCAAAAGGAAACCTGCACCCCTACGTCTAGTGCTGCACTATTTAGGATAGCCAAGATAAAGCAAACTTTTTGTGTGAAAATAAGATGTCTTTAGCAGTACATTTGTTTCCAAGTGAGTAAACGCAGTGCTAGGGATGAAGAAATAAGAGAGAGGAGAAAGGGGAAACAGAAAAATGGAAAGGAGTGGGGAGAATTTTTGTACATAGTGTTCACAGCATGTATTTGTGTCTCAATCCAAGATGTATTTAAATTGATTAAAGACTGTTCTGCTGTCAGAATGTGTCCTCACTTGAGTCTTGGGTTTCAATATAGTTGTGATGGATAGATTGCCTTGATTTAATTAGCTTTCAAATGTTAAGCAAGGGAGTTGGAGGAGGCTAGAAAGGTACATTGAAACACCTTTTATTTATTTTTTTATTTTATTTATTTATTTTTAATGATTTATTTATTCATACAGAACTGGGGTACAGGCCAGAGATGCGGAGGGTAAGAGGATTCACCAGGGACAGAATGGGGAGCATACAAGCAGATAGATGAAGAATGCTGCTGAGGGGAGCAGCGGGCGGGTCAGGAGAGGTCTGCCATGCCATGTGGTCTCCTCCAGGGCAGGCAGGGATCGAACTCATGCAGAAGTGGCTTAAGCTTCTTAGGTCAGTGCTTTAACCCGCTGCGCCACCAGGGAGGGCCTGAAATACCTTTTAAACCTAGCTTTGATCTTTGAGCAGGTCACATAATCTTCCTGGGCCTCAGTTTCCACATTGCTAACAAAAAAGGTTGAACTCCAAGATGTCTAGGATCCATTTCAGATGTAACATTTTAGGATTCTAAGTGATGGCAACAGACCATAGATCTTACAGAAGTGAGTAGTCCACAGGGATTTGGTCGGTTGATAAATTTGTTATCCCCACAGATCATTGTTCAATTTCTATGTACAGCTGCTTACGTCTTGACTTTTCCTATATGTCCACATTTCTGGCATACCTTAAGAGAACATAATGGTTGCAAAATCTTCCCCACAGAGCCCTTCATTAAATGAAGTGAAACCTTCTTGAATAAGGGAGGGTTTCTGAATGAAATAGTCCTTAGGTCAGTCTCAGATTCCACCTGTAACACAAGTTACAGGTAGAAAACACTTCTTTGCCTTCAGAATCACAGGATACAAGCAACCAGTCCTGAGGCTCAGCCGTGTGTGTGTGTGTGTGTGTGTGTGTACTTACAATATAATGAAGAGCCAGGCACTGGGGCGTGGGGGGTCCTTTTAGTTAATGAGTAAAGTTGGAATAACTGTATACTTAAGTGAAAAGCAACAAGCTGAACTATTAGCTCACATTAGACAGTTAGGTACACATCAGATCAACTAAAGAATTCAGTATAAAAGCAAAAACTATAGACTAGGTAGGCAAAATATATGATTTTTCCAGTACAGAAACTATGAAGAAATAGAACAACATATTTTACAACATAAAAATGTTATTTTTTTTGACATTTTAAAAATAGAAACACAATTAAAAGCACAGGAAAAACTTGAGATTTTATTTGCAAAAATTATTGATGAAGATATATGATAAATCAGTTTGGAAAAAAGTAACACTCCTCCTCCCTAGAGAAAAAGGAAGCATAGGTAACACAAAGAAGCATAAATTAAAAAAGAAAGATTCATTTTAGTTAAAATTCATAGAGTTAAAATTCTGTTTGCACACTTGGTCATGGTAGGGTCAAATTGCCATTCTGTGATTATTGCCATTCCTCCTGGCTCTGACTATGCATAACGTCTTAATGTAGTCATTTGAGCTTTATGAACTTCAGTTTTCTCAAGTCTAAAGGATCTAAGAATCATGATAGTCTCACACAGTTAGTATGAGGATTAGATGAGATTGTGAATTTTAAAAGAACTTTATAAATTAAAAAGTAATCTAAATACAGATATCTACAAGTGTATTTGTTGGGTCCTACTGGTCAGGTAGACCTGTGCTGTTTATCAATCCTATAACTGCCATTCAGAAGGTGGTAGTGCCAGGTAGCTTGCTTCTTTTCACAGGTGTCTACTATAAGATGACTCTTTTGAGGCATGCAATTAGAATAGTAACCAATTATTCATGCTGTGAGAGAAAATGTTTTTGTTTTGACTGATAGCTCTTGGTGTGGAAAGAACAGAAGCTGAAGCTCTGAGCCACGCCCCTGCCATCAACCAGGTAAGATACCATCTCCTCTACTCTAAATGAAATCACCAAGCTGTCAAGAGATAAGTGACTTGCCCAAGATAACTCAGCTAGAATATTAGTAATGGGAGAGAACAGTGGAGAAAGGAAAAAGAACTGTTTGCTTTATGTGGCATCAATACTCTTCTTTTCCTACAGAGAAAATGAGGTGCAATAGCCACCAGTGACTATAAAATACATAGTAAACAGTCCCTCAACTATAAACTGTAAATGAGGCTGCCAGAAGGGGAAAGAAGTGTGAAAAGAAGCAAGATGCCTGGGCACTAAAAATGGACAAAACTACTCAAAGCTTAGGTGTCAAGTGGGCAAGTTCCCTAGAAGGCAGCTTGTCGCCCCACGTGGTGAGAGGTGCACTGATAGGAGAGGAGGGTTGTGAGAAGTGGTAATGCGACTCAGCATTGTTGACTTCTAGGAGCAACTTGACTTTCCCATCCATTTTAACACGAGCCACTCTAAGCAAAAGGAACATTGCTATTTTGAGGGTTTCTTGGGTGATGGGAGAGCATGTTCTCCTGCCTGTGTGCTAGAAAAATGAGATAATGAATGTTGAAAGAACTTTGTAAATTAAAAAGTATATTTTTAATATTAGTTATATATTTGGATCAATATATGAGACTGATTTGCCTGCTTCACAGTGTAAAAGCGCCTTTGTTCATCTGTAAAATGGGGATAACAATGAAAGAAGTGACTCCTGAGGGCTGTTGCAAGAATTAAGTGGAATAATATTTGTGAAGCAGTAAGTATGGTGTCCAGCACTTGGTTCTCTTAACAAAGCTTAATTCTCTACTTCACTTTTGGGAAGTAGAAGTAGGCACCATACTCTGTTGGTCTTTTCCTCTTTGCTTCATGCTTCTAATATGAAGGACCTGAGCTGAATAATGTCCACTCCTGGTATTTTCTTCTTTACTTGAATTATGAAATGTCATAGTAAGCAAGAAAGTAAACTTCAACTCCCTAGTCTTTGGAGTCTGTGCAAAACTATGGTCAGATAACACAGTTTCACCCGATGGATAGTTACATAGCCTCAGTGTCATGTGTTCATAAGGAATTAAATGTTACTACTGCAAACATAATCTACATGGTCCATCAAAATGTAACCCACAAGGCTAGAGTCCAAGCTGTGGTGATAACATGACTACATGCAAAGTGAGGTTAACAGAGTAGCTCTCACAGTACATATTCTAGAACAGGAATCAGATTGAGGTGTTTAATTTGATAGCGCTAACATGCCAGGACTGGGGATAGTCTCTTGCTATTTGCTGAGTAGATCATGTTGCAGAGGGCACATTTTCTTTGCATGGTACAACTTGAACAGTATCTGATCTTGGTTATTTTAAATGAAGAGAATTAACAACATAGCCAGCTCTGCAGCAAATCATATAAGAAAACTGCTTTTGTTTTGTCAGTGAGAAGAGAAAAGCAGGGCTGAATTAGTTTAAAAGCCCTCATTACAGAGAAAAGTCAGATATGCCATTTTACAAAGTCTTGACCAGTGAGCGCAGTGGAAGAAGCTGTTTTATTGAGAAAGGAAAAATAAAGAGCCCAGAGTTTCCTATAGAGGAAAAACCCTTTAAAATGTGGTGTTGGAAATAACATATTTTTGTTGAGTTTTACTACTACTACTACTACTACTACTACTACTACTACTACTACTACTAATAATAATAATAATTCTTCAAAAGATATTCAATAACTTCAGAAAAGTAGGCATCTAAAGAGGCTAGGTCCATAGCCAAAACCATACCACAGGAATTTTCTGGTGAGGATGGTATATTAGTTGCTAAACCTACCATTAATAAAGTATCACAGACTTGACTGCATGCACAGAGGGGTTTATTGTTTCAGTTCTGCAGGTTAAAAGGTCAAGACACGGCATTGTCAGGGTTGGTTCTTTTTAAGGGTTGTGAGGAAGGATCTGTTCCAGGTCTTGCTCTTTGACCTATAGATGGCTGTCTTCATTTTCACATTGCATTTTCCCAGTGTACCTGTTTATATTGTGCTTGTTTTATGCTTACCTATGCCTGAAACTACTCCCATTTCTTAAGGATACCGGCCATTTTGGATTAGGACTCTTCCTAGTGACCTCGCTATAATGTGATGGCTTCTGCAAAGAATGAATTCCAATTAGGGTAAATTTCTGAAATATATGTCTTTAAATATTCGACATAAGAATTGTGGGGTGGGAAGAAATAAAGCAACTCACAAGAGATATCTGCACTGAACACTGAAGGTGGGATGTGGGTCTGCAAGTTTTACATAGTCACCTACATAGTTACCTGAAGTTTTGCATTCCTATACGAGGTCAGAAGTGCCCGGTCAATCAATCTTCGGAGCCAAATCAACCAAGAGCTTAAAGCTTGACCACTCTGAGAAGGCTGTGCATAAGGAGACATGACTGGGACCAGATTGGGTAGAGTTGAGGGCAGGAGTGTGGCTCAGGATCAATAGATGACGAGGGACCCCAGAAGCTGATCAGTGGAAAGGTTTGTTGATAAGGTTGAAACCAAAGCTGGGACCTAGGGCTTGATCGCAATGACAATACCAGTCAGCAAGCAGAAGAGAAGTCCCTGGAGGGCAGATTTCACAACCCCTGGTACTATAGATTTTCTAGTTTCCCCCTCCTTTTCTTTTTGTTCTCCTTCCCTCACAACTGATGCTGTGTGATTATTCTATCCATTAGAATCTTGCTCTTTGGCAGCATCCTACATCCTACATCCTACATCTTGCTGCTCCGCTCTGGCTTGTCAGTGTGGTGTTTCCTGCAGGTGCTATTCCCCAGCCACTCTGGTCACAGCTCCACATGTGAGCATCTGATTGTCTGGGCTTGGCTGTATCTGCAGACCCCCTCTGCTCATGAGGAGACAGAAAAACCTAGAATTTGGCCTTTTCTGTTTCTGAAGTGGGAGGTACTTTCTTCCTTCTTTCATGACTCCTCCCAGTTCCCTGAATAGAGTAACTCTGGGTACTAAGGGCTCAGCACTGAGCCCTTAAAAACCTGAAAAATAGTCATATTAGTACTTTTTAAACCATCCAGTGTCTTCAAGACAGCATGTTAGTCTACAGAAAGACACCCTGAATAAACACTCAAATAGAGGGCCTAGAACCAAGCCAAGTGAAAAAGGCTTTAATGATTGATGACAAAACTTGCAAATTGTAGACTTTGCCTCCACAGTTGTCTCTGATGTGCCAAACATAGTGAATAGGGGAGCAAGAACTCCCATGGGTTAGGAGAGAATCAAAACTAGGTAAAAACTGTTGGTTTGAGTCACTTTTGTGTGGCAGACATCTGTGACAGTCTCCTGTCACAGTCTCCTGTCTTTGTGGGGACTTAGCTATTAACAGGACTGAGAAAGGACAATCCTTGTTCTTGGGAATATATCAGAACTGGGAATATATGAGAATTGAAAATAATAAGAACCTGAGAATGCACAGCTCCTTTCATAGCAAAGAGCTTGCTTCCAACTTCTCACCCCCATACCATCTTTAGGTAAAGCCTTCTGCAATGTTCTCTTGCACATTTACTGTTCTATTATTTATTGAGCTTCTACCATGCCAGGCATTGTGGTAAGAACTGGAGATGCAAAGATGGAAACATTAACCTCAAGGAGATTCCAGTATAGTGGGGGAGACCATTATATTCACAGAAAGGTATTAAGCAATATTTTAAGAGCACGTGTAGGTATGTGAAATCAAGTATATTTTTCATGTGTTTGCTTATTTGTTTTCTATTTTCAGCCACTAAAATGCAGTGGACTTCATCTCAGTCACAGTGATGTGTGCAGCACCCCAGAGCCTAGAGTCTAGGGAGTGTTAGGGATTCACTTAATATTTATCAATAGTTTCTATGATGGAAACGTATCAGAAAGAGTGCTCAGATGTGCTAAGGGGAACAAAGGGAGGCTTCCTGGAGGACAAGGCTGCATTCCATCATGACTCTATCTTATTGTGGTAGATTAATAGCATTCTTGGTTATGGGTTTTTTGTACCTCCTTCTGTTTATTTATACTCTTTGACAGCAGGCTTGGCCATGTGACATGGTCAGACTATGGGAAGGCAGCAAACATTATATAAGCAGAAACCACAATAAGAAACACAAGCCTAAAATAACCTGGAGGGAGATAGGAGACCATATGAAATAGAGATGAGCTACCTTAGCTGGAGACCACCTTCAGTGAGCTAGCCTTAACTGAATAAACAGCTCCTTGTAGATACATATGTGAGTGAACTCAGGTCAACAAAACCACTTAGCTGACCCATGGAATAATGAGAAGTGGTGGCTTGTTACAGAGCATTATTGTAGCAGTAAATAAACCAATATATTCATCTCCTCACTCAACAACAATCTATGAAATAGAACTATTATTGCTACTTCAAATATAAGAAAACAGAAGCTCAGAAATAAACAGTAGGAAAATAGAACTTCGCCTAAGTCTTTGGACCTCAAATCAAGTATTCCTTTATATCATAGCTATTTTTATGTTCAGAAACATGACTGTGGTATAGCATGTGGGCATAGGACTTAGTTGTGAAAAGGGAGAGTGAAAGAGGATGGAAGAAAGAGAGGGAAGGAGGAATGAAGAGCGGAAAGGAGGAAGGAATATATTTGACCCTCACGACATTTTTGTATCACAAATTTAGTCACACAGGTGATTTCAGGGAATTCTAAATGGTCTTTAATACATGCCATAAGCCAACGTAAGAAATGGCATAAATAGCACTTTTTTAAGGGTGTAAGGTGAAAGGAGAGGTAGGCAAGAAAGGACAGGGAAAGGGAGGCATATGATTCTGTGACAGATGAAATTATTCAGCATTTTGGCTGGGTAGTCAGGGAAGAATTCTCTGAGGAGGTGACAATCTGAGATTTGAATGATAAAGTACCAGCAATGTGAGGATCAAGGGAACAACATTCCAAGGCAAGAGAACACTATGGCAAATTAACAAGTTCAGCCATTCAGGGTAACATGATGACTAGAGTAGCTTGAATGGAGTAGGGGAAGGAGGAAAGATTTTGTTCTAGGTGGTATTCTCACATATACTTTGAAAATGATGGCTCTAGAAGGTGGGATGTGAGGATAATAGATGATAAGCAGGCAAACATGGAAGCAGGAGACCAATGAAGCAGTTATCAAAGTTATCCTTGTGATTGGGGGTAGTGGCTTGACTGTGGTGACATCATGAAGATGGTGAAAGTAGATTTCTTTTGCATGTAGAGTGGCCAAACCTACCAATGAGCTGGATATCAGGGCAAGGCAGGAACCAAGAATGACTCTCAAGTTTTTGATTTGATCAGCTACATGGGCAATGGTATCATTTACTGAAATAGAGACAATCACAGGAAGAAAAGACTTTTGTTTTTCCCAGAGTCTGGGTTTAATGAGAATAGGAAAGTGAATAGGAATAGGAATGGAGTATTAAGAATACAGTGCCTGCAATGGAGGGAAACAGGATTAACCTCTAATCAAGTATCACTCTGAACTACTGGCTCAGACCAGATACACCTGATCTAATGCTCTCATGTGTGTGAGTGATCATGCAAAGTTTGATTATGAGGGAAAAAAAACACCAAAAAATTAAAATAGAACCACAGAATCTTGTTAATAGCTAGCAAGAGGCAAAGGGAGAGTATGGGAGTCTGCCTTTCCTTCTCTGACCTAAGCACGGCATACATGTGAGCCTAGCCCTTCCATGGTGAGTCTTTGGGTGACCACCTCCCTTTCCACACACCCTTTTTCTGCCATGGCAAAAAGATAGCTTTGGATATGTTTTCCAGTATATCTCATACTTTTTAACACTTCAACAGACTAGAGGCAATAATGCGGTGAGGTTAACAGGAAAGATTTTGATATTTCCAATGTTTAAATCAAGAATCTGAAACACAAGCAGGGTCATATGGCTAATATATGGTGGAGCGGGATATAAAACTTGGGCCTTCCAACACCTGTCTCATGCTTTCATGACCCAAAGCTGCTTCCCCCTCCTAAGGCTGACCCTCTGCTGCTGACTGCAGCCTTCTTTTCCATAGCTGTTGTCCTACCTTTGGGGCCTCTTGTCAACCATCAATTTTCAGTCTTCCTCCCTTTACTCTGTTCCCTACAAAGTATGGACTGCAGGGTTCATCCTTTCAGCTATGCTTTTCCAATCTCAGTAAATCCCATGAGGACTCATCCTATGGACTTTCTTTGGTGGTTGGTTTCCATCCTCCATTCTCATTTCACTGGCCTACTAAATTACAAAGCTCTATGTTTTGTGAATTTTTGGACCTCACGTATGACGTTATGTTGGAGTTTTCTCCATTGTAAACTTCTTTTTATTGTGCTTTTCCATTACATTGACTCTATGTTTTGTGAATTTTTGGACCTCACGTATGACGTTATGTTGGAGTTTTCTCCATTGTAAACTTCTTTTTATTGTGCTTTTTCCATCACATTGACTGGCCACCTTGTCCATCTCCTCAGATTCAGCACTCAGGCTGTTGGGTGCACCAGGAATTGCCAGCTGGTCAGATTAAGGGGAATTTAGCCTGTGCTGAGTCATAGGCATGTTCTGAGATTCTACTCCAACTCCAGTTTGCTTTCCTGTACCCTATTTCAAGTATTTATACTCACTGTAAACCTTACTTCCTTTCGTCATTTACTACTTCACAGAAGCCATGATTATATGGAAATGACTTCAGCTTCTGCTTATGTGGTCTACACACATTCCGGCAATTGTATTTACCCTTTTCCCTTCCTGTTACAGTAGAGAAGAAGGTAGTTCTTCTCTAATTGAAGACCTTTCCACCCACTATGCTTTGGATCCCACCTTCTTCAGTCTTTTAATTTGTATATTTCCGACTTTCTTCCTCCATAAGTTCAAATTTCCCCACCAAAAATAAGACAAAACCAGAAAATTTCCTTAGACCCCCATCTTCTACTTAAGAAATTATATTTGTTCATCTCTGCCCATGCATAAAAAAATTCTTACCTTTATTATCTTTTTAATACTTATTCATTCTTCAACCCCCTACCAAATCTGTCTTCATCCCCCATCATTCTACTAAATTTGTTCCACTGACAGAGCTCACCAAGAATCTCATGTTGCTATAATCATTAAACACACCCTCATGTCATTTTCTCCTTTAGAGATATGATGTGCAGAGATTCTATGCTCATCTTCAGGAAACTTTCATTCGTGGCATCATTCCCACTGGGTTCCCTTTCAGCCAGCTTACCAAGCCTTCTTTGGTATTCTGCTCTGAAGACTCCTATTTTTCTACTCAGTGATTAACTTTTATCTTCTTCTTTGACATGCTCCTCAGATGATTTAACCCATATCTTCCCAAACCTGGAACTACTACCAAAATGTTCTACTAAGCATCAGATCCATGTACCCGTCTGTCTACTCATGTCTCCATGTGGAAGTTAGATAGGACTCAAAAAGAACAAATGCAAATTTGAACTTATGATATTTGTCTTCAACAAATAAGCACCCCTTTTTACTGTGTGCCCATAAAAATCCTAGGATTCACTGTAATAACACTGTTATATGCTTGCTTAGCATCCATATATCATTGCAATAGTAATCACCCCTCAAGTTTCCATCACCATTCTTGATCTCCTTGCTCTAGGTAGGATAAAGTCTTCATTTGGTGCCAGGAGTTAGCTTGCTACCAGGGGTGTCCAGTAGGAGTTAGTTCCAGAACATTTCCTAAAAATATTGAGTTTTCTGCTGCAATTGCTACCTTGTGAGGATAGGAACCTGGAGCTGCCAGTTGCTATTTTGCTACCATGAGGAAAGAGCTTTCTAATGAGGACAAAGGTAAAAGAGCTGATAAGGAATTGAAAAAGACCTATTCATAAAGACATCATCCAAACTCTTAGATCCAGATATGACTAAAGCATCTCTCTGATTCCCCAGGACTTTTCCTGCCATTTGAATCAATCAAGGTTTTTTTAGACTTAAATCAGTTTGAATTGGTTCCAATCACATACAGAAATAATCCTAACATATTTTATCTTTACCTCTTCTCCTTCCCACACCTACCCTTTAACTCTCCATCTTTCAGTTGAACGATGATAATGACATTCTGATTCCTTGTATCTACTCCTCTTTCTTCAATATTCTCTCTACACAATGTTCAGCACAATCCCAGTGAAACCTAAATCTCATTATATCTCTTTCTACTTAGAGCTTTTCATTGCTCTCTCTTGCCTGTACAATTAAATCCAAAATCAATCATATGGCTGGTGGTGTCTGAAAGAATGGGATGGTCCCCAACTACTTTTCACTTTATCCCATTCCATTTCCCCCTTACTCCCATCATGCCATTCCCACTAGAAACCATTCCTCAATCTTAGTATCCCAAATGCTCTTCCCAGTGCTTGGAACAGCCATTCTTCTGCTGTGCTCTTAATTAACTATTAAGTTAAATACTGTTCTTTGGGAAAGGCTTCCCTAACTACCAAACCAAGGTCTTTTCTTCCCTGAACCACTTCTCATGTCTAATACCTTGTATCCTATACTTTAGCTTCTCAGCATTTATATTTTTCATCATTTAACTATGCTCTTAATTTTATTTTTTAAGATTTATTTGTTTATGCTTACAGAACTGGATACAGACTAGAAGTCGGGGGGAGAGGGGAGGGTTGAGAGGACTCACCAGAGACAGAGTGGAAGCAGAGCAGGCAGAATGAGGATGTACACTGCTGAGGGGAGCAGCGGGTGGTAAGGAGAGCCGTGGGCTGTGCTATATGGGTCACCACCCTTGCCAGAGCTAGAATTCTGCTGCAGCAGCTGGGGTAGCTTCACAGTGCTGTGCTTGAACCTGTTGCACTACCAGGGAAAGTCCACCCTTAATTTTAATAATTAACTTAAGATTAACTCCCCTCCTGACTGGGCACTCTGTGAGGACAGGGACAGTGCTCACCACTATAGTATATCGTAGGGCCTCACACAAGTTTTAACTGATTTTTCTTTGTTTGGGGCTCCAGGGACAGATGGGAGTAAAAATTAAAGAAAGATGGAGATTTTTCTAGACTTTTGTACAAGTTTACAGATTTCATTTTCAACTTAAAGCTTTACATTTAAGCAGTTGACCATCTGTTATACCATTAAGGCAGTATATCTTGCAGGTGAAGATAAAACAGAAAATTGGGCAATTTTCTAAAAATCTGGTGTATGTAAAGAATAAAATTTGAAAAGGAAACACACACACACACACACACACACACAAAGCCTCATCTTGCCCTGTTCTCTTCAATAGGCATTTCATTTAAAAAAAACCAACCAACCAACCATACAAACAAAAAACATCAAACCCAAAGAAGGAAATCAGACTAGATTCTATATGACTTTTAAGGCTATAATAATCAACTGCAATACAGGGCTTTAGGTTTGAATGTAGACTGGGTTTTAGACAAGATGAACACATATTGGCAAGGAAAGATGGAGAGCATTAATTAAAGAAAGCAGACACAAACAGCATGTGATCTCATTTTGGGAAAAATATGTGTACATTTATTCATATATGTAGAGGAAAAGATTTCTTGATATACATAGGTTACATACTATTACTTTGTACACTGCTAAGGGGAGCAGCGGGTGGTAAGGAGAGCCGTGGGCTGTAGTAATAGTAGTAACCTATGGACAATAAGAAATGATGCTATAAATTTTCTTATTTTTCTTCATGAGAGTTAACAAAACGTAATGTTTCAAATAATAAAAATTAAACCATGAATTAATTTAAAACAGGGTTAAACAGACCCATTTTAAAAAACTTTTTAATATAGTAGTTTATTTTTACATCATTTTGTGCCTTTTCCCATCTCAGTTGTAATCCCCGTGGGCTCCTCACCACCAAATCACCCGTGTGCCATCACCTAGTCCAGTGTACTCCCCCCCACCACCATTTCTTATCCCATTTCCCACTTCACCCCCATAAAATTTCTCTGATATATAGTTCATTATTATTGTTATTGTTATTGTTATTTTCCCCCCTTAGACTCATATTTTTAACAAAAGCTGTCCAGGACTTTTTTTTCTGTGTCCTCCACATTAGCTATAAGTAGTGTGTCCCAACTTCTGAGTAAGTCTCAGCATGAAGGATTAAAATTTTTCACAGTCCTTGAACTGAAAGTGAATCGATCAGATATTGAGCATGCATACATTTTCCACTGGCAATGTCAATGAATGACCTCCCTGTCAGTAGAAGGAAAGGTTGTAAGAAGGCAACCTTAACGAAGAGGTGTTCACATAATTACCAGCTTGGCGTTGAAGAAATTAGTTCCTACTTGAATGGAAAAATCCACAGTTCATCAATTTTAAGGGTTGTAGGTACATAGAAAAGTTAGAAAATTTATCCAATGTTCTCTGAAAGGAGGAGGGAAGATTGTCTTCAAGACAAGTGTAAAAGATTAGGGAAGTCACAATTGGGGCACTGTTGTATGGACTATCAAGAGACTGGTACTAAGCCCCAGCCATGGCAGTTCTTATATAAAAATGAGATCTAGAAAAAAAATCTGAAATTTTAATTGCTTCCCAACCGTGGTTCATTGAATAACAAGATATATCAGATTGAAATCACAATATTAAATCCACCAAAAGATTTTTGCAAACATCTTTCTCACACTCTGTAGCACAGTGCCTGTAGAGGGCACTAGTCAGTTAATAACATCTCTTCTTTGAATCAGTTGGCAGGAGAGTAGGAAGGGATTATTGATCACCTATATCCACTTCCTCTTCTTTTAGAGGAGGAAAGTGAGGCCCAGTTAGGTGGGATGATTTGCTCAGAACCACACAGCCAGCACTGAGCAGAGCTGAGACAGAATAAAGAATTTGGAAACATGATTAAAAACAAGAACAAAGAACTTCACAGAGATGTGAAAAACAAACTATACTTAATTGTCCACTTAATGTATCACCTTTCCCAAGAACATCACTATCACCATTAAAAAGGTCTCTGTCCCAGAAAACTTACTCTTTAAGACATTTTTCTTGAAGGTATTTCATTCTAATGTCACTCCCTCATCAGGGTTATCCAGTAAAACTCCTCTAGCCTATTACCAGTTTTGTTGATGACCTTTGCTGTCTACTTCTTAGACAAATCTACCATAGCTTTCAAATTGTGTGGAGAGACAGGATGCTCTGTGTGTGTGTGTGTGTGTGTGTTTTAATCTCTTAAATCTTTCAATAGCAGCTAAGAGTCACCAGTGAATTATACCTTCATTTGTTAAGATAAAGCAGACAATCTTAATAACGATATTGAGGCATTTCCCAAAGTTGGGTGTCTGGTTGGTTATTTCAGTCATTCTAGGGTCACTTTGAAAAATTGTCTATCCTTTGTGAACTTTCCAGTAACCCTTCCATTTTATCACAAATTCTACATGGGCCCAGTTTCTGTGGATCTATAATTAAGATGTGTTTGCTAAATTATCTTTAGAATTTTCTGTTTGCTGTTGTTTTGAGTAATAGTCACGGCATGTCATCATGCTTGTAGTAGAGGAATTCTCAACTGTGAAGCCCAACAGACATAGTCTTAAATCTTGCGTTCATTTACATATCATCCAGTCTTCTCATCAAATTACTTTGACTCTATCAGAATTTTCATCAGAGTATTTATCTTATAGAATGAGGATTAAATAAGAAAATCATATGAAGTGCCTAGATCAGTGCCTGGCATGGTGCAAGTGAATTTCCCACTTGTAGAGTGTGATCTCTTCAGAACTAGAAGAGAGCAGACTAGAATTGGGCAGAGCAACAGTGTTACGGAAGGAACATCACCATGGGTGCGGGAGAGGGTACCATTTTCCTGCCCCCACTTCTGTGTTGCCAGCATCACTTTGTAGTAGAAACCCAGCCTTCCATGAACCAGACTTCCAACATGGGGTGCAGCTGGGAAGGAGGAAGGAGAGAAGCATTTATATAGACTGTTGGAAAGTGGGTATGGAACTGGGAGGAAGGGGAGAAATGAGAGGCTGCCCCTGTCCTTGGTCTCGGCAGTCTGGCAGGCAGGCTCTTCAAGGATGACGGTGGCCACCACCTTTTAGGGAAGATGGCTTTGCTCAAAATAATATTTCTTCTTTTGTGAATAACCTTGTCCCACCCTCTTTCTGATTATAAAAATCTATTTTGTACAACTTGCATTGCTGCCCAATTTCTGAATCAGTTAATAAGGTGAATTAGATCTCTTTAATTTATTTGGATGGATATTGTTTTTATCAAAAGACTTTTAGCTGGAGGGTAGACTCAGTAATTCCCTTTTCATCCTTTCTAGAGACTTAGTAACCAAGAATCATTTAAGTCTGTTATCAACAAGCAACTATATTCCTTCCCATCTACTCCGGCTTTCTCTTCTCTCATAACCCCCTGACTTTGTTCCTCCTTGGTGCACACTTTAGCTTTTCTGTGTACCCTGAATTACAGTTGTTTTACCCTCAGATACATGCACTTTGCCTTTTTAATTAGCTCTTGAATACTTACCTTGACAAAGAATAGATCAATTGGTCATTCATTTATCTTTTAATTTCTACACTTTGTATTCTGTAACAGTTGAATTAATGGACTCAAGTTCCCACAGTTTTAGGAGATGGCCTTAACTATCTTAGTAACTGCAGAGTTCCTAAAATTTTGAAGGTGGTTTTAATGTCTAGGAAACCTGTTCTGCACTCAGTAAACTGCACTAACTCATATCATTAATTCAAAGTAATAAAGACTAAGGAATAGGACCGTTTGCATTTTGCACTTTGAATTTCACTTTCTCCTTTAGATATTTCCACTAATAACAAAATTTATTTGGAAGATGATGTGTAGAATTATAAGATCAATTTGTGACCTGAAAATATAAACAGTCCACCTTTCCTGCTTGTGGTAGGTGAAAGGCAAAAGGACACCCACGCCCAATTCAAAAACCTGACATTACTTAAGTCTTCAAATGTTTGCAAGTAATGGGCTTTGAATCTTGGGTACTTAATGAAGTTAAATACCAGCCTTCACTTTGGGAACAGAAGTCAGGATCTGCATTGTTGGCATCAAGCCCAGAATGATCTCAGCTCATCCAGAAACTGTATTGATAACCACACAGTGCCTTTGTACTCGGTAGCAATGTGTGTCCCAAGGAGGTTCCCTAAACCTTCCAGAAGTTCTCAAAACCATCCCAAAAATATTGGTTAGAGAACTCATATTATAGATTCTTTGTTTCCAGGAATAGTCACTGTGTCCTGGCTGTCTAGTTTTGTGTTCTAAAAGCTTGACTTGGATATAGTGAGAGCATTCATTCTCTGGCCTTCTGTGTGCACAGTGCACAGACTACTGGGTGCATTTAGGAGTCCAGCTATTAGGATAGGAGCACAGACTTGTCTGTGGAACAACGGTGTGAATTACCTGGGCACCCTAATTGTAGGTCTCCTACTAACTGTAGGAGTTTTTAGGGGGTTCATCTAAGTCTCAGTGGGCTAACCTAAGTGGACAAAGTTGCAGTCTGGTAGCATAAGAGGTGCCCAACTTCCTGTTTGAATAGGTGAACTAAACAATGAACTGGAAGGTCCTAAGATCTTTTCTAAATGATGTGGCTCACCAGGCTGACCAAAAGTGCCCTACCTAGATTAAAGTTACCTACCTGATTAATGACTGTCTCACAGTTTCTTTGAGGGGGGAAGGCCAAGGGTCCCAAATGTTCAGTAAGTGAATATACTGACATATACTGACCAGTCTCATAGCATGTTGGTCTGCACGACCCTGGTTGGAAACTGTAGATACTAACAAGACTGGCAATGTATGAAGACATATGTGGCTCTTCTTAGATACCTCAGTATGTATGTTCTTTCACCAAACCTGCTATTATGTTGCTTCCCTCTACCTGGCCATGGTTGGTTAATCCCTTAAAACACTTCACACAGAAGTGTGAAGTGGCTCCCTTAGAGGAGCCAGATTAAAAATTTCCTCTTCCAGCATTGGCTGTTCTGTGCACAAGTCTTTAATAAGCCATGCCTTGTTACTCGATCCTCTCTGGTAAATTCTTTTTGCTATAGAGTCCCTTAATCCATACTTTGGGGCTGAAGTTGTTAATATAAATTAAAGGCTTGGGCTTAAGGATCCTTGTCCTGTTTCCTCATTGCCTTCTTAACATTGGGAAGTCCCGTTATAATGTCTCCTGGCCAGCCTCACAGATTATTAGGTCAGTGATTGGAGGCCTCTTATTTTTATGGGAAACTGAAGACACGCGTTTTCACAAATATCATCCTCTTCACCTGTGACAGTGAGACTCTTTGCTCTCTTTCTCTTTGGATATTGTTGGGAGTGATTTTGGATCATGGGACTTCATCTTTTGAACCGCCTTGGGGGTGCTATGCCTCTGTGTCCACAAGTCCTTCATAAATGGGCCTACTGGTTTGAAGTCACAGTTTGGAACACATCTTCCTTTGGAGATCCTATCTCATCAATTTTCAGACAATGACTTCAGAATGCTTTTATGTTTGAAAGGCATTTTAGAGAATTCTCACCTGAAACAATATCCTATGGGCAACACGGGAGAACTAGGTTGAAAGATAGACACACACAAAATTACAGCTAGCTCAAAAGTCTCCCTTAAATTATAGAACAGAAATCAGATTTAGAACAAAAATTAAAATCGATGGCCACCATAAGTTTCCCTCTATACCTCCTTTCTGCAGATGGTCTACTTGGAAGCTGATATTCATGTCCTGTTAGTAACTATTAAGAAGCCTTCCCGTTGAAGATTAGTGTAACACTGTACTCAAAGAGAAAAGAAATATAGCCTATAAGTGTTATTGAACAATTCATTTAAAAAATTCCAAAAGTACAGAATTCTAAATGCAGATGCTCTGGAACTAGCAGGCTTTTGGTTTCCACCTTAGTCTGATATAAATAAGCATATTAAAAAAACATATGGTTGGATGGGCAGGCTAGCCCCTCCACGTTATTGTGGAAGCTGCCTCTCAATTCTTGGAGGAATTAAAAATAACCACCTTCACTTTATGAATCAAAGCTTTACAAAAAACAGAAATGTGGGTCAGGAATAATCCAAAGCCCACTCATCTTTCTTAAAACCAAAGCCTCTCCTATTCATCTCAAGATGCTTGCAAATACTTTTGAAAGTATTATACTTTAAAAGGTGTGAGAAAAGATATTGTCCTGCACTTAAGAAGAAGAAAAATTTAAATAGTAGTTGCCCTGGGCCTCAGCCTCAGGCTAGACTCCTCTCAACCTGATCTCAGCCTGAACCACT
>NW_004567108.1:40313043-40316552 GCF_000260355.1 Condylura cristata
TTATATTTATATATTTTTTGTCTGTGTGTGTGTCTACTCTTTGGTCTTGTACCAAATTCTTAAGTACACAGTTCTTAAGAACTCAAAACATGGCATCCCCTTTTATTTCTGGGGTTATCTGCTAACAATCTTGTTGGTTTATGTCTTGTGAGTTGAGCATTATGTTACAAGTATATATTTTTAGGCTACTTGTGTTTCTCAATCAAATGAACTGACGTTATATATTTCTATAAACTTATAGATTGGATTTTTTTGAGTTTTGTGAGCTGTCATCTTGATCTTAAGGGAGTTTGTTAAACTACTTTTGGCTTCTTATTTATACAGAAGACCAATTATATTTGAAACTATAAATAGTGATGCTTAATGTCACATTGAAAATTGTACTATGAGGAAGAATATGCCTCTAGAAATTGTGAAATAGTACATTAATAAGTTTGCTCATCTATTACATAATACTGGCATATAGCAGATAGTTCACAATTGTCTACTTCCTAGTTTTCTCGGAAAATGAAGGCTATTAAAGGGTTGAAAACTAAAATCAATATATGTAAGTGAAATTATACATCATAATAAGGGTAAAGAAAAAACTCTAAATATTCAAAGGATATGGGATTGTTTATGTTAAGAAAAATGAAATAATTCCATGTTAAAATAGTTTAAAGATTATTCCAGAATGAGAAAAAGAGAAATGGGGAACAAAAATCTGAATGGATATAGGGTCAGGAGTGAAGGAGGAAAGTGTTCACAGAGTCAGAGAAACTTATCTCATGTGATCAAACTTGTTAAGAGTGATGGATTTATTATAAGTTTTTCAAATGACTTTTAATATGAGTAGTGTAGGTCTTATCTTTTTAAAAGATGAAATTTCATCCAGTCTCTGTGAAAAGCAAATGAAATTTCCTCAAAATATTAAAAATAGAAATGCTATGTGATCCAGCAGTTCCATTCCTTGGTATTTATACAAAAAAAAAAAAAACAAAAAAACAAAAAAACCAAACAATTAAAATGCAAAAACACTAAGTTGAAGGAACATATGCACTCCTGTGTTTATTGCAGCACTAGTTACAATAGCCAAGTTATGGAAATGACCTAAATGTCCAGCAACAGACAATTGGATAAAGAAAATATAGTACACACACACACACACACACAAAATGAACTAATACTCAAATATTAAAAATGATGAAATATTACCATTTGTAACAAAATAGATGTAACTAAAGGGGATTATGTTAAGTTAAATAAGTTAGAAGGAAGACGACAAATACCATATGAATTTCTTCAGATGTGGAATATAAAGAAAAAAAAGTAATGAACCTAAACCAAAACAGACCCTAGAAATATGATTACAGAATTATGGGTGTTGGAGGGAAGGGGGATGAGAAAAAAGGAGAGAGGGAGCCAAAGGACTATGGTTGCTTTGGTAGTGGATGGGGTTTTGTGACATATATCTGAGGAAGTGCAAACCTGTTTTCCTGGGTGATGCACAGTAGTGTATATCTGTGTAGAATACCCACTGACAAGAGCCCAGTTTTCCCAGGTGAATGTATTGTTTGTCCTTATCCAAATCTGGCATTGGGCAAATATGTCTCTAACAAGCCTCACAGAACAGTTACTTTAAAAGATTGCATCCTTCCTTTTCCTTTTCAAGGTGTAATTCCTCTACCACCCAGAGCTGTCTTCCCAAGGACCTAAGAGTCAGCTCTTTAAAATGCAAGCATCTAGGGAAAGAACTGGCTCTCAGCCCAAGGGGAGCCTTGTTTTTACTTGTCCCACTGCTTCCTGTCATAAAAGGAGAAATTTATTTCTCTTCCTGATAAGCACCAATTAATATCCCTCTTTAGCTAGCTGGTACTGCTTTTTTCATTAGCACATCCAGCCTTTAAAAAATATCTTCTTACTCCATAAAAACAACCACCTGAATTCTGCCTCCAGTTGATTACACATAAAGGAAGAGAAGATCTTGAAGGTCTCCCTTATAAATATTGATTAGAACAAAACTAGCCCTAATATTGAATAGATAGAAACTTGTTCTACTTGCCAGAACACAATTTTGCCACAAAAGTGGGGCAAAGATAAAACACGAAATCATATAAATTAGTGAGTTTCTATTACCATGAATCTCTGAAGTCTCTGTTTGCATTCTTGTGTATGTTTATGTATGTCCATGTTGGTATATTATATATTCTTACCTCTGGGTGGTATTACTAAAATAATTTGTACAGTTCCTTAAAAGAGGCCTGCTTTAATTAGCTTAAAGTATAATAAGTACTTACATAAATTAAACATTTCTAAATATCATAAATAAAATATAGGAACTAATCCAAATGTTTTTTACATTCAAATGATTTGGGCAAGTCTTTGGTAACTGAGGCTAGTTTGAAATGAGCAGGACCAAGAAGAAAAGAGCCTGCCACTTGGGTGTAGGTGTCTGGAGACCTCAGGGAAGGCAGAGAAGCGCCCTCCCTTGGCAGACCTGGAGACCACAGAGAGAAAAAGCCTGCGGAACTGAGAAGAGGAAATCTACCCAAAGGTGCAGATGTTGAAGGTGCAGTCTGGGGAGACCCTGACACGCTTCTTCCTTCCCCACCCTCCTCACCCCCAGACCTAGATAAGCCAGACATTGAGAGCTCAGTCTAAGATCCTGCATGGAGTGTTCCAACAAGGTCAACCAAAATTCTGCTTGGTTATCTTGCCCTATAAGTATATGCAAAACAGAACAATCAGTTGAAATTAGATTAAGTTACAAAAGCATTTTTTATACTATTTAATACAATTGGAATGAAGGTAGAGAGAAAGTTATTTTAAATTGTAAAATAATTTTAGACGTTTTTTTCTATTTTCTTCCTCTGAGTTTTGCTGATATTCTGCTTGCTACTTGTTTAAGTAATGTCTCTAATGTTTTTGTTTGTTTAAAATGAATGGCTGTCCTTTAAGATAGAGGACAATTACAGACAGCACTGGCTACCCATGGGCAACACTTTTTGACTGGTTCCTTTGACTGCACTGGGAACCTAGAAAATAGTTTTCTGAGATTGTACTTCCAGCACCCACACATTTGTCTTTCACCATAAAGATGTGGATTGAATGAAAAGTGGGACTTTTCAGCCTGTTGTGGTTAGGGCCAGAGCTGGCAGGCAGCAGCAAATGTGACACTCTGTGCCCCATCTCTATGCCCTTGTCATCTCACTCCAACTGCCAGCATGCTATAGACCAGACTTCCTGAGCAGAGGGGTACAGGGAACTCAAGGCATGTTGATCTTTATGACAGAAGCTAGGCTGGCCTACCTAACCTCACTTGCCTTTTTGGCTTTGACTTGAATCCTGGTGGGACAGGCTGCATCTAGACTCTTGCTGGCCAATTAATCTTCTCTCTCTCTATTTTCCCTCCCTTTGTACATATATATATACACACACACACATATATATATATACATATATATGTATATATGTATACATATATATGTGTGTACATATATATACACACAAATATGTGTGTATATTATATT
>NW_004567108.1:40316652-40348175 GCF_000260355.1 Condylura cristata
TTATATTTATATATTTTTTGTCTGTGTGTGTGTCTACTCTTTGGTCTTGTACCAAATTCTTAAGTACACAGTTCTTAAGAACTCAAAACATGGCATCCCCTTTTATTTCTGGGGTTATCTGCTAACAATCTTGTTGGTTTATGTCTTGTGAGTTGAGCATTATGTTACAAGTATATATTTTTAGGCTACTTGTGTTTCTCAATCAAATGAACTGACGTTATATATTTCTATAAACTTATAGATTGGATTTTTTTGAGTTTTGTGAGCTGTCATCTTGATCTTAAGGGAGTTTGTTAAACTACTTTTGGCTTCTTATTTATACAGAAGACCAATTATATTTGAAACTATAAATAGTGATGCTTAATGTCACATTGAAAATTGTACTATGAGGAAGAATATGCCTCTAGAAATTGTGAAATAGTACATTAATAAGTTTGCTCATCTATTACATAATACTGGCATATAGCAGATAGTTCACAATTGTCTACTTCCTAGTTTTCTCGGAAAATGAAGGCTATTAAAGGGTTGAAAACTAAAATCAATATATGTAAGTGAAATTATACATCATAATAAGGGTAAAGAAAAAACTCTAAATATTCAAAGGATATGGGATTGTTTATGTTAAGAAAAATGAAATAATTCCATGTTAAAATAGTTTAAAGATTATTCCAGAATGAGAAAAAGAGAAATGGGGAACAAAAATCTGAATGGATATAGGGTCAGGAGTGAAGGAGGAAAGTGTTCACAGAGTCAGAGAAACTTATCTCATGTGATCAAACTTGTTAAGAGTGATGGATTTATTATAAGTTTTTCAAATGACTTTTAATATGAGTAGTGTAGGTCTTATCTTTTTAAAAGATGAAATTTCATCCAGTCTCTGTGAAAAGCAAATGAAATTTCCTCAAAATATTAAAAATAGAAATGCTATGTGATCCAGCAGTTCCATTCCTTGGTATTTATACAAAAAAAAAAAAAACAAAAAAACAAAAAAACCAAACAATTAAAATGCAAAAACACTAAGTTGAAGGAACATATGCACTCCTGTGTTTATTGCAGCACTAGTTACAATAGCCAAGTTATGGAAATGACCTAAATGTCCAGCAACAGACAATTGGATAAAGAAAATATAGTACACACACACACACACACACAAAATGAACTAATACTCAAATATTAAAAATGATGAAATATTACCATTTGTAACAAAATAGATGTAACTAAAGGGGATTATGTTAAGTTAAATAAGTTAGAAGGAAGACGACAAATACCATATGAATTTCTTCAGATGTGGAATATAAAGAAAAAAAAGTAATGAACCTAAACCAAAACAGACCCTAGAAATATGATTACAGAATTATGGGTGTTGGAGGGAAGGGGGATGAGAAAAAAGGAGAGAGGGAGCCAAAGGACTATGGTTGCTTTGGTAGTGGATGGGGTTTTGTGACATATATCTGAGGAAGTGCAAACCTGTTTTCCTGGGTAATGCACAGTAGTGTATATCTGTGTACCTCAACGATTTTAAGAAGTGACAAAAAAGAGAACCATAAAAAGTCAAAGTTTCTTGGTTTATTCTTCATAAGAGATTGTGCAAACACTTCTCTACCTAGGAAATAAAGATCCTGGGTCTTATTGGAAAAGTTTCCAGAACTCTATCATTTCATTGACTATTTGATAAGACCAAATGCTTTTTTTCTCAAAAACGTGATCTGTGGTTCTGTCTTATCAGCTCTTCAAATCTTTTGTTATCTTTGACTCAGATGTAATCCAAATTCTAATTAAAATCCAGAGGGTTTTAGAAAATCCAGAGGGTTTTAGAAAATATCACAGAATTTATTTTCTCACCTTGTGAAAAAAGAGAAAGAGAAATGTTAAACCAATTAGATTTATTTCATCAGTTAAATTTCATGGGAAACATTGCCAAGTAAGAAAAGATGCTTAACCTTCCTTGAGTTATATTTATTAGGCTAAATGTTATTCATATAAGTACTTCAGAAATTCTTTGAGGTTCTTAGAAATCTGTCATTGCCCTCACTGTTCATATGTCCTGATGTAATGTTATAAGTCATAATTCCGGTTTTGTTCTAAAATGCTATACATCACAGAAACAACTGAATTGGTTTGTCAATTGCATTATTTTCATTATAAATTCCCATCAAGTCATTAATCATGGCCATTTTAAGTTTTGCTTTGTTTTTTTTTGTAATTCACAGATAATTATTTTTGTATTTTGATGTGTTCTTGAATTCTCTTATAATTAACTGCAAGCTAAAATATTTTGACAGAAAGGAAAACTCAAAGTCACATTGAAAGGTGTGTGATGCCAATTTTGGGTGTAGGCTTCTGATGGCATTACTTAACAAACTTTCATGATGCTACTGGACCAAGGATTTCTAGAACTGTAATGGATCACCTCACTTGATAAAGTAGGGATTTCTAAAACTTCCCCAGTAGAGAGCCTTATTAGTTCTGCCTTTTAGTTCATAAAACTACTAACCCAAGATCAAGATGAAAAAGCAGCACATGGGCCTAAATGAAGATGAAGAATGATTATTGGATATTACTTCTTTGGAACTTTGCTATTTAAACTTTTATATACTTGAAAGGAGAGCTCCCTTTCTCTTTTTCTCTTAAACTACCTGTGATACACAACAACTTAGTAGATTATGTCTTTGTAAGCAAAATTAACATTTATCTTTTTCTCCCTATCTAATCCCTCCAGAATTCAGAAGATAGTTGCTTGCATTACTTCACTAAGAATATATTTTCCTTATAGTAGGACATAATTAAAAAAAATTGGTTATGATACAAAATTTTACTTTGGAATGTCATATGTAAGAATGATACACATAGAATAAGATGTGACCAATAGTTTCAAGAAATTAAGAGTGACTTTCTAGAGACAATGGCTTACAAAGCTTTCTTAGAAACAATAACCTCATACCTGGTTTACAGGTTTCTCTGTCCTATAGGAGAGTGAGGAAGATCATTTCCTGGCAGGGCCAGGAAATTCAAAATATTTGGGGGAGTTAAAGAAGAAAGATATTCACCCAAATCTGTAGCTAGTGCACATGATTTCTGATGGTAAGTTCTTGGCTTGTCTTGTAAGTATTGAGAGACATGTTGACATAAAATCAACCCCCGCAAAGTAAATTTTTAGAGATCTATGTGATCAGTTACCATTCTTGCCACACTTATGCAAATGACCAGGCCAAATTTTAATGAGGCCAGATTTATTTTGTAAGCAAGAGAAACTTATTGTGATTATTTTTTTTTATCAAAATTGGAGTCATTTGTAGAAAGAAAATTTGTGTTAGTGGTAAATAGTAATCCATCCTCTACAAGTTCAGTTCATTATTTTTGAGTTATTATTCACCTTTTCATAAACTTCATTCTACTTTTTACACATGTTTTACTAGTAACATTTCCAGGTTTTATACCCACTCTCCTCTCTTGGTGTTACTGAGAACTAAAATCGCTCTTTTTCTGAAGCTCTGGAATCAAAAGCTGGACAAATAGATAAAACTTCTTCAAAGGGTTTATCATCACAGTAGTGTGGCCCATTCAGAAAATTCACCAGAACATGTGTCTTTAATACTTTGAGGAAATGACCATTGCTCTAACTTTACCTTTACACTCCTCACGAAAAATGCTTCAAACCTACCATCTAGAAATTGTATTGACTGGCTGCCCTCTGAACTCAGAAACTTGGTTCATAGTCTATTTATTCCAAAGATTAGTGTTTATTTTTTTCTCTTCCTTTGCAGGTCTCATTGCTTGCAATTTCTAATCTGAATTTCTCTCGACAATAATCAACCTTGCTTCTTTTTTTTTTTTTTTTTTGTTAAACTTCTTTTTTTTTTTTTTTTTTTTTGGTGAAACTTCTTTTTCTATTTTTTTTTTTTTAAGATTTACTTATTTATGCATACATAACTGGGGTACAGACCAGAGGAGCAGGGCAGAGAGAGGATTCACCAGAGACAGAGCGAGAAGTGGAACAGGCAGATTTATAAAATACACTCCTGAGGGGAGCAGTGGGTGAGATGGGAGAGGTCTGCCACACCATGTGGGTCACCTGAGAGCGCAAATGGAAATCAAACCCAAGTGGCCACAGCCAGCTTCTCAGTGTTGTGTTTTAACCCACTGAGCCACCATGGAGGGCCTTGGTGAAACTTCTAAGAAAGTTTCAGATGTGGAAAGTGTGGGGACCCACTTAGACACACAGAGTTGAAATAAGTATTATTTTAAAATGAAAGTATTTAAGCTAAAAAGTACAGGAAAAAACCCTTAACTCTCCTTATCTGACTCAATAGAAATTGCAGAAAATACAGATACCTTTATCTCTCCTTCAAATGGGAATTTCTCACGTTAGTTGCCACTGCAGGTAGAGTGTCCATTCCCTTTAGCACCAAAAGTGCCACATAGCCTTTTGTATTTTTCCTTTGGAAATCAAACCTTCCTACTTTATTCAGTGTGGTATATAAGCTTTCCTTAGCCATTGAGTCAGTTACCCATCCCTGAATAGTCCATGTGTAGGTTTGACAAAACCTTACCTTTTCTCCTACTAACCAACCTATCAGCCATTGATTTGTAGGCCGCCCACTACTTGACCTAAGTTGGAATAATAAAAGTACCCCTCTTACCCAACAGTCTTCTCCCTGGAGACTGCAGTGGACCGCTTCCTGCTAGAAGCAACATTCACTACCATGACTCCAATGCTGCCTACTTTTGTGTGTGTGCATATGGGCACATGTGGACTAACAGAGACCTGGCAACTCTGCAGGTCATGACTCAGTGTCCTTAGGAATTTCCTTGGAGAGTCAAGCTTATTAAAGTAGAAACACTTCCCAGAAGATCAGAAATCTATCTTCAGACCACGCTCATTCCCTTGCTTGTTGCATCATCAGGTCTGGCAGCTTTAAATAAATCATCTATTTCAAGTGAACCAATTACCAAATTCACCTTCCAACACTAGTTTTGGGAAAAGGACTATAAGGACTCCTTCAGGAATAACTTACCATAGTATCTCCTGATGGCATCAACTTGGAATGTTGGTAGACTTCTTTTGACATAAGCTGTAGGAAGACAGTTGTCTAAATTAATGACAATATTTAATGAAAAGCAGTTATGAGATTTGCTGTCTGATGGACTGGATTCAACTCCCAGCTCAGCTACTTTTAAAGTTCGTAAACTTGAGCAAGTCATTAGCTTTGAGGTTGCCTCAGCTTCCCTATTCTGTAAGGTGGAGTAATAACACTTAAAGATTTGGGGAGAGTATAATATGAGATAAAGGTACATTCAATTGTTTAATTTCCTCCTGGTTTCTTTGCTTTCAAAATCATTTATGACACATGATTGATGCATATTCATAGGCAGCAATGACACATTTCTTTTTACATTATAACATATACTCTACCACATTTACTTAATTTTCTTCACCCATTTCACGATTACCCCAAAACTTGGGGTGGGGAGGCGGAAATCACACTTACTTTATATAGACAGAAAGCACATCAATTTTTTCCTATGAAACCCAAATCTAATTTTGAAAAGAGAAATATGTTTCATTTTGCTCATTTTCTAAATAATAATAACAGTAATAAACACGTTTCTATATAATTTCATGAGGGTTTTCTCCTCTAGCTTGGGTCTGGTGGGCAGAAACTGATAAAGTCCTTTTCTCGCATATAGAAGTCTCTTTATGGCTGGTCCTACCTGCCATGACCTGAGCCACCCTGAGTCTGGACTAACCCGCATTAAGCAATAAACAGGCCAAGATCTTTCTGGTCAGGTCTTGGCAGCTTGAAAGTAGGAAGATGCCAACATTGTTGCCAAATGGATGGCTCATATTTTCATCTTTGTCTTTGTGGATGGCAGTCATGTGCTCCCAGTGGTATCCAATTGTGTAACAGATGCCAGAGGCACTGTACCATAGCAAGGGCCTAGGATGAGGTTAGACCTTCCGGTTGGGAATGGGCCTTGCTTGGGCCAGCAGATATGTGTTCAGCCTGAATAATCAGCTATGGTAGACTAGTCTAAGTCATGTTTGGGTAGATGAAATCAGAAACACAGGCTAAGAGTAACTGTAGGAATGGCATTTGGGGTAGGAAGGTTAGAAGAGGGAACTTAGGCTGTTGCAGATTAGAGGTAAATTGAGGTAATCAGAATGAGTGGTGTTGAGGATAAGGTCAAATCTTGGACATAGCTAAAGACAACAAACAAGAATATTCCAGATGTTCTCCAAATGTCAAGTAAGATGGCTGAAGGTTCACATTTACCCAAATGTAACATAGAATCTCTCATGGTAGCTTCATATGGAATAGCTTTCTCTAAGAGCCAATTCTTGGTGGGCCAGGACAGGGAAAGATGAATGCTAATTCCATTGGAATAAATGTTAAATATGCTTTAGGGAAGGATCAGAATCCATGACTCTTTCTAAATAAAAATGCTATCTCCTGAACTGAAGTCTAAGAAAGGTTAGGATTTTCTCTATCCATTCATAAAGCCTGAGGAAAGGTTCCTGCCATGGGACATCTAATCGAGTTTTTTTTTTTTTTTTTTTAAAGATTTATTTATTTGTGCATACAGAACTGGGGTACAGGTGAGAGGCTTAGGGGTGGCGAAAGGCTTCACCAGAGACAGAGTGGGGAGCAGAACAGGCAGATCGACAAAGTACACTGCTGAGGGGAGCAGCGGGCGGGTCAGGAGAGGTCTGCCACCCCATGTGGTCACCTCCGGGTCGGGCAGGAATCGAACTCATGCGGAAGTGGCTTTAGCTTCTTAGTGCTGTGCTTTAACCCTCTGTGCCACCAGGGAGGGCCTTGAGTTTTGATATGAGGAAATTAGTCCTTTAGAAAAAATGTGCTTTAACTTTTCTGTATATATGTATGTGAAAGAGATAACTATGGTGACCTTTAAGTTGTAGATTACTGGGCTAGATCTGCTATCAGGGAAATGCATATACTGCACTGAACACATTCTCTGTCTATAACCATTTGCTTCTATGATACCCCCGAAGGAATAAAATTTTGCTAACAAGGATCAATATCAGACATTATAAATAGTTGTAAAAATTCTTTGACCTCCTTTATTTATCAGACCTGTAGTTTTCTTGTCCTGTTATTGGCTCTTCAACCTGGTTTGTTTATATAGAACCCTAGGGCTTGACATAAAATGTTGTAGGGCTAGGAGATGAGGTGAAAGTTGAGGAGCCCTTCCCATGAGATTTGAGCTGCTGTTGGTGGGGCAAATGTCACTCAGATATCTGTCCAGTTATCTTTCCAGAACTCCTGCAACTCTCCTAATTCTTCTAAGCATTGCTGAAAAGGAAATAGCTCCCACTGAGGCAGCAAGAGAGGTCCTTCCTTGTGGTAGACATATGAGGTCAGAAAGCTCCTAATGTCTCTTTGGTAGTGATGTCCACACATGGAGTTAAGAGAGGATTGGGGGATCTTAGGAATCAGATGGCCTGGAAGAGAGCCACATCTTCCCTGAAACTAAGGCCACCATCACTCACTCACCCAAAACTGTTGTCTAGCCAGACATCCTTCCAGAGAGACAGAGGCAACCTTCCTGAACAACCACACCCTACTTCCCTCAATTGTCAGAACACCTGGATTTTCTCTTCATTAGTGTTAATGACATACTAGTACATATATACACTAAATACATAAATTAAAAAGTGTGCATGTGATCTTCTTGTCATTGGCAAATGAAGCCCATTCCCAGATATAGGGGAAAAAAATAACCTACAGTATATCTGAAGAGGAAACAAGCAACTAAGACAAAAACAAACAAAAACCTATGGCTTCTTCAAGTTTTGCATGTAAATAAGAGGCCTTACTGTTCTTAGCAGAAATGTCTTTGTGCACATCAAAGCAATATACAAGTGCTTCAAAGCTTAGGCTGGATATAGGAATTCCTTTTGAACCCCAGGTAACATGCAATGTAGGGTGAGGGGGGATTTTCACTTATCTCTGGCCTAAGTGAAAATGATCACCAGTCTGGATCATCTCCATCTACAAAGTACTTCTTAGATTGAATTATGCAGGTGACTGCTTCATCCCGCCACCACAAGTTCTATGTGTAAAAATGTATTAATGTAATAGTAAACACTAAACCATTTTTTAAAATTGAATTTGAAGACTTATTGCATTTTGCACATCTATAGTTTGATTTTGCACATCTGTAGTTTGACATGTATTTCCTATCAAATTTCCTGGAATCTTTTATTTCTTGTAACATTATTATTTTTTAAATTCTCTGAGTGTTGATTTGTGTGTCTAAGTTCCTCCCCCCACCCTCCAAGTAGGCTGATTTCCAGCAACAACTCACTCCACCCCCAGTAGGAGCTTGAATAATGACTGAGTGACAAAGTGTCCCATTCAGTTATTATTCAACTATATTAAATTGCTAAAGTTGGTAATTGGAGCATATCTTATTACAAAGGCAAAAGTTCAACATATTTCCCCAGGCACAATAGACTTGCACATTTAAAAACTTCTGGTCTGGTAAGAAATAAGATGTCAGGGCATGGAGCATGCAACAAATTAAACAGGGAAAGATATATTAACCAAACCTGGGCAAAATTATCAAGCATTACCTTGAATATATTTAGCAATCTCAAGCCTTATATAAGGGAAGAGAATGTGGGGAATAAAGTAGGGAATCTTGAAAACAGATGAGACTTCCCAAGCTCTGGTGGACTTATATAATTGAAAAACTGAAAAGCTGTCATCTAAGATACTTACTTGAGACTGGTATTTAGAGAGTAAACACTGGTGTTTGTATTAACATGGTCTACTTTGACTCCTTGGTGCCCATATAATACTGATTTTTAAATATTTTCCAAATCTCACCAGGTTTTGTTAAAACCCATTTGGATCCATAGCTATGGCTTATTTGCTGAAATTTCATTGCGAGTATGGCTGAAAGGTTCAGTTTACCCAAAATGGTACTCCAGAACTGGAGCAGTTTTACTAAGACAATAGGAAGTTTGGTACCTGCTTGTATGTGGTCACCCCCAAGTTACTGTTTCAGGGAACAAGAAATGTGTATTATGGAAAATACAGAGACCACAATCTATGGTAGTACTCCCCAAAGTTGCCTCATCAGAAAGATTCATTTGGGGTACGTTTAAGAATCTAGATTCCATATTTCTCATTAGAGATTGTAATGACTAGGCCTGAGGTACAAATCAGTATTTTTAATAAATATCCCATTAAATCTTATAGTAACAGAAATGCCAGAAACACTGATATCCATCCATGGTGCTATCATTTATTCATTTTTTTATTTTTAAAGTGTGATCTTAGATCCTACATTGAAATCATCTGGAATGTTTGATTACAATTCAGTTATTGGGCCCATCCTAAATGAGTGTATTAGAATTGCCAGAGGTAGAACCCAGACATTTGCATTTTAAAACAAACATCTAAGTGATTTGCTGTGTAATAGAGTTTGAGATTATCTGCTTGTGAGTCAGACACCTAGACTGTTGCTTCAAACTGCCTATTCCTAGCCAATAGGTAACAAGTACTTATTGAAAGCCTTTCTCAAATGAAAAAGGAAAAGAAAGGCTTTCTCGGCAGGGATGAGTGAATGACATGGGAGGAGTGATGTAAAGGGTGAGGGGGAGGGGCTTCTGCCTGCTTTCAGCTGGAAACCTCCAGGCTCATAGGAGCAAGAAGGGAAGTGAATGAAGCCAAACGCATGTCTGGTTGGAGAAGGCTGTGCAATAGCACCATGGTCCAGGATAAAGTGGTGGCGGCACTAGCAAGAATTCGAACTTGGATTTTCCTGCTGGAGCTCTAGCCCTACAGGACATAAATATACTTTACTTTTTTCCTTTCTGCTCCTATTTCCTTAGTTTTGTTTATGAAACAGTAATAGAACTTGCCTAGGCATTGTTTCATTTTGACACTGTAACAAGATCTATTTTGAATTCACTTTCTCTGTCAGAAACCTATGGAATGTTCATTGTTCCTGTAGACTTTTACTGATGTACAATTGTGTTGGAAATAACTTGTCCAGAGCATTTATAGGAAACAATAAGTAAATTTATTTTTTTAAGATTTATTTATTTATGCATACAGAACTGGGGTACAGGCCAGAGGTACAGGGGTGGTGAGAGGATTCACCAGAGACAGAGCAGGGAGCAAAACAGGCCAACCCATGAAGTATACTGCTGAGGGGAGCAGCAGGCGGCCAGGAGAGGTCTGACTCACCATGTGGTTCACCTCCGGGGTAGGGATCTAACTCTTACTGAAGTAGCTTTAGCCTCTTAGTGCTGTGCTTTAACCCACTGTGCCACCAGGGAGGGCCCAGAAACAATAAGTAAATTTATTTTAAGTAAATTTTGGTTGATGATTTCAAAAGGACTTCTCTGTTCATGTGGTACAAGTTCAGGCAAATCCCATTTTGGTTCTGAATGGTAAGACTAATGATGATGATGATGATGATGTTTTCAGGATTCTAGTGGTATTCTAATTTTTTTTAAAGATTTATTTATTCATATAGAACTGGGGTACAGGCTAGAGGTGCGGAGGGTGAGAGGATTCACCAGAGACAGAGTGGGGAGCAGAACAGGCAGATCTACGAAGTACATTGCTGAGCGGAGCAGCGGGTGGGCCAGGAGAGGTCTGCCTCACCATGTGGCCACGTCTGGGGCAGGCGGGAATCGAACTCATGAGGAAGTGGCTTAAGCTTCTTAGTACAGTGCTTTAACCTGCTGCGCCACCAGGGAGGGCCGGTATTCTAATTTTAATATAGATTTTTAAAGTCCAAAGATCTGGATGAAAGTAATTTTTCCTCTTTTATAAAAGGGGAATAGAAGACCTGTCTTACCAATGTCATAGGATTGCTGAATCGTGGATGGTTTTCAGCATTGAAATTTGGCAAATTCAGGACCTCCCTTGTGGTGCAACAGCTTAAAGCATAGCACTTAAGAAGCTTAAGCCACTTCTGCATGAGTTCGATTCCTGCCTGCCCCGGAGGAGAGACCACATGGCGTGGCAGACCTCTCCTGACCCGCCCGCTGCTCCCCTCAGCAATGTGCTTCCTCGATCTGCCTGTTCTGCTCCCGACTCTGTCTCTGGTAAAGCCTCTCACCCTCTGCATCTCTGGCCTGTATACCCTAGTTCTATATGAATAAATAAATAAATCTTAAAAAAAATTTTGGCAAACTCTATAGCTTAATATGTTAATTGTCAGGATTACATTTTTCCCCCCTCCAGATTTCGTCCCCCTCTTGCTTCAGATGTCATTAAAACTTTTTTAGAAAGTATGGGCAGCACTGAAAGTACATGAGAATTTGGGGAAAAGGTGCTTACCAATGCAATTAGCATGATCACAGAGACAATTATTTGACCAAGACATGATATTTGCTAAGGTCTGGGAAGAAGGAAGTATGATCCAAATAGCAGAGTTGCCAGTGACAAATGAAAGGCATCTGGAAACTATGGTGCATTGTTCTGCTCCTCTGGAAGGCAAAACACTGCCGGGACCAAGACGGAGTCATTCCAAGTGGGTGATGAAATTTACTTTATTGACATTATCAATAAGGATGTATTTATGGGAACAGACATGAAGTATAGCTCACACTTACGGGACTTGGAAGGTAAGCAGAAGGAAGCAGAGTGTCTGATCATGAGATCTAAACCTTTGGGCTTATTGGTTTTTGTGGTGGTGTGGTGTTGTTTAGATAATTATCTTCTCCTGTGGGCCCTCCACTTCTGCATAAAATGACATAAAACTATTATCCATCATATGAGCACAGAAGATCAAATTTTTCCACTGAAAGTAAAAGTTCATACATAGTTTATCATTTTGAGGTAATGCACTTTACTTCTTTCATGTCTGTTAAAATCCAGAGAACTGTCAATAGAGTGACAATAGAAATCACCCAGTGGCTCCAGGACTCTGCTGAATATTTTAGTTTGTGTTATATGAGTATCTTACACATTTATGTCTGCCTTCTTGTTACATCATCCAAAGGAAAAAAATATACCCATTTCAGGATTGCAAGTTAAAAGGAGTTTCATCATTCCAAGTCACCTCCTTGCATTTCCTGGGTTCTCATTTAAAAAATGAGGACTTTGGTACATTAAAGGCAAGTTCATAAAATTATGACATGCTCGGCATGCATGCATATTATTACAAGTTGATGAATCATTTCTGGTTCCTGTAAAATTTTTCTAACTGGGAAAAAAGTTACTATATTGATTGGTAAAGTTGTGTGGTTGACAAATCAGGAGAACAAAGGACTTTTCTTTTATGATTAGGTCAGAGTCACAGCATGTTGGAAGCAGAATGTCTAAGCCATCTGTTCATAGTTGAGAAAGTGGTTGCAAATAGGTAAGTAGTAATAGTAGCAATGGGAAACATTTATTATGTGTGTTTTATGATCTAGATGTTACTGAATTATTAGCATGTTATATTTCATTTAATCCTCACAATAATTCTCAAAAATAGATACAATTATTAATGCCATATTAGAGACAAGGAAACTAAGGTCTGGAGAACTTAAGCCCTTTGCTTTAAGGTACACAGCTTGTTGTGTCTCCTGAGATGCCTTGATGGCTTAATTCAGACTTTTGTAACAGAACACCATAGATTGGCGGCTTAAACAAGAGACATTTATGACTTTGAATTCTGGAGGCTTGGAAGTATAAGGTTCAGATGTCAACCAGTTTGGTATCTGGGAGAGCTGTTCTGATATGGGCACTAATTCCATTGTGAGAACTCCACTCTCATGACCTCATCAAACTCCACTGCCTCCTGCAAATATTACCTCCAAATACCATCACATTAGGAATTAAACACATGAATGGGGATGGGGACACAAACATTTACTTGATGAGAATTGTTATAAATTTGTTCACTCACATAGTGAACTAACATTTATTGAGCACATGTTATGTGCCACTGTACTTGGCAATGAGGATAAAAGGTAAACCAAAGAACTATGGCCCCATCTTTGTGGTGTTTACTGAGAGATAGACATAAATCAACTGTTACACAAACACATAATTACAAAGTAGGAAAATGGCTTTACAGTGAATGTATAGGAGTTGTGATAGCAGGGAACTTGGTCTGGTCCAAGGATTCAGGCTTTGGAAGGATATAACATTCTGTGACTTCTTAGAGGCCATAACCAGTGAACTGAGAGATGAAGGATTATGGAGAGTTCACTAGAACAGATGTAAGAGTGTTTTAGACTCAGAAATGTAAATGCTGCATCTCAGCTGGAGTTCAAAGAACTGGGTAGGCTTGGTGGGTGGCTAGAGAGATGCAAAGGAGGCAGGGACCACATTATCCAGAACCTTCAGATATTTGGTCTTTACTATGAGAACAATGACTTCCAGAAAAACCTTAAATAGGTCACCAATGATCCACTACTTTACCTAGTTTTACCACTACTGCCCAGGTTCCCTCCTTCTCAAAAGTCTGGACCAAAGTAGAACAATGAACTATGGGTCCTTGGTCCTATGGCCCCCAGGCCCACCAGGTACCTCCAGGATCATTCTCTGCCTTATTTCTGTTCTACTTCCTTAATGTAAGATTATAGTAAGTTCTTAAAAATGTGTGTGTTGGGTGAGTCAGTGTATATTCTCACTAACTTTCCCAAATGTCAAATCCCCTACAGTACATTGATTTCATTTGATGAGACCGCTTAAATTCCTAGAACACCACAACTTTTCTTAAAAACAATATACTTGTCAAATATTTTGTTTTATCCATTGTGCATCAGTACAACTTTATTAACAGTCCCAAAATGTCTGGGCTATTAGAATCTCACCTGAGTTGGGAAGGCATTCCTCTAATACCACCATCTCCACTTGACAACATCATCCTTCACCCATAGCCTGACTGCCAATGTTCTCCTTTAGGGCTTCTTTCTTTAGATTAAAGCATTATGTAGTGTTTTAAAATAAGTAAAACTCTGAAAACATGTAACACTTAAGTTATGAATCATTTATACCATAATGGAAGTGAGTTCTAGACCTTTTCCATTGGGTACATTTTGATAGAGAGAAATGGAGGAAAAGTACAGAAAGTTATTGAACGCTGGTTGAGGAGGGAAGGGGAATGAGAGTGGGTAGAGGAGAAGAGTTCAGAGGAAGAACTAGTGTTCTGAGAAGTTGACAGTTTTAACAATGTCATTCTTCTTTCTTTTCTGTTCCTGAGGCTATTTATTTATGCTTAGGTAATTACCCATTACAGTGAGTAAATTTCTGGTTGAAAATTTTACTGTGGTTTCCGTTAGGCTGTAATTATTTGAAAAGTCTTGATTAAAAATAGTAACTTGAAACACAAATATTTAACCTTGGCTATAAAGCAGCCATCTTAATAGACTTCCATTTTTTCTATTCAGATCCAGTACAACGTTTTAAAGGAGTAACATGCTTTAAGGCATCATTTGGCTTAATGGGAGATGCTACTTCAGAAAAGACATTAGCTAAATTCGACAGCAGCATAATTCATGATGATTGACATATGAGACTGGGCATCCATGTTCTCTTCATAAAGAGTAGGGGGCATTTGGCTTCAATTGAACATTTACTTATCAGCATTTGCGCTACTGGTTTCCAGGCACTGTCTAAATTACTGCTTCTGGCATATGGTACAGAGAACCGAGACAAATTCCATCTTGGAGGAGGTAACCAGCCTTTACCTAATCTATTAGATTTGCTAGCGTTAGGCTGGCTGATGCGAGGACTTAAATGGAGCCATGGCAACATAGGAGATCTGTGCAAACTCAGGAAGGCTGGCATTCTGGGGTATGTTGGGCTTATTGCTTAGCTGGAAGGAAATATGCCACAATGGTTAGAGGAAAATGGGCTCCTGTTCCAAACCTGTGTTTCCAGCAACTTTGAAGTGGTTTGTGAAGTTATATTTCAGGCTATACAATCTCATAGCAGGTGTTAACACAACGGTAACTGCTTTGTTAAGTTTCCTTCAAAGCTTGTTCAAGGACTTAGCACCAGTGGAAGTGTCTGATGTTTGGGGATCACTTGCACTGTTGCAGATACAAAGTGATTCATACCCTCATCCCCACCCAAGAACAGTCACTTCTGGTCAGAAAGAGGTAAAATGAATCACTATGTCAAAGATAGCCCAGGAAGGGAGAAAGACTTGGGACAGTGCTAACTATCCAGATGGGGGCTGGGCAGTTGGAACACAACACAACGTGGACAGAAAGTGTCACTTCTCAGCAGGTGTGTGGGATGCCCTGTGGGAAGTGGGTAAGAATCATGGGACTGTGCAGTCAGAGTAATAGAAACACGCAATACTGATGCTTGCTTTGTGCTTCTAAGGGAAATGTTAGCTAAACAATGGGGGTGTAGGGATGTGCTTCCTTTATATACAAAGCTGGACATTTGTCCTATCTTGTGGAGAAGAGCATTGACTAGCCGGTATGGTTAGGAGTGATATGGAGGAAGAATTGAAAGCAGTTTCATCAGACAATCAGAAGGAAAAGTGGCTTATATATTTGATCCGGTTATAATGATACCATCTTACAATCATTTTGCCCTTTTCCCCACTTATCAACTTCCGTTTTCTGAACTAAAACCTTATGATTCAACCAGAAATTCTGCTTGACTGGCATTTGAATAGACCAGAGGTGAATGGCAGGGGAATAGGGCTCAGCCTCCACCACTGCCTCTTTCTCTCTGCAGTTTTTACAAAGTGAATACTCCCCAGAGGGGAATCAGACTCCTGTCAATCATCAATAACTTCTCTAAATTTGTTAAACACTACATTTTTCCCAGTATTCAGCTGCTGCAGGCAGCATTGGCTGTGAGATGAAGCAGAGCAGTAGTTTAGGGGAACACATTCAGCTACAAGGTGACAGGCACAGCGACGAGATAGCTGTGTCCCACTTGCTCTCTGGACACCATGGTAACTATCCATAGGTCCCTCATGACCTTCTGTAGTATGGCTACCCATAATGCTTCATGCTCTTCAGGAAGAGGAAAAAGAGACAGAGGGTGAGGAAGGGGTAGAAATCTGCTTTAATTGAGGGACACTTACCAAAGTGCAATGAAGCACCTCAGTGAAGAGGAAAGAGGGGAGAGTCTGTGCTTCCCCCCAATATCCCTAGTGCTCTTGTCCCAGTTTCCAAAGCTCCCTCCTCCTCCTCCAACTTCCCAGAAAGGGCTCCTAGGGCAGAGGAAATAGGGGGAAATTTACCCTATTCTCATGATTTAAAGACTTTCAATTAGAGACACAATTAGAAAAATGCTTAAGTCACCCAAAAACTATATTAAACAAATTTGGGGACCTATAATTCTGCACTGTATGTTGTATTTGTATAGAAGTATAGCATGTATGTGTATGCAAAATGTAATTGCATGGCATTTTTATTTTTTTAGTATGTAAAAGGGAACTTGTATAAATGAATTGATGTGAATTGAACCCCTATATGATGCCTCTCTACAAAGGCACACATCTAAACATGTGCTGATTAGCACCAGTAATTAGGTGACTTTAGAGCCAGAAAGGAACTTCTACAACAATAGATTTCTTTCACGTTTAAGGTTCCAAGAGTCTGTCCTTTGCTCAACTTCCTGTCTACCTTTGCTTCCAACATGCTCTGTGAGGTGAGTGTCTGGCCACAACTAGAAGGAAAAGAGCAGGAACCACCCCTTCGGCTGTCCTCTGTGGCCCTGCTGACCCAGAAAATGCAACACAGGGAGGTGAAAGGTGGTCAAGGTGAGCCAGCCTGGCCTTTATTTACACCATGAAGGGAAGCAGCTTCTTACAGAGACCAGCTGCAGCTCTGGTTCCACTTTGATGTGGTCTCACAGGTAACAGGTTTCCAATCAGCTGCCCCTTCTCTCTGCAGTTCCCAGATTCTCCAAACTGGTGGAAGACTGAAAAGGCACATTTGCTCCTTCCTTTTGAAAAAGGAAGAGGCCAGAATATGTGATAAGGTGAGCTGTTTGGAGTATTGAATGTAAGGATGGGGCAAGTTGGGGAGAGGGTACACATCATTTCTGGTGGACAGGACAGGGACAGTTCTAACTCTAATCAAGGTGATAAAGGGAGAGAGCAAAATAGACCGTTGACATGTGCCCTATCTGATCCCATAGCCCCTCCCAGCCCTCTGCCCACCTAGTCCTTCCTTCCTGTGGTGATTCTCATACTGGCTGCCAGGATTTGTAAGTAACCCCTGTCAAGATGGCAAATGACACAGAGAGTAAGGTGTTCCTTCTCAAGCACTTAGCACTTCACAGGGGTAGTCTCACAGTTTCTGATGCTTTCAGAGACAAAGGAAAGGCACATAAGGATAATGTGTCAGTCAAGGGAAGTTTCTGGGCCACATGGCTTCATGTTTCTTTTCAAATCACAGCCCAGGTCAAGCCTGTCTTCTTTTATAAGGAGGAGGGAGGCCAAGGGGAAAATAGAGGAAGCACCTCCCTCTCTTGTTTCAGGAACCTCCTTTGTCAGAAATTGGAGGTGTAAGTCACCTTTTGAAAAATAACAGGGTTCCTTATCTGCCCTCATTTTCCAAATTTCTTTGTTTTTTATACATGGAATTCTTTAATTTCTTAGAACCATTAGGAAGCAGGCCCCTAAAATATGGCCCCAGCCCATTTAAACATATAAGTCTATTTCTCTGACTTTCCTCAACAATTCATGCCTTCCCCTCCACACAACCTCCAGAACATTCACCCAAGGCTGTTGAGAGCCAACTGTTTCTAGTTTCTGTTAAAAAAAAAAAATTACAAGTATCCTGGCTAGATGTGGTGGCCAGCCAAGACACCAGCATTGTTTGCTTTCACGGGACAAGGGGACTTTCCGTGTCAGTTTTCTCCATGTTATTTAACTGGGAAGATGACCTACATTCCACAGCACAAAGGCCTGAAGTGATGTTACATGAGGAACAGTCTTCAAAACTACTTGCATCAGAATGACCCGGGGAACCTGTTAGCAGGCCAATTCTTGGAATAGGAACACGACTATAAGGGCACTGATGCTTGATTACTTCTGGATTAAAGGCCATTATCTCTCCTGAGAGCAGGCAACTCCATTTGAGAGTACGATTACACTGTTGCTTCTTAGAGATTTTCATATAAATCCCTGCAGGGCAGGAAGATCCATCATATTTAGGGTGTTGAGGGATCAAGGCAATGGCGAATCTATGTCCATCCAGACAACACCTGGCACTGTCCAGCCTGGGGACACTCCCCCCCCTCCCCCCCACACACACACTCTCAGACCTAATAGCAGGCAGGCACACTTAAACTTCTTCTGCCTGTAGTTAGGCCCTGAAGTAGCATGGCCCTTGAAGCATGCAGTCAAGCACTGCGAAGATTCCCTCACCCGCTACTGTTCTCTTTTCACCCTAGATTCACACTTGACTGAGACACCCATGAGAACACAGCCACCAGAAAAAGCATCCCTACTACCCAAGGCTTAAATCATCATTGTTATCATCATTTAGGGCTACATCAACCATTCTAAGAAGGCAGCATAACCTGTATTCAAAGTCTGGTAGGAACAACTAGGTAGTGTAATGCAGACTACTTCTCTGTGACTCTATTTTTCCTTCTGTGAAACAGAGAGAATGGAAGAATCTGTCTCTTAGAATTGTTGTGAGAATAAATGAGGCTGTATGTACCTTTCTTAACACCCAGGTTGGCATACAATAAGTTCTCACTAAACAGGATCACAGTATCTTTGTGTTAACACTCTTTTCAGTAGACACTAGAACATTTCCCCCACCTCGGTGCTGACTCAGGCTGGTGGCTGGGCTCTTGTAGAGCCTGCCCTATACCCAGACCTAGCCACCTGCGGGCCATAAAACTGAAACGGGAGGCAGCTAATAAATACTAGCTATAGTAATTACACGCGAGGCCTGAAGTCCCACCCCCCCCAACAGGGATTTTCCCTGCCTGGCTGTCCCCTGCAGATGAGTGGGGTGCTGGGGGGACACGCAGTGGGGAGGGCGGCTCAGTAGCACTTCTCAGAAGCTCCTTGCTGTGCTCAGCAGACACTCATCTAGATAAACTGCAGCGAGAACAAAGGCAAGAGGACAAGCTCAAGTTTCCTTTTCTGAGCTCAGGACCAGCTGAACAAGCTTCCTGTTACTCTGAGCGCTTCCCTGACTGAGGCGAACTTTCTTTCAGATTTGGTCACCGGCCTCTGGCTTTCCCGTGTGAGTCAGCGCGGCTGCCCTGGTGCCCCGCAGGCCCGGGAGTCCGCTCGGCAGTTTCCCGGCCTCCCCAGGTAATCCCCCTCCGGCCCCGCGAGCGTCCCCGCCCACGCCGCGTGGCTCCAGCTGCGCGGGGGACATGAGTCACGCACGTCCTCCCCAGCTGAGCTATTATTGGAATGCACGCACGCAGCGCATGCTGCTTCCTGGATTTCACAGCCGGGTGCTCGGGACCAGCAAATCACACTCCTGGGCTAGAACTTGCACTTGGACATCGCAACGTGGTTTGCGCTGAAATCGGAAAGTTTCTAAGAAAGGTGCCCCGTCAGGCTTTTCCGCAACATCTTGTCCCTAGCATCGGTCTCCTGTCTTGGCTGGCCAGCGTGTGGCTGGCAATATGCTGGCCTGTTATATAGGAGCTTCACAAGAAATCACGGTGGAATTCTGGGTTAAGTTTCAAGGAAGACCCTGTAAAATGGAAAGCAGGAAGGAGCGTGATTAAGAGATGGGGCAGGAGAAATCTCTTTGGGCAGACACACCTGGGGAGTAAATAAGGCGGTGAGAGGGCATGGGAAGATGCAGAAAGCTAAGAGAAAAGACCTCGGGAAAAGAACTAGGGAGGAAAAAAGCTTGGGCTACAATGCAGAAGGGAGAATGATTTGGGCTTATTTACATGAACCTGAAATATTGAAGTAAATTTCAATTGTGAAGCTCCTTCTCGGTGCTTAGGTGATTGATAGCCCATATTGTCAGGGTACTTGCTACTTCCAGGCATCACCTATAAGGAACCCTACAAGATGGTTCAGTTCCTTTTTACAGATGAGAAAACCAAGGCACAGGGAGGTGAGGTCTGAGCAGTCTGCTTTCATGTGCTACCCTCTGTGCTCAGGGCAAGAATGGATTTTTCTTTTCAAGCTGATATTTGAAGGCAGAGAAGATAGATTCAGTTCATTGATCCTCCTGTGAATCCCCATGTAAGTCTCATCACTTTATGCCTGGTCTTGGTTTCTGCCCAGCTGGCCTGGATTTCGGGGAAGTTCTGGCAGTGGTTGCAGGCAAATCATCTTGTGGGAGTCTGGGTCCTGATTTCCAGAGTTCTAGTTCCATGCTAGCCTGACTCTGGCTGATTCCTCATTTCCTCTCTCTTGGTAAGGATATCAGAACGTAAACATAACAAACTAGTCTTTGCTAGAGCATTTTCAGATCTTAAGAACTAAAACAAAAAAGGAAAAAAGCAGCTCCTGGGAGGAGAATCCTGGAAGGGCTGCAGGTGGCTGTGACTTAGCAGTTGGCTTGCAGAAAGAGAATGAGGAGGGAGAGATGAGAAACCCCTCTTTAAGGTGCAAACACATATAGCATCACAGGATGCCTGAGAGTTACCTCTGTCATGTCCTTCTCCCAACAGGCCAGGGAAAGGGACCCTGTGACACACTTCACCTGAAAGATGGTACTGTTACAGGGCACTTCCATAAATAATGCCCATTCTGTCTTATTCTACCTCTATATAAAAGTGTGATCCTGAATCTCTTTCTCCTAAGGTAGCCTCCTCTGCTACTTGAATGCTGTTAGCTGAATTAACATGAGAAGAAAGTTTAAATTTGCTCTTCATACATTGGGCACAGAGCTCATACGTAGAGTTTAGGATGGTTAAGGGAATGGTAGGGATTTGAGGTATCTTATTTTTCTTGAGCTGAATACAAGCTGAAGGAGACTAGAAATCTCTAAAGAATGGCTAACCATAAACTGGATTACTGCTTTCTATCAGAATTGTCCAAAGATACACAACTGAGCATTTTTCTCCCACTGTCCAGCCCACGCCAGCATGGCCCTGGTCCAAAGAATGAAAGGTGAACTTAAGATAACCACATAGGACACTTAGTGAACACCTAGTAAGAGCTTTGCTGGAGTCTCCTCTCACTCTCCCTTGAGAGAGGTTACTATACCCATTTTTTTTTTTCACATAAAAAAAACTGAGGCACAAAAAACCTTTGAAATCCATCTGATGTAAAAGTCGTTGCTTGAATACATCTCTAATAAATAGACAGCTCCAGTGATTACAGTAAATGACTTTTATAAAAATGAAGCAATTCAATTGATGATAAAATCCAAACAAATAGCTCTATTGGAATAAGGACTAAAGGGAATGGGAAGTTAGTTTGTGTGTGTGTGTGTGTGTGTGTGTGTGTGTCTATGTGTGTGATGAAGACAGGCAAGAATGAAAGGGAGGCCTCAAAAGCACTTCGGTTAAAACCTTTCTTGCTTTCATATACTGCATTAGAACTACTTAACTGGAGGTAAAATGCATTTTTAACCACTAGTAATGCAAAGAAGAACCCAGTCACCACACTGTTTCGACCAAAGTGTTATCACCAAATATCTGTGCCAAAAAGTAACCATTTTGCCAAAAGTAGGTATGGACCTCCCTGAATTAGAATCTCCTTTTTCTCCTTCTGCTCTTCAGGTTTCTGTGTCTCCAAGTTACAGGAGAAGCATTGCACACACACTTTTGGGTGTTTCAAACTTTTCAACATGACCTCCCTAAACACCTCCCCCAACAACCTTTTCAAAATACAGACCAGAAGTAGCTTCTGCCACATCAGTTCAAATTTCACATTGGGTCAGAAGCCTTCAGAGACTAAAATGGCTTGCAGTAGGCATATATATATATAATTGTAAAGATGATTCAGAAAATTTAAGAAGGATCTGCAATCTTTCAATCCAAAGTAGACTGACATATCAGTTTAAATAATGAACACCAGAAGTCTATTTAGTATTTTTTTTTAAGATTTATTTATTTATTTGTGTACACAGAGCTGCAGTACAGGCCAGAGGTGCGGGGGCGGTGAGAGGATTCACCAGAGACAGAGTGGGGAGCAGAACAGGAAGATCAATGAAGTACACTGCTGAGGGGAGCAACGGGAGGGTCAGGAGAGGTCTGCCACGCCATGTGGTCACCTCTGGGGCGGGGATCAAACTCATGCTGAGGTGGCTTTAGCTTCTTAGTGCTGTGCTTTAACCCGCTGCACCACCAGGGAGGGCCCAGTGTTTAGTATTTTTAAATACAATTCTAGCCTTCTTGAACTTTTTTCTTTATGATCAACTTCATATTATGAATATTTGTGGAACTTTCCACCAAGAGAACTTTCCACGTCCTCACCAAGAGAACTGTTAAAAAAGAAAACAATTCTTGATGTAAACTCCAAATAAAACTGGTCAGCAACATTTTAAACTAAATTTTGAAAAATCAAAATGGATTTCTCTCTATAAAGTTACTAGTGAATCAAGACCGAAATGATACCGCTTCTTAAAGCATTGAATTAGAATAAATGAGAACATCAGTGCACTTCCACATTCATATTTCAATTAGTTAAAGCTTCTTAGTTTCTCTCCATTTCACATTAAATATAAAGAAGTGCTATGAACTGGTAGCAAGATTTTCTATATTTCTGCACCTTCTTTTTTTTTCCCCAAAGATTTATTTATTTATGCATACAGAACTGGGGTGCAGGCTAGAGCTGCAGTGGTGGTGAGAGAATCCACCAGAGACAGAGTTGGGAGCAGAACAGGCAGGTCAAGGAAGTACTCTGCTGAGAGGAGCAGCAGGTCAGGAGAGGTCTGCCGTGCCTTATGGATCACCTCCAGGCCAGGGATTGAACTCACACTGAAGCAGCTGCAGCTAGCTTGCAGTGCTGGGTCCTACCCCATTGCACCACCAGAGAGGGCCTCTGCACTTTCTTAAAGGTCATGGTGACAGTAAGGTGATGCCATTGTGGAGGGTGAGAGTGCCCTGCCAACATCACCCTTGATGGCTGCAGCTTTATAATCTCCCACAAAGGAAAATTGACCCTTGCAGTGGAACATCTCTGCTGTAAACTTTTGAGTAGTTCTTTGTGAGAAAGGAAGCTACAGGTCTCGCTTTTATGGCTTTCTGAGCAAGCCTGGAAGCAGAACAGTGTTTGAGCAAGGGCAAGAGTCAAATGATTGTTAGAAGAGTTTTAAACCCTCCCCTCCTCTTTCCCTGCCTTCATCCACTCATTTACCTTCTTAGTTCAGGAACAAATAGGTAAGCAAAGAAGGCCAACTTCCTCCTCCCTCCAAAATTACCCATATTTTAAGTAGTGTTGAGGAAGGAGGATTAAGCATCAGAAGACCATTCTGTCTTAAAGTTTGGGTCACAGTTTTCTCAGAGTCAGTATTTGCATCTATAAAATGGGGGTAATAATATGTCTCACTGAAAAACCAGCAAGATGAGAGCTGGTATGAAGCTATTTTATCCATCACCTTGGTTATTTTAAATCCTGGTTGATACTGTCTCCCACTCCTTTTACTCTTTAAAGTATAATTCAAACTGCAGTTCATCTCCGCAGCCACAGGCACTCCAAATAGATTATTTGGAAAAAGCAATTACCCTTCAAAACTGGATTCTTAAGGAGACATGAGACCATGCTGAATTTTATTTACTATTCCTTGAATTTATTTTTCATTTAGTTATTCATTTCCTTATTGCCATTAATCCTCTCTAGTCTAAAAAAATTACAGTGATCTCTTTAGGAGTTTGATTTGGTTGGGCTGTGGTAGGAATATTAATAAAAAGACCTTATGTGTCATGTCCTGAAAAATATGAAGAAAAGTGATCACAGTATTCTGTATAAAATATTGAATATAGGTATACAATGAGGGGGGAGGGGCAGACTATAGAATTTTCCTGCAGAGAAGGAACTTTTAAGCCAAGCCTCACCCCTCCCCCAGAGAAAGCTCTCACTGCAAAGACAGGTTGGGGGAGGGGAGCAACCGAACAGCCAGAGCTTAAGCCGTGAGCATCCAGTGATGATCCTTTGGAAAGATAAGCAGAGACACTGAGGACTTGAGCGAACAGGATGTAGAGTCTAGGAAAGCTAGAGTCAGTTCTTAATTGTGACTTCATTAGTAAGAATGTGCACATTCCAGTTCAAGGAATGATATTCTTTGGTGATATTCCAAAAACCTGGGGCAGTTCCATTCTTTCGGCGTTTCCAGTCTTCCGCTGGCCTCAGTCATCATGAGTAAGCAGCTCACTGGTCATAGAGTACACCAGAGCACAAGAGGCTATGAGACCCTCCAGCCCAACCTTTAATTTCATACTGAGGGGCTGCTGTGGTAGCAAGGCTTGGCGCATGGTCTCTATGGGTAAAGGAGCCCTGAAGCCCTCAGTGGCTTTTTCAGGCTTTGAATGATCTTTCTAAAGCATTTGCAGTGTGGCAACCAGGTGCAGGCAGGAAGGGAGGCCTGGGGCCTGTCTTCACTCTTTCTGGGCTCTCTGGCATTCTCCCGTGTTTGGGCCTCTGCTGCCCACACACACGCCAGGTGTTGCCATAGGGCATGCATGTAAGCCCACAGGTGTCAATCATAGATGCTAATGGCCAGGGGCAGACAAAAATCTGATCACTCCCTTTTACCCTACAGGGGCTCAGGCCCAAAGACGTTGGTGTAGAGAACACAAACTGTAAAATCTAAAAGGAATGTCTTCTCTGTAAGTGACCGATAGTCAGGTTTGAAACAGCTTTGCAATATCCTGACTTTTTCCCCTCAGGTGTCAATAGGGTAACTACCCAGGGTTGTAGGCAGCACCCCAGAAGCTGCTCTCTGGAGCAGGTCCTGCTTCCGGCCTGCCTGCTGAGAGGGGAGCAGCAGGTCTGTCAGCATCTTAGGAGCAAGCTGTCTGCTTCTGAGCTCAGCTCAGGGTTTGTTTAAGGGGCACAAGCTGAAGGGCCATACAATTCTAGCTTTTGCATTTGGAGAAGGAAAATGTCTTGGTAAGAACAACAACAACAACAACAACAACAAAGCAGCTCAAAATGAAAGGAACAAAAGGCATCTAGTCAGAGCACAGGTCCCTTTTACTTCCCACCTACTCACTCCCCTGCACATTCTTCTTGCTTCCAGCACTTGCCTGACTTCTGCCTCCACTGCTTATTTCGAAATGCCGCAGAAACAGTTGCGAAGGACTGTCATGTAGGCAAGCGATCCAGTATCCCTTTTGAGGATGAGAGGAGCCAGACAGAAACCATGTTAAATTTGACAAGAAAGGGAGAATCCCCTACCCCAAGTCCTTCACTGGGTCCTTGAGCTAGCAGTCACATCTGGTAGTCAAAAACACACACTGCCCCAAGGGAAGTCAGGGCAGCCAAAGGCTCCTGTGTCTTCTGCCCCATTATCTGCTGCTCCCCAAGCTATCAGAGCCAGCAGCAGTGTGGGGATCGGGCTGTGCACATCACAGCTTCAGGTCTGACTAAAAAGGATGCTGCCTTCCTTCTCTACCTTCTTTCCCACGCAGGCCTGTTGGGAGAGAATCCTGGCCGGAAAAAGTACATTGCAGATCACAATGGATCACTGAAAATCTTTCCACCTTGCTTACTGACTCAAGTCCTTTCCCTGTTTTCACACGTCCACACCTAGTTTTTAATAGATTAAAAGGAAATTAATTTGTACTCATACCTAAAAAGTAGAGCACTTATGAGTACAAAGTCTAATCTATTTTTCTGCTTCACTTTCTATTTGATATTTTGTGATGATTTGAGTTTTATTTTTGTACTATAAAAAGAATCGTTTTGTGTGCCTCAGAGTCTCTTAAATACTTGCAAGACAGATCACAGATTTCCATTCGCAGACTGAAAAAGACCATGTATGCTTGGGTAGTAAATGCAAGAGACCAGCTTTTAGAATCACAGGCATTTGTTAAGTACCTACTATTCTGTAGAACTCTGGAGACAAAAAAACATGAAAGATACACACCTACCTTCTACTAGCTTAAATTATTTTCAATAAAACTTCCTCCCTATGAGAAAATACAATGCTAATCAATATTTAATTCCCAAGTAATTAATTTTTAAGAGGATGAAGGTACCTGAGTAACTACAAATTTCTATGCAATTATTGGTGATCTAAATATTTAGAAAAGAACAAATCTACTTTATCTAACTGTAAACCTGAATCCTTGACAGAGGTCAGTTTTGAGATAAATTTATCAGATACCTACAACGAAACGCCCTATTGAATATTTGCCATAGCCAGGCGTAAGACTGGAGATTAAAAGGGGGAACAAGGACTTAGTGTCATCTTGTAGGGTTAGGTAGGGTTTGGGTAGGGAATTAATGAGCAAAGAAGACAATGATGAGGCCAAGATGGAAGGCTAGAGCAGTGATTTTCAGCATATAAAAATAGCATGAGACCTTCTGTGTTTATTAAAAAGACATTGAACTTTACTAATATGTAACAAGTACAGATAGATCAGAGTAGCACAGATGTATAATATGCATATGTATGTGTTTATATGTATCTGTATACTCACATGTAGCATATACTTGTGTAGGTTCCTGTGAACTGGCTACCAGCTGGCCACACATGGGCAGCTGTGACCCACTGGCTATCTGCAAATCACAGCAGCGCATTCTTTGACTACCTATGGCGTATAGCCCGAATCACGAGGCAGGCCCGAGATGCCGAAGTCACTGTTAAGCTGATTACTTGACTCTCTCCATGGTGGTCTCCCATAACTCTGCCTATGATAACATCAAGTACTTTGCTGACGCAAATGGCTCTTGACGTATGGTCCTGATGTCCCCTTCCCTGTGCCTTGTCACTGAGAAAACTCTGTTCCCCCATGCCTATCCTACCTTCCAGATCTTATTCCTCATACCATTGTTGCACATCTGGCTTTTGCTAGCCTGTGTGCTTTCAATAAATGGCTCAAGTAGCAGAACCTTGCCTTGCAAACTCTCATTGTGTTCTCTCCACAGAGTGCCAACAAAGTTCCTGTGGCAACATACTTGAAATGTGTTTTATACATATATACACACATATGCTAATAATATATTATATCTTTATGTATATAAATCATATTTGTGTCATAGGTCTGTATTTATATACACACACTATATATATGAAACATTTTTTAATGGGCTATGCCAGTTAAAAATAAGAGGCTACCAATGGAAAGAAGAAAGAAGGGTAAAAGTGAAGGCAAATTTAGCATGGTTCAAATTGAAAGTGAGGATAGACTAAGACAATATCAAAGCCAGCTGAGGGAATACAATCCAGTCATTCTCCAAAGATGGTGACTGATTCCTTCCTTCCTCCTCTGTAGGCACGTGCTGTTTGGCTTTCAAGGGTTAAAGCCCATTTCTCCTCCACTTGACTTAAACCTTGGTGAACTTTCCCCGATCAAGAGCCTAGCACAGATCGCCTTCTGTGCCCAGCCACCTGGAGTACTTTCAGGCTCCACTTCTTCCTTGGGAAGCCACAGCATATGGAGCCTGGCATCCCGACGATGAGCTGTGAGGAAGCCTGAGGCAGCTAGAGCCAGGCAGAAGGGCACCAGGGCACCAGATGTGAGTGGGGAGCCTCTTGGATTTTTTGACCCTGCCATTGAGCAACTAAATGCAGCTGGTGGAACTGGCTGACCCCACAGGGAGCAGAGGAGCCCAGCTGGGACTTCCCTGATTTCCAAACCCACAGAACTGTGAAAAAAGGGGAGTTCTTGTTTTCATCCACTAAGTTTTGAATGTCACTTGTTCCATGGCTGTAGATAATAGAGCAGTCATAGCTCACAGTTCAGGAATTAGCTATGGACCCAAATATATTTACCGACACTCTTCTGTTTACATGTTGCCACCTTAGGAAAAACAAAATCTGATGGTCAACAGTATATAGTCAGTAAAATCCTGGGGCTAGGATAAGCCCAGAAGACAATGGCATCATGGTATCAAATTAACAAAGTATTACTTTTTTTTTTTTTTAAGATTTATTTATTCATACAGAACTGGGGTACAGGCCAGAGATGCGGAGGGTGAGAGGATTCACCAGGAACAGAGTGGGGAGCAGAACAGGCAGATCGACGAAGTACACTGCTGAGGGGAGCAGCGGGCGAATCAGGAGAGGTCTGCCACGCCATGTGGATCTCCTCCTGGGCAGGCAGGCGGGGATCGAACTAGTGCGGAATCGGAATTGGCTCAAACCTCTTAGTGCAGTGCTTTAACCGCTGCGCCACCAGGGAGGGCCCAACAAAGTATTACTTTAAAAGACAGTTGCCGGTGTGTACAAAGCACTTAGGATTTTGGTATTTTACGTCCAGGAATCTGAGTGCTGATTATTATTTTGCTTTTCCTTAGGTCGATTTTCTCCCTTTAATTTTTTGGGCTGTTTCATTCATTGGCTATGTGGTCTCATTTGCTGATTAGGTTCCTTCTCGTTGTCAAGGTGGAACACCTAGGAACTACATTTCCCAGCCTCCCACTGCCAGAAGTTTTGGATCAGTCACATGCTGACAGCCAGAATTACTTGAGTGAGATTTGAAAGGTAGGAGAGGTAAAGGTCTGCTTCTCTGTCACAAGTGGGCAGAGAGACGGGTTTCAGCAGATAACAAGGTTTGTATTGGAACCCAGATGTTTTTCTGTGAATCATCCACCTCAGTGATAGATGCAGATGAGATCACCAACAACAGTTTCCTGTAGTCCTTAAAACTTCCTGCCTTTGCAAGCTAGCAACAAACTTGAAGTCTTGTCTTTTCCTGACCTTCCTTCCTCCAACCCATCTAGGAATTTTGTTGCGCTCAACTCCTTCTGTTAAATTCCTTTCCTGGCTGATAGTGGACTCTGACTTTTCTTACTAATTCCTACAAGATAAATCTTAATCTCATTTTACAATGAAACGTCAAGATGATGCAAATTTCTTTTTATATAACTTCCTGTTTTCTTTTTCCCAAACAAACGGCACAATACTCTTCCATAACATTTTGAATACAAACACAGCTGACATTCACAGAGGGAGATGTTTATGAAGAGCTCATAAAATGGGAAGGTGTAATAAAATGTATAGTTGAAGCTTCTAGAGGCAAGGGCAATTAGCATTGTCTTACTAATTAATCAAGGAAAATTTTACTAGGGTCATGGTGACAAGATTTTAGCAAATGACAGAACACTTATATTTGAATTTTTATAAACAATGTGGTAGACAGGGTAACATCCCACAAAAGCTGTTCATCTCCTAATGTCTGGGACCTGAAGATATGCTTCCTTATTAGCAAGAGGACTTCAGTTGTGACAGCATAGGGCCTGGAGAGAGGGAGAGACTCCAGATTTGCCAGTTGGGACCAAGCTAGTCAAATGAGTCCTTAACCCTGGAGAACTGCAGTCAGGGAGATGTGTGTCTACAGGAGAAGAGCCCGAGATGCAAAATGCTGCCTTTCAAGGTAGAGGCAGGGAGGTCTGTGCACCCAGGACTGTGGGTGACCTCAGGAGCAGGAAAAGAGGAGAAGCAGATTGTTCTCTGAAGCCTCCAGCAGGAAGGTAACCTGCTGACACCTTGACTTTACCCAGCAAGATCTCTGCCAGACTTCTGACCCCTAAAGTTCTAAGATAGTGAATTTGTGTTGCTTTAATCCCCTAAGTTTCCAATCATTTTGGCACTGTGGAATAAAGGATTATTATAAACCACAAAATTCTCCATGCGATATTTAGGAATTGAAAATTCCTTCTGTTTTGAAATTCAAATTTATTAAATTTTTTAATAACAGCGTTGAGCTATAATTCACATGTTACACATTTTACTCATTTATTTTTTGTTTCTTTCTGTGGATCATTTGTTGAGTTTGTCCTTCTTGTTCTTTCTCTGCCAAATTTGTACTGTCACCCCCTGTCACACAGGCAGGCGGTGATGAATTAAAATTTAACTGAGTCCCGTGTTTTACCTGGAAGCCCATCTAGTAGGATTGCAGAGATTTTCTACATGTCTGCCTGGAAACCTGTATCAAGTTTTGGCAGTTGCTGTGTTTCAGATATTTAAAATAGGCAATTTACCCATTCTGTTTCATTTGATCTTCACATATCTTTGATGTAGCTATTACTATGGCTGTTTTATAAATGGAATAACTGAATATGCAAAAAATTACACAATTTGTGTAAAGCCACTTTTAGCCAGTGGATGAGCTGGTGGTGAGTTATGCCCATTTGACTCCAAAGCCTATTACACTAAGTTATCTCTGTCTAGTTTTCCAGGCTGCCACACCGTTTCTTAGCCTGCTTTCACTGCTGGAGCCCCCAAAGTTAGCCTCTACAGCTGTTTCCACATCCTCCCCACCCACTCCCTTCTGTAGCCTGCTAATCTGATTTCTGCCCCTCCTCTTTTATACTACTGAAACTACTTTCTTAAAGGTCACACTGATGCCAGTAGTTCTTATTCACCACCCTTCTCTAAACTCTCAGTGGTAGGTGAATTTGCTCTCTTCCCCTCCCTTTTTCAAGCATACTCCCAATCTTCCCACACCTCACATGCACCAGGTTTCAGTGTTGTGGTACTGAATCTGCTTTGCCACTCTAATGATTCCTTCTTGTGATGGTAAATTTTATGTGTCAGCTTGACTAAGGGATGTCCAGATAGCTGGTAAGTAGTTATTTCTGGGTATCTCTGTAAGTGTTTCTGGAGCAGATTAGCATTTAAGTCTTGAGGCTGAGTAAAGATCACCCCCCTCACATGTGGGTGGCATCCCACCCATTCAGGGCTGGAGTGGAAACCAGAAGTGGGGGAAGGAATAACTTGCTTTCTGCATGACCTGGGACTTCTAGCTTCTACTCTTGGGCCTCACACTTCTGGTTCTGGCACCTTCTGTCCGGGACTGGGACTTACACCTGGTTCTCAGGCCTACTGGCTTGGACTGGGACTGTATTACTGGCTCTCCTGCCGACCACAGATCTTAGGATTTCGCAGCTTCCAGAATTTCATGAGCTACTTCTGGATCTCAGATGTCTGACCCTTCATAATCAATCTTTCTATCTACATACTTCCCATTGGTTCTGGCAGACTAATTTACATCCATTTCTGTACACTCCTAACTCTTCAGGTTTGTCTGAGACAGGCTAGTTCTGCTTGCCCTCACTTTTCTTCTCACTGCAAAATTCCCTTGGAAATCCTACTGTCCCAGCTTCAGCTTCCATCTCTGTTTCCAGATATCCCTGTCCTCCCCATCTTCGCCCCCCACCCCTGTGTCCTCTTATACCAGCTCCCTGCTGGGCTGTCCCAGGCACTGAAATCTAGATTCACCTAACCACCCACATTGGCTGCGCTGCCCTTCCTCCCCATGTGTCAAAGGCCTGGCTGCTTTCCCTACACAGGTCTAAACCTCAACCATTTCTGACTCTTGTCACCTTGCCTATGTGAGGTAGTCAAGGAGATCACAGAGCATTATGATCTTCTGGATATCGTTCACATTCCTTTCTTCCTCTCTACTGCACGGTTCCTGCTCCAGGTTTTGGATATTGCCAGCTCCTGACCCCAGGTCACCACATAGGGGCCCACCTGGAAGAATTACAGACACCTGCCCCCAGCCCCACCC
>NW_004567108.1:40348420-40424847 GCF_000260355.1 Condylura cristata
CTGCCAGCCATGTGGTCACCTCCGGGGCAGGTGGGAATCAAACTCATGCCGAAGCGGCTTTAGCTTCTCAGTGCAGTGCTTTAACCCGCTGCGCCACCAGGGAGGGCCCAAAAGCTTGTAACTCTTGTTCAGTTCTATCAGCTTTCTATGTCTGCTAAAACAAATTACCACAAACTTGGTGACTTAAGAGGGCACAAATTAATTCTGTGGTACTGCTGGATCTCAGCTGTCTGAAGATATAGAATGAAATGTCTGTCCTTCTGGAACTCCTGAGGGGGGATGTTTTTGCGATTTCCATCTTCTGGAAGCAGGCCCCATTCCTTTATTAGTGGCCACGTGTTATGACCTTTGCTGCTCCTGCTTCCCTGTCACATTGTGTTCTCCGCTTCTGTAAGTCAGATCCTCTGTACCTGCCTACCGCAAGGACATGCGTGATGACATTTACTTGGAAAATCTGGGGCAAATCTCCAAAATCTCTTTTGCTATGTAAAGTAACATTGACAGGGTCACATGATTAAGCCGCGGCTATCCTTGAGGGCTATTAGTTCACCTGTCCTGCCAGGTGATTCTAGTTTGTAATCAAGTTGTAATAGAACTGAGCAGCCTTCTTCTGAGATGCTTTCTCCAGTCCAGCTTGCCCACTATGACTGAATTTGCCTTCTCTGTTATGATGTGGCCCCAGATGAAATGCTACAAAGTTCTCCTCTGCCCTTAGAATATACTCTAATCTCTCTGATGCAGAACTCAGCTCAGCATACACAGACTTGGAGACTCCCGACTTGCGTGAACACTTTCTTCAGGTAAGCTTATTTTCTCAGAATGTGCCTGGCATTCTCACTGGCTTGTTCTGCGCTACTTCACAGACAGGCAAGCCCTTCCTCATCCCCCTGTGCTTACTCAGCTCTTCCCCAGGCACCAACCTCTATTTTCACAGGCTACTATGAAACAGTACCATGGAATAGGTGACTTAGGCAACTACCTAGATATTTATTCTCACAGTTGTGGAGGACAGAAGTCCACAGTCAAAGTGTTGACAGGGTTGGTTCTATCGAGTGTGGCGAGGGGAGGACCTTGCCTTAGCCTTTTTCCATGGCTCGTACTTGGCAGCCTTTCCCCTCTGTTTTCATGTTTTCTTCTTTTTATTCATATCATTTCTGCTTTTTACTTATTTGGTTTTTTTTTATTTTTATTTTTTAAAGATTTATTTATGGATACCGAACTGGGGTACAGGCCAGAGATGCGGAGGGTGAGAGGATTCACCAGGGAGAGACTGGGGAGCAGAACAGGCAGATCGAGGAAGTACACTGCTGAGGGGAGCAGCGGGCGGGTCAGGAGAGGTCTGCCCCGCCATGTGGTCACCTCCGGTGCAGGCGGGAATCAAACTCATGCAGAAGCGGCTTTAGATTCTCAGTGCTGTGCTTTAACCTGCTGTGCCACCAGGGAGGGCCTTTACTTATTTGCTTTTTAAAGAATTATTGATGCATGCATACAGAACTGGGATTACAGGCCAGAGGCACAGGGTCAGTGAGAACATTCACCAGAGACAGAGTGGGGAACAGGCAGACTGATGAAGTGCACTGTAAGGGGAGCAGTGGGTGAGGCAGGAGAGGTCTGCTGTGCTGTGTGGGTCGCCTTCCTGACTGGGGATTGAACTCATGCTGAAATGACTGTGGCTAGCTTCAATCTGCTGCGCTTTTAACTCATTGCGCCACCAGGAAGGGCCCTCATTTTCACTTTTTATAAGAACACAGCTCATACTGTTTTAGGATCCACATTAATCACTTCATTTTTAACCTGATGATCTCTGTAAAGACTCTGTGTCCAGATAGGAATATCGAGTACCTAATATCTGAAGTTCTGGAGGTTAGGATTTAAGCATGTGAATTTGGTGGGATACAACCTATAACCCTAGGCTTTCACAGTCTTGGTGTTTCCTAAAGACTCTTTTGCCTCCTCTGTAATTTAGGTTGAAATCTTTGCTTTATCTAAATAATACAGTTTGTGTTCATTTGGAAATAACAAACTAAAACTTGATTGTGTCTTCTCAGTTCTGCCTTTGAGTAATTACTTTCTGTATCATCCCTAAAGTAGACCGAGTTCAGTGAAGACAGTCACTGTGTCGTAGTGATCTCATTCTACTCATGCTGCCTGGTGATATATACTCAGTAAACATTTGTTGATTTGATTTCAGAAAAAATGAGAGTTTGGGATGGGAGCAGGCAGAGAATATTCCAATAGGAAATGATCTAATAGTGTATCTCATTGAATAAAAGATCCTGTAAATCCATTTGTTGGAAAATGCTTTCAGTGGCTTGGTGCTTAAAAGCTCTGAGCTAATCAAAAAAGAGGAGAAGAAAGAAATGCAAGTCTCTAGATACTCAACTAATTAATCTAAAAACAGGGTGAGTCGAGGCTAACGGCATTTTGCGTCATCAGCATTATCCCCTACTTCTAACCCCAGTCCTTACGCTTCAGCGATAGTGTGATGGTATTTTGGGAGACTTATCAAGCAATCCAGGCAACCTACATCAGGCGCTCTGCCAGTACTTTGCTGGGTGACCTTGCATCTATACTTGTTTTAAGTGTTCTGCCTACTAAGAGGAGAAACTCCAGTTACTGCCATAGTGTGTGAATGAATGAGTGGGGGAAACGTCCTGCTAAGAAATGTAAGCATTGGCTACAGAGTAAGTACTTATCTCCTTAGCACGAGTGTCCAGGGGATTGAAACTGGAGATGTCTCTTCTATTAAATAGAGGCCTCGGAGCACACAAGTGTGTCATCCCTTCAGAGAGGAATATGTTGGAACCCTATTAAGAAAATGATGAAGCAGGGACTTGAATCAGTGGCTATAAATAAACTCCTTTACCTTGAAATAGCACGGAACTTAAGAACCTGTATTTTCGCCTGGATTGCCTGGACAATGCTCAGTCCCAACTGCCCCGACCTGGTTCTCCTGAGGGGGCCACGTGGCTTTCCACAGCCATTTAGCATTGCTGGGCTCTAGGCCTGCTTCTTTAGATTCAGCTTGGCTCCTCATCCTCATCGTCCCCAGGTCACACCAGCTGTCCTTTCTTGGTGTTCCCCCCACCCCAGGAGTGAGGGGAGCCTGTTCAGCTTCACCCTGACTTCCCATAGGCGGGGGCTTTCCAACAACGTTTTTAGCTCCATGCCTGTCATCTTCACTCCCTCTCCGAGGAGCCTAAGCCCCCAGAAATGGCTACCTCCTCTGCTGTCATTCCTGTGCGCTTAGCAACGAGGTGGGACCGAGAGCATGACCCGGAGCTCCTTTCACACCACAGCTGCCACACTCAGAAGTTAGAGGAATCTTCAGGCATCTGATACTTGCTTGAGTGGGCTGCCCTTCCCTCTCAGAACAGTGAGTGTGGGGTTGGGATCGCCCTGGCCCTCTAGACTGCTGGAGCAGCTGGGGGTTATTTTTGCAGTAGGGGCATTAAGGGAGCAAGGGTACAGTTGCCCAGGGCCTCCTTCCATGTGGGACTGCAGGAGATCAGAGGTCAGGGTGGAGGAGTGAAGGCTGAGTCAGCCTCATGGAAAGGAAGCTGGGCTGAGGGGAGCTCAGCCCACATACCTTCTCACAGCCCCTCCATCTACCCACATACCTTCTCACAGCCCCTCCATCTAGTCTTTCCTTTCAGCATCTGAGTTTATTCCCAAGAGGCCATGGGTCTGGATTACCTCATCTGAGCCCACCAAGCTGTTTAAACAACTCTTGACATTTGACCTTCACGGATTTATTCAAGCAGATAAACCCCCTTCAGCCTATGCCCCTCTCCCTGTTCTCCATCCAAATGATGAACTTAGCCTTGATGGGCATATGCCAGGTTTGTTTGTTTGTTTGTTTTTAAATGTTCATGGGTGGATGTAATGCCTCTTTTTGTATTTTCATATATCTCCGTTAGCTCTTCTGTATCAGCGCGAGTGATAGGAACATAGCAACTTGCTTCCTACCAAATTGTAGCCTGGAACTTTAGGTTTATGTGTAAATGAAAGAAAAGTCCAAAATGACAGAAACACAAACAAGAGCTGGAGAAACACGAGTGGATTTCTCTCACAGGAAAGTAGAAACAGGCAGTCCAGGGCAGGAAGAGCCCACTCTGCTCCAGGAAGCCTTAGAAAACAGTTTCCGGTATGGGCCAAGGTAGCATCTGCTTCCAGGCAGCAGGAGGATGAAGTGGCAAAAAAGGAAGGCAAAGGGCAAGTGTCAGCAGCTCTCATGTGAGGTTCCCAGGCCCTGTTCTGTCACTGGTTTCTCACTGACCAGAAAATAGTCACAGGACCACACTTAGCTGCAAAGGAGGCTGAATAACATGCCTTTATCCAGGGTAGTCCTTGTAGCTATTAAAACTTGTATTGTTAGGAAAGATAAGAGTGAGACAGCCAGCTATCTGTGCCACATGAATCTATTCTAAAAATAGATTTGGGGGAATTCTGGTAGAATGGAAAGTGTGTGTTCCTAAAAGTGAACCAAATTGATATATACACATATCAACACAAATGTATATAGGTTAACAGTTATAGGATTATATTTAAGTCAGATGGACACAGTTCTATATTGGGTACATTTTTAAACTCTTTCTGTAAGTGGTAATGACTTGTTCTGGAATGTTTTCCCCAAGATGGCAATAATCCTCGGAGCCATTAGGTTGGCCAGTGACCTTAAGCACTTTGCCAGGCACTCACATGGTGAAATCTCTAGGTCCAGGGGCCTGAAATATTTCAACCTACAGCTAGGAAACAATAACCCTCATCTACATATTCTGTGACAGTGAAGTGGGGAAGATAGGAGCCTTGGGTTACCCAGGTACGTATGTATGCAGACAGGCCAGGCATTGTGGGAACTGGATGGAACACAGGAAACACTGGGTCTTTAATGAGAAATGCTTAGTGTCCTCGTGGGCAAACATATTCCTGGATGATGGCTTCCTCCATCTAAAAATAATCTTCTGGATTTTTAGGCAAAGTTTTTAAAGGGGACACAAAAGTATTTTGACTTAATTTTATGCTTTTTTCACTTCTGTGTTAAGCAAAGGATCTTTCTCCCCCAATATATTCTAAGTGTCACAAGGGCACGGCAGCCTCTGGTTTGATCAAAAACACATGAAAAGTCTGTAGAAGTTGGTTTGCAAATGTATGAAGGAAAAAAATAAGTTACTCCTTAAAAAAGTAATATTCCTTGAGTTTGTTATCTAAGGCAGAAAAGTAAATTACCAGCACTTCTTCACAAATCTTTTTCCCTTCAGTTATCATCTTTCCCAAATCTACCTTGTGAGTGAGCGCCCCACAGTACATTTCCAAAGTCAACAAGTCTCTTATTAACTACACTTCGATGGGAAATCTATTGGCATTCCCAGGTATTACCATGGAAAATAATAAGTAGGAAGATATTTTACGGGTCTATGTTCTCCAAGATTTGGGATTTCTGTGCTAATTTGAGCTGTGTGTTTCTACACACTTTGCTCTAGGCAATTTTGGACGTTGAACAATTACCTTGTAACTGAGTTCTGCAACTCAATTTCCATGTCTGAATTTGTATTTATGTTTCCAAAAATTGAACTGCAGCCTAGGCATGCGTGTCTAGCTCCAAAAAAAAAAAAAAAAAAAAACCCTCAGTCACAGCAGTCAGCCCTGGGATGATTCTGCTAACTTCTGCTAACTAGCAGGAGGAGTGGGTGCTGGTCTTGTATTCATGAGCAGAAATGGTTCATAAGCAGGCAGTGTGGGGAGTTCTAAAAATACATGGAAAATTTTTATTAAATGAAATTTAATGTTTTCTCCAAGAATTACACTTTGGTACACATTTTAAAATGGCTCATCAACCTGATAGATTGGTAATGAAAACCTCTTTTTAAATAAAAATACTTATCAAAAAACAAAAGAATCAAGTCAAAATATGAGGCATTGTGCATGCAAATTAATTTTTATCTCACTTAAACCCAATTGGAATGATTTGAATTTTAGTGAAAATAAAATCACTTTAGTAAAATAAAATCATAAAAATTCCATTTTATGAAAGTTATTAATTATGAATTTATACATTTTTATAACTCACACATTTGAAGTTTAGAGTAGTATTAAAACTAAATATATATATGTACACACACACACACATATATATATTAGAGTAGTATTAAAACTATTTGTATATATATTTAGTACTAGCTTTATTTTTTAAATTTTTCTTTATTTATGCATACAAGAACTGGGGTGGAGGCCAGAGGTACTGGGGTGAAAGGATTTACCAGAAAGAGTGGAGAGCAGAATAGGCAGATCCACTGAAATACACTGCTGAGGGGAGCAGCAGTGTATTGTGCAGTGTGGGTCAGCTCCCTGGCCAGGGATTGGACTCACACTGAAGAGGCTAGTGATAGCTTGATAGTGCTGAGATTTTAACCCCTGCACCACCAGGGAGACTCCTGGCTTTATTTTTGTAATTATTTCAGTAAAATTACAAAACATGTTCCAATACAGAAAATTCTGAGAATTTTTTCTTTTCTTTCTTTCTTTCTTCTTTTTTTTTTTAGTACAACTTTGCAAAACACAAAATTGGGAGGCTATTACTGTCTTCCTTTGCCCACATTTTAGTTTCATTCCCACCAGAACTTTCAGGTGCAGCTTCCCTCTTCCCCAGTCACTCAGGGGCATCACAGTTGAAACCAAGTAGCCTGAACTCATCATACTTGCTGCAGTGAAGGCTGACAATTTTACCTTAGTTGGTATTAGTGAATGTCAGGTTCATCAAATAAACAAACTATAATATATGAAGAACACGAATACCAGAAAGCAGAGATAATGGGGGGGGGGAGGGGATGTTACCGGCAGAAGGCCCATCCAGAAGAGCTATTAGTTAATGAATTGAATTAGAACTGTCATTATAGGAATTAGGGTATAAGATGGGTTCTTTTGAAATTCTGTGACAATCAAATTTAATGCTGTCCATTATAATGGCGTCTTTCCTAAGGTCTGTAAATTCGTCATAATTCGTCACCCAATTATGTATTTTTGCTATCAAACAGCTCTTCACTTTCCTAGACGTTTGTGTCCATATGCATCTCATCCTCTGACTGCATCCACCCCCACCTCTATTGTGCTTATTGTCCCCCAGTGTACACTCAGACACAAACACACATAGCTCTTGGGGAAGGAAAATATGGTATAAAATATGATATATAAAGTGTCCAAGAACAAGAATGAAAGAAAAACTAGAAGTAAGCTGATAGTGAGAAAAAACTAAATTCATCTTTTTGAGCTATCAAGTAAAATTGTGCTGACTTTAATTTATGAATTTGTGTTTAACCTTTTGAACTCATATTATTGAGCAGTCTTATACGCTTTGCTCACCTTGCTTAATTCTTACATAATACATCCTTTGGCCAACCCCTGGAATGCCTATCTCTTTTACTGGAAGGATCTTAGGTCTTACGGGTTATGAATTGCAGAGCCAACATGAAAGGACACTGTTTTTTCCCAATCTCTCATGAAGTTGTTACAGGCTGACACTGGGAGGCTGATTTATGTCTGTCCATTGGGGAGGGATGCTTCATTGACAAAGACAAGTAGAATAAACAGAATTTGGCTCATGACTTGGTACTGTCTAAGTTTTGTGGTGAAGAAAACAGAATGTTCATTTGTGTACCTTCAAAGACATTCTCAAGACATATCTTCCCATAAATTTCCAAGTAAGTAACTTTATATTCTCAAAGGCCCTCTGAGGAGTGAGCCACAGAGTAACCTTTAGGGATATTCAGACAACCAAGAACAGGCTGGATTGTTCAGAGGGCACATGTTCTCAGTACTGTATCAAAGTCTGTCAACACGGGCAAAACCTCCACTGATAACTTGGCTCTTCTATGCAACTTGACTGTGTTTCTTCTTTCCAGTATTCTAAGGTTACCTTTGAAGCAAAAATAAAAAGATTTTATAACAGTTTTTCAAGTTTCACATTTTTTGGTGTCCTTAATTGGAAGCCAAGTGGGAAAGCTACATAAGTGAAATAATAAATCTAAAGTTCACGGTGGAAGAGTTCTAACACCATTCAAAGTCACAATTCAATAGATTGCTCTACTTTCCTACAGGGCAAAAGGAAAGGCAAGTCACCAAACCTCTGTAAAGATCATATGTAAAGTGAAAATATCAAACGCAAAGAGGATGACATTATATAAACATCATAACGAGTTATGATATTAGCCCATTGCATAGCTCTTATGATTATAGGTACATCAGATCACTATTGCTTATTTAGGTTAATTCCAAAATACATTCTTAAATTACCAAAGGGTTAAAGCACTCACAAAATGAAAACTACAAGATAGTACTAAAGAATGTAGATCATCATATAAGGAGATGTAAAGATATTCCATGTTCATGGATGGGGTAAATCATTATAGTCAAAATGACTGGTTTACAAAAAGTGATTAACACATTACTCATTAAAACATGAACAATATTCTTCAAAGAAGTTGATCAAAAAATACTAAAGTTTGTATGGAACCACAAGAGGTCTTGAGCAATCCTGAGGAAAAAAGAGAAATGGATGTATCACATTACCTGATTTGATTTTACACTACACAACAATAGAAATGAAATAGCTATTGCATTGGTAGAAAAGTAAGTATGTGGGGGCCTTTCCTGGTGGCGCAGTGGGTTGGAGCTCTGCATTGCGCCGAAGCTAAGCCAAGCTGTGGCCACTCCTGAGAGTTGGATCCCCATCCCAGAGTTGATCCACATCGTGGGGCAGACCTCTCCTGTCTCTCCTGCTGCTCCCCTCAGCAGTGTACTTGGTCGACCTGCCTGTTCTGTTCCCCACTCTCTTTCAGGTGAATCCCTGCACTTCTGGCTGTACCCCATTTCTGTATACATAAATAAATCTTTAAAAAAAAAGTATGTGAATCAATGGAATAGAATCAAAAGTCTAGACATAGAAGTCCATGTGTATATCAATACCTGATTCACTATAAAGAAGGCACAAGCATACATTGGGGACAGGAGAGTTTAGTTAGCAAATGATGCTGAAAGCTCAATGACCACATGTAAAATAATGAAGTTGAATCACTCTCTAATTCCATATATAGAAATATTCAAAGTGGAAGAAAGATTTAGAAGACTTGCAACAAAAAATACATGAAACATTGGTGATATATTTCATGACATAAATGATAAAAATGTTTTTGAAGACTCAACCCAGCAAGGGAAATATAAGCAAAACAAATAATTAGGATTATCTTAAAGTTTTTACACAGAAAACAAAAAATATAAGTAGGTTAAAAAAACATCCACTGAATGGGAGAGGATATTTAGCCATTACATAACCAAAAAGACAATACTACCCCAGAAATGCAAAAATTTTACTCAAATTAGCAATAAAAACCCAATCAACAAATGGGAAGCAGAGCTGAACAAACGCTTAGATATGCAGCAGGCCAGTGGATACATGGAAGAATGTCCATCATCGCTTTTAACATGGGAGAAGCAGGCCAAAACCACAATCATCTCACACCTGTGAAAATGGCACCTTTTAAAAAGACCTCCAACAAAAAGTGCTGGAGAGGATGCAAAAAAAGAGGAATTCTATGGCGTTGTAGCTGGGATTGTAAACAGGTGCAGCTGCTTTGGAAAGTGATCTGGATTTACCTTAAAAAGATAAAAATGGGGCCCTCCCTGGGGGTGAAATGGGCTAGGATGTAGCACTGCAAGCTGGCCCCAGCCACTTCAGTGCAAGTTCGATCCCCGCCCGGGAGGTGATCCACACATGGCGCGGCAGAACTCTGCTAACCTCCCCTCAGCAGTGTATTTCAGTCAATCCACCTATTCTGCTCCCGGCTCTGTCTCTGGTGAATCCTCTCACTGCCCCTGAATCTCTGGTTTGTACCCCAGTTCTGGATGCATAAATAAATCTTTTTTAAAAATCTTAAAAAAAGATGAAAATGGAAATAAGTAACCCAGCCATCCCACCCTTTGGCACCCACCTAAGAACATGAAATCATCAATTCAAAAAACTGTGCTTTGCAATGTTTACTGTGGTACTATTTACAGCAGCTGGGACATGCAAACAAGCTACGTGCCCACTGACAGCAGACTGGATTTAGGAGATGTGCTGTATCTATATAACGGAATGCTATTCAGCCATAAGGGAAGATGAACTGTAGCCATTTACGACAGAATGGAAGGATTTGTGGAAATTAAGTGTATAAAGTGAGTCAGCATGACAGATACTGAACATTTAATACATAGCAGGGGGTTCGACAAAGCAAAATACTTTCAAAAATTATCAGCTTCTAATAAAGAAAGAGACATCTGAGGCTGAAAGGGAGAAGAGGAAGAAATGGCCAAAAGGCATAAAGGATGATGGTGAGAAAAGTAAGAACAGTATATGAATATTTCAAGTACAATGTCTGACACGGAACAAGGCTTACAGAGTAATTCATAATTTGCTTTTGTTAAATTGAGCGTATACTACTTAATATTCTAACGGAAGAAAATGTAATGCCAAGATGTTTCTTTTCATAAATTACATATAATGGTGATGATCTTACAAATATTTCCCTATAATTATTTTTCCCTGTTGATCACACTAAAGTTGATAGCCGATGTTTTGTAAAATTCTTTTCATTGTAGATTACCTGATTACTTTATATTCAAAATGGTACATTTTCCTTAAAAAAAACATAATTATATATTCAACATTTGAATTGGGACTCAGATGAGACGTTACTTAACCTTAGTGGATGTAAACTTTTTTACAAGTATAAACGTAAGGAAAAATATAAAAGTACTATTAGGTCATTGTCATAAATTTTCTTTACTGCTCTGGATGCTATTATTATAATAACTGTTTCTCCCTTAGCTCATAAGATCTCTCTCCATCAACATGCACATTGAATTTTTACCTCATCATTTATTTCAATTATTTGTTAAATGTATTAAAATTAATGTTTTCTTTCAAATGAAGTGATTGACATGGATGTACAGGATGCAGTAAACAATCCAAGTGTGGAGAAAATATTTTGCATTAAAACTTATTTGATTAATCTTGTACCCATTTCAGAGAAAAGAGAAATAAGATAAATCAGAAAACTCTTCTGAAACTCCCATATATTGTGGGAATTGAAATAAACATGAAATGAGGATCTTTGGATAAGAGTGAACTGCGGAAAAGGAAACCAATCTGCTATTGGAGAACAATCACCCAGAGCTCAGGCAGGGAGATACTTTATTATTGGGCCTGGATCAGGCTTTGAAAATAACTATCACAAGTTCAAATCCAAAATTATGAATGAATGAACCTATGCTATGCCAAGCATCTAACCTTGCAAATCAAGAACCTAACCCCTGAGCATGAGAAGGATCAGGAGGCCACCTAGTCCAGTATTGGCACCTACCAGGCATTGCCTTATTTGATGCTTCCTGTTTACAGTCACCTGGGAGATGAGGTGTCAGATTCACGAGGCTGCCTACTCTCCTGTGGTCTAGCCCCGATCTGATGGGTTTCAAAGCAATGCTTGTTTATAGCATGGGTGTGATCCAGCAGGCGAGACAATGTGGTCAGCACACCCAGTTCCAGATGCAAGGCTAGAGTCTAAACTGATGCTTCAGGGGTCTCAGGAAGCAATGCCCCAATACAGATGGCCACCAATGTGACCTCTCACCTCCAGTGTCCCTCTGAAGGTCAGTGTAAGCTACTCAGCAGTTGTATAAGCAACCTACACCAGATATAAGTGCTCTAATAGCATTTTGCATTGAATTAAATATTTTGTACCATTTTACAGATGAATAAAATGCACAAAACATTTCTCCAGATCTACGAGAAGTGAATTGTATGGACGGAATGAAAGAAAAGCCACAGATGCTTCTGCTGGTGGTAGTGGGTGTCTGTTTCCCTTCTCACCCATGTTTGGTTCTCAAAGAGGTCTCGCGGCCTCTGCTATGTGACCTCTCAGGTGGGAGGAATCAAGTATGATACACAACACACAAACTGTCTCAAAATACGTTAGGTCTTCTTTTTAGAGGGGATTTCTTTCTTTCTTTTTTATGGTTACAGGTACTTTTTTTTTTATAACAGTTTATTTTTACATCATTTTGTACATTTTTTTTTTCATCTCAATTGTAATTCCCGCGGGTTTCCCATCACTGAGTCACCTGTGTGCCATCACCATAGTCCCGTGCACTTCCCTCCACCCGCCCCTGTTTTTGATCCCATTCCCCACTCCACCCCCACAAAATGTCTCTGGTATATGGCTGTTCATTATTCTGATTATTTTCTCGCCTGGTCCATTATATTCCTGCTATGAGCGAAACCATCCGGTATTTTCTTTCTCTTTCTGGCTTACCTTACTAAGCATGATCTTTTCCAGCCCCATCTAAGTTGCTTCAAAAGACAAGTGTTTCTTTTTTTTGGTTGCTGAGTAATATTCCATTGTATATATGTACCACATCTTTTTAATCCAGTCATCTACTTTTGGGCATTTGGGCTGCTTCCATGTTTTTCCAATTGTAAATAAAGCAGCAATAAACATGGGAGTGCAGGTATCTTTTTCAATCAGTGTTTTTGTGTCTTTTGGGTAGATATCTAGGAGTGGGATTGCTGGGTCGTAGGGAAGCTCCATGTTAAGCAGTTTGAGGAACCTCCAAACAGTTTTCCATAGTGGTTGTACTAGTTTGCATTGCCACCAGCAGTGCAGGAGAGTTCCTTTTTCTCCACATCCTTGCCAACATTTGTTGTTGCTAGTTGTTGGAAGATGTGCCATTCTCACTGGGGTGAGGTGGTATCTCATTGTGGTTTTAATTTGCATCTCCCTTATTACAAGTGATGTTGAACATTTTTTGTATGCTTGTTGGCCATCTGCATTTCCTCTTTGGAGAATTGTCCTTTTAGCTCTTCTGCCCATTTTTTGATGGGGTTGTTTGCTTTATTTTTGTTGAGTTTCATCAGTTCTCCGTATATTTTGTGATCACTACTTTTGTGTGATTAGGCCCAATTAGTGGGCTGTCTGTTTTTTGTATTGTGTCTTTTGCTGAACAGAAGCTCTTTAACTTGATGTAGTCCCATCTATTTATCTTTGCCTTCACTATTGTGGCAGTGGGTGCTCTATCTTTAAAGATGTCACTGAAGTGTATGTTGTGTAGTGTTTGGCCCAATTAGAGGGGATTTCTTTCTGAAAAATAATTTTAATGTACCAGATACTATTCCAAGTGTTTGAAATGGATGAACGTCTCAAATGACCTTGTAAATTAGGCACTATTATTTTAATCCCCATTTTACAGCTGAGGAAACCAAGCCTCCAAGACTAAAAAAAAAAAAAAAAAAACATTTTGTTAAAAATGGAAGTAATATGGGATTTTAACATTTCTCTTCTCCAGTCAATTCTCTACTTTACATATATAATAACATACTAAAAAAAAAAAAAAAAAATTATTTAGCTTATTTAGGCTGGGCTCAGCTGAATAGTTCTAGTTTGGGCTGGTTCTCTTGTGCATCTGGGGTTACTGACAGATCATCTTAGGTGTTTCTGCTTCTGGGATTTGACTGGCTGGTGATTGGGACAATGGAACTGAAAGGTCTGTATATGTATTTGTTATCCTCCATTGATCCAGCCTGGGTTTAGTGCATGGTGGTGTCAGGGAACCAAGAGGAAGAAAAGTAAATTAAGCCCCCACAACTAGCACACTGGGCTCCAAGCTTATACTCTCCCTTCTGTCGTATTGTCGAAAGCAAGTCACAAAGTCAGCTTAGATTTAAGTGATGGGAAGTTGGATTCCACCTTTTTCCAGGAGGAGTCGTACAGGTGCCACTGATATGGGGAGACTTGAAAATTTATGAATTTTTGTAATCTACCTTATGTATATATTATGCCTTTATACTTAGCTTCATTTCAGTTACTTGGAAGTAGCATGTAGCAAAATCAAATACACTATTAAAACGTATACATAAAGTCAAAAAATAAATACTAGGAATATCAATAAACTTGAAACAGAGACCAAAACCAAGATTCCTATAATAAAGCTCATACTGGTGTGAGCGGTAAATTTGACTTTGTGGAGCTTTTTAACATTGGGGAGAAAATGGCGACTGAGAGAAATGGAGCCATTAGAACATTACCTGCACAGCACGTGTGGGTCCAGGTTAAGAGCTGATGATCAGTAGGATAATTACCTGGGTCACTCTCTTGATCCCTTTATTGCTACTGTTCAGGGATAAGTGAGAGTTTTTGCAATACAGAAAAAGGACTTTGGGAACAGAGTATTGAAGATGATTCTAGTTGAGAAACTTGGATTTAAATATAGCTCTGAGTAGATTTTCTTAGTTGTTTCAAATTGGGGCTAACTGTCTATTATATAAAGCAAGTCATGTAAAGGAGGTGTTTTAGATATTGATAATGTCACCTTGCTAGCTGTACTTGCATGTGGACAGAGACTTCATGATTCTTTACATGGATTTATTTTGCTTCCCAAGAAATGTGAATAACTTTTAGAAAAAGATTGCTTCTTAGATTTCTTGGTCTCATTTATAGGTGCATCAACAGCACAGCATGTTCATAAAATTTAATGGAATCGGTGAACATTCTCCGTCTTGACCATATAAAATATTTCCAAGAATAGTTTCCAAACTCAAAGCCATGTTTTCTATCTTGAAATCACTGATTTGCTCAGCTCTCCAGTTTTTTCTAAGCTCTGGGGAGGGAGGGGGATAGAGACAGCATTTGATAACAGCCTCATTCCCTTGGGTGCCTGTGTGGGTTGCCCTCTGTTAAAACAAGTCTGTGGCTGGTGAAGCTGCAACATTTATTTCTGTCTTTGTGAAAAGATAGGGGATCATGTGGCTAGATGGACCCCAGTGCTTTGATTGAGTGATTCATTTTATTTCTTACACTCCTATTTTGTGTTTTCTTGGCTCTGGGGAATGTGACTAAGAGAGATAAAGTTTTTGATCGTATCCATGGTTCTTATTCATCCGTAGTTTCCATCCTATGGAACCTGAAAAGAGAGTAGATAATAGCAATAGGTGGACAAGATGAGTTCAGATGATGATTAATAGTATTTTTTAAAAATCAGCTGTGGTAAAGACCACCTGGTGCTGGAAGGAGAGATGAACAGTGTTGATTTGGCACCATGGAAGACATCACTGACAAAGTGTGGCTTGAACTGAGGTTCAGATGAAAAGGCAACAACCAGACAGATCTTCCCAGGCAGAGGGACAGTGAGTTGCAAAGGACGAAGGCAAGGACAAGTTTGGTGCATTTTAGAAATAGCACAAATAGTGTGACTGGAGGTCTAGGGGAGAGGGAGCTGGGGGTCAGAGAGTGGGCAGGAGGCAGCTTGTGCGGGGCCATGGAGGTCCTTAGATAATCTTAGTGAGAAGTTGGGATTTTCTTACTGGTCAAAGAGAAAGAGAGAGAGAGAAATATAATACCTATGTTACACAAACACACACACATATGTCTTTAAGACATATATATTTATGCACACAGAACTGGGGTACAGGCCAGAGGGGCAGGGGTGGTGAGAGGATTCACCAGAGAGACAGAGTGGGGAGCAGAACAGACCAACTGATGAATTACACTGCTGAGGGGAGTAGTGGGCGGGTCAGGAGAGGTCCGCTGTGCCATGTGGGTCACCTCTGGGGAGGGGATTGAACTCATGCTGAAATGACTTTAGCTTCTCAGTGCTGTGCTTTAACCCAGCCTATATAAAATTTTAAGCATAGGAATTAAATTATTTGATTTACATGGATCAGCATAGTTTTGAAAAAGGTATCTATTACTTTTCTAGTTTGTTCAGGGAACTGCTTGTTTTTCTGTGGGCCAGTGGAAAATGGATAATGAAGAGGATCATACCTTCAAAACTTGGTGACAAATTTCCAAGGGCAGAATGTGGTGACTTTTTTTGACATAGTGACTGAGGGATCTGTTTCATTTTAGAGAAAATACTAGGGGAGGAAGATGATTTTGGGATAAGTAAGAAGTTAATGGGGAAACCCAAAGACAAAAGGCCCGTGAGGAAGAGCAGCACTGATTGTAAAGAGATACATCGAGCTTTGACTTTCAAATCTGAAGGCAGGTTTAAGGGGTAGCCTCCTTCAGTGACTGACTCAGACACAGACACAGAGTATATGAAAGCGCTGTCAACTTGAATTAACTTCTGATTTATACAGATAGCAACTCATACATACTGGAGATATTTTAAATGAAAGATTTTAAATACACGGGGACTCAGAGCCTGCCTGCTAAAAGCGAGCGTGTCCTCCATGCGGTGCATACAGTGTTCCGGTGACCTGGGCACGCAGCTGTCTCCTTGCACAGAGTCGGAGACTCATGTGGCCCTTTGCTCTCAGCCTCCGCTCCCCTCCATATGGGTTAGGAAGTGGGTACTTTTTTAGTTTAAGAATCCCAAGTGGGTGATTTGTGTTAGTGAGAGTGTGTGTACATCTTTGTCATCTGTTAGACATTAGTGTGTAGGACTGCTCACATTGGCAAGTTTTCTACTGAGCTTGAAGCTGTGCTATAGCAAAATCAGTGTTCTATGAAAATATACTCATGTAAGAATTTTGGTAAAAATTAGAAGTGGTATCAGATTTTATTGAGTGCCTTTTATGGGCCTTGTGCAAAGTGTTAGGGATGCAATCATACATGAGTAAAGTGCTCTAATAAGAGAGGCCAGATAGTAAACTGGTTTTTTTCTTTTATTTAAATTATGAACAAGTTTCAATAAAATATAGTAATTGATGAAAACTAATACTGCCTCCTTAGAGATGATCATTTATAATTGTTTTCTGGAATCTTTCTATTCTTTACACAGTTTCTGTTTCTGTAAGTGCCATGTAATAAAAATTATATGTTATGCCCCTTTGTACTTTTTCATTTAATATATTTTGAATATACTTTTATAGAAATTCTCAAAAGTCAACTGATTTTCTTTTTGATGATTGTAAACTGGCTTTCTAATACAGAAATAGAAGCATGATGACTTAATTGGGGGCTATAATGGGAACATGTAGAGAAAGACACATCCTTCTGGTCCCAGAGAGTAGGAAAGAAACATATCAATGAAGTGAAATGAGTTTGGCAGCGTGGGGGCTGCGCAGGGAGAAGGCAGCCTGTGAAAGGAGAGTATTCACCTAGAAAAGACCTCAGCCGTGATCACAGCAGTGGACACACAGGCCTGATTGGAATTCATCTGTCTCAATTATATACTTCATTTGCAAAGGGGAGATAAATTTTGCATTTTGAAATGTTTTAAAAACCTGTGACACAAACTGAAAAAAATGATAATGTATATCATGTGAGGTGACTGAAATGGAGATAATGAATAATAACTTCTCAGTGAAGCTGTGTTGTGTCAGGGGATAACCACTTTCTTTTCCGTGAATGCTTGCACGATCACCAGACATGTCATGGACACTCTTTGGGTGTCGCCTAGTGGAGCAGAGATCAAAGGCATTACTAAGTAGTTTGAGAGGCAAATATTTTTACCAACTTTCTTAGTACTTCAGGGCTTAATAAATATTTCCACTTATTCTTCACAGCATTTCTGAGAATCAGAAAAAAAATCAAAGCCCAAATTTGTAGTATTTGCCAACTTGCAAAGAGATACTCTTTCTAAGGGCAATTTCTAGCTAACAATAGTTAGCATACCACTGTAAATGGTAGATGTTTCAGTTATGTTCTTTCTGAGTTTTACTTCCCCAAATGCCTCTATTGTTAGTTCCTTGAATTCAAGTTGATCAAAAGGTGAACTCTTCCATCAGGGTCAGTTTGTTGCGTAAGAGGTTTCTTTAGCAAAAAGTTCAATGACAGTTTACCTTTTTCTCATTTAATTATTTAACACAGAACCTTTACTAAGTGTTTTATAAATATTAATTAAGTTTCGATCGGGGCACTATGATTATCATTCATTTTTGTGAATGACCATGAAAACAGAGAGACTGACTGAGTTGCCCAGGGCTGCAAAGGTACCAGACGGATGAAGGAGGATTCAAACTCAGGCAGTCTGGCTTGAGTCTGTGGTCTTGACAAGTTTATGCCACTTAATTATTCATGCCAGAAATACAGCTAGAGCATCCATATACCTCCATCCACATTGTCAAGAAATAAGAAGTGAGACAAAAAGATACTTTCATACTTCATTTATTAATGATAGAGCAAGGGAAGGATAGAATACTGGACAAAAGGCCCACTTGAGGGAACACATTTTTTTGAGCTGACCATATCTCCCAGGAAAACTGTTGCTTAGCCTCAGATGTTGTCCTCAAAGTATCACAAAGCTACTGAACATCTAACAGTGTGTTCCACCGGATCAAAGGGGAAGGATTTATCTGCCAAGTCTTGCCTCCACTGGCCAAAATTTGTCCTCGGGGATGTGCACATATTGCATATTTTGGGTTGTGCCTACATGGGGGCCAAGTGAGTCCCAGGGCATCTCATGTCTCAGCAGCAACAGAAAAACTCTGGGACATGAGGCAAGAGGGCTGTGTTACGGGCTGTGGGGCGGTGCTGTGGGCTTATGCCAGGGAGTGATCTGGCCTGGGCGAGTAATCACCAAGGCAGACTCTAGTCTGCAGCGATGGCTGAGGCAGCAGTGACCTGACTGCATACACACAGGCTGATGCGTCTTTCATGACCAGAATCAAGGGTAATGGACAGACGGTGGTGGACCACACATTACCTTCAGGGACTAACTTGGGCTTCTGATGACACTGGATGGACATGTATAAAATAGTATATTTTGCGTGTGTGTTTAGCAACACACTGGAATGGGCCAGACCTGGACTTAACCCACAGTTTATCTTCATGCTACTGGTGATGAAGAAGGCCTCAGTGAGAGCATTATTCCTTCTAATACAATCAGTCACTCGGTTGTCAGCTGACTAGGAGTACTGGCAAACTAAAACTGCCACAGGCCTAAACTTCCTGAAGAAGTTAGGTTGTAGACATTTGTTATTCCCCTATAGCCACTTGACAGTCCTAAGGGGTCATAAATAAAAGGATCACTCCAGGCTCTCTCTCTCTATATTTATAATAATTTAGTTGTGCCTTGGATTCTACTATGTATTACTTATTTCACAAAGAATTTTAGAATGTAGGTTCCTTGCAGGTCATCTGGGTCATCTGGGTCAATACATATATTGCTTAGTAAAATGGTTCACACAGATTGAACCACATGACAAACATTTTTATTTATCTTTAAATTCACTTCTTTACTATCATCACTTATATCCATCCTCTTGTCTGTTTCTCCCCCCCTCAGCGCCCTCAACAGTGTTTATTAATGTTCACTAGCTTTTGTGCTTTATTAAATCTTTCACTATGTAAATGACCATCCACTATTTGTTTTTATCTTTCTGACCTGCTCTATTATACATAATTTCCTTAACACCCTCCAGTTGTTAGCAAATGGAATGATCTGCATTTCGTCATTCCTTTTTGGCTGTGTATTTCCTACTCAGACAATGCAAGACCACACTTTCTTGACCTAGGCCTGTACTGATGGACATTTAGGCTGCTTCTGTGTCCCAGCTCTTGTAAACAGTGCTGCAGTAAACTGTAGAGCTTTGAGGTTTTTTTCTGAGTAAATGTTTTTATGTTCTCCAGATAGAAGCCCATGAGTATGTTGGCTGGGTTAGATGATATTTCCATTTTAAGTTTTTTTTTTTTAAGATTTATTTATTTATGTATACAGAACTGGGGTACAGGCCAGGGTGGTGCAGAGGTGCAGGGTGGTAAGAGGATTCACCAGAGACAGAACAAGGAGCAGAACGGGCAGATTGATGAAGTACTTCTGAGGGGAGCAGTGGGAGAGACAGGAGAGGTGTGCTGTGCCATGTGGGTCACCTCCCTGGCTGGGGATTGAACTTGCACTGAGACAGCTGCTGCTAGCTTCATAGCACTGAGCTCCAACCCATTGCATCACCAGGGAGGGCCCATTTTAAGTTTTTTAAGATCAATCCGGATCTCTTCTATCACAGCGGCACCAGCCTACATTCCCACCAACAATGTAACAGGTTTCCTCTTTCTCCACATCTTCTCCAGCACTTTTGTTGTCTGTGGTCATTTCTTCTTTCATTTCTGATTCTGTGTATGTTTTCTCCTTTTCATTTAGTCAATTTTGTTTATCTTTTTAAAGAACCACCTCCTAGTTTCACTGATCGCTGTATAGCTTTTATTTTTATCTCAATTTCATTTTCACTCTTGTTTTTACTATCTCCTTCCTTCTACTATATAATAAACATTAGTTAACTTGAATACAATGTTGTCTCCAGCACCTAAGTGTAATTTGCAACTTTCTGTGCAAATGAAAATGTAAAGTACATGCTCCAAAAATAGGAAACAAAGTACTAATTCAAGGTTCTAGTATATAAAGTTTTCTCTTTATTAAGCACATAAAGAATAAAAGTAATGTATGAGTAACAATACAAGTGCACACATTGTAAAAATAAATTTTGGTAGTATAAACTTATGATATGGTAAATACTACAAGTATAATGTAATGATTGCTCTTAGGATCATTTTTTTGGTGTTCCTGCAAATTCATTTATTAGGTCATCAAATTTATACTTTCAGCAATATTGAAACATTTATATTTTTAGCACTATTGAAAGTGATGTCAGTCGTTCTTGACAAATTCAAAATTGAAAATAATCTGTGATAATTTTTGATTTTGAGAAAAATCTGCCAAGCCAACTGTTCCTGTTAAGTTAAGAGTATCTTATAGACTGACGATGGTAGCATACATTTCTGAAAACTTCAAAATATAAATTTTTAGCACATCTAAAACTGTTGTTTTTTGTAGAATAATTTTTGCTTCAAGATTTAATTCTAATACAAATCAATTTTGTCTAGCTCTAAACTTAATTTTATATGTAAATCTATGCAATGGTCTCAATATTTTCTCTGACATTTCCCATAAACTTGGAAAGGGAGTACAAGAAAATTTACAAGTAAGTCAAAGTATATTTGTGCATTTTACGTTACTATATCTTTGTGAAGAATATTTTCACTTTAAAATTGTTTTCCTTATTACCAATATTTAAAAGCTTCAAAGGAAAACCATGTTGATTTTTTATCTACACCATTTCAATTCATTCCTGTTTTTAAGCCTGTGCATATTTGCTTTGCAATTTTGCAGCAATTTTCAAAACCAGAGATTTCAAATGCTTTGAAGAATTCTAGTTGCCCCCGACAAGGCTTTATTTGAGGGTCCCTGTGTGTGCTTCTGTTTTGCAATCATTTGAATTGGGCAGAGCAAGGTGGGACCAGCTCATCTCTGCTCTTTGCAGCATCCGCAGGCTGATGGTGGAAGTGCAGTCGGGCTGTCAGAACACCTACACTGTGACCTTTCCATGTGGCTGTCTGATTTCCCCAGTAGTGACTAGGCTCTAAGGGTCAGTGTTAGCAGAGGCCCCGGTGGAAGCTCTGTATTCTTATTATTTAGTCCAGGTGTGCCTGGGTTCAAAGGAAAGGGACACAACCCTCCCTCCTGGGGTAGCAGTGTTAGAATTACTGTAACAGGTGAGTTTGTGCAATGGGGTCTCTTGCTGCAGCGTTTCAAATACAGTTTACCATCTGCGCCCTGTGAAGTAGGTCATCAACAATGTGAATCAATCACATATTCTCTGCCAAACACCATCTTAAATTGTTCTTTGCTCTATCTGTCTGATTTTAAGAGACATTTGTTTTTCCTAAAATTATCCCTCAGAAAAGACAGAGTGGCCTTACATTTTCAGTTACTTGGTAGTTACTTCTACTAAGTAAGTATTGCTCGTGTAAGAAAGACATATTAACCTAAAACAAATTCAATACTTGTTTATTTGGAGATGCTGGTCATCTGATAAGATCAATGGAAAAAACAAAAGAAATTTTTAAGAAGTTTTAGTTATTATCCTGGGGATGTGATTTCATAGATAAGTGTCCTAGTTCTTTGAAAATAATATTTTATAGATCACTTTAAAAATTCAAATGAAAAACTGTAGCTATACTAACAGAATAAATGGTGAAAATGCCCCTCTAGTATTACAAAAAAAAAAAAAACAAAAACCTGTGACTTGGGATTAAAATTTCCAGTGTCAACATTATACATTTATTTTATAAACAACTTGGGCAAAATTAAATCTGATATTTTCCAGAAACTGTATAAGATCATTCAAATTGGTTTAAATGATGAGGTCAATAATGAAGTCAATAATGTCAAAGTGGTTAGAAAGAGTTTGGATAAAATTATTGATAGATGAGCAAAAAAGAAATGTTTCTAAATTAATAGATTGTGTTATATACAATGGAAATAGAGACATGTTCCCAAGTGAATAATATTAAGAACATTTGACTATATTATCTCCCTTCGATGTAAGTATGGGCCTTATGTTTCAATATATAGTTTATATATTTTCAAAGGTACTTTTTATTGTGGTAACACAGGTTTACAACACTTTAAAAGTTTTAAGAGTATAGCATCACACCTCAACACACACACACACACATATATATACACCATACCACACTTGCCACCAAAGGTCTAGTTACCATCCGAACTAGCTGGTCAACCCCACGACACATTCTTCCCACCTCATGCCCCTTTTCCCTCCAGGGGCAATCATATGGCATGTTTTACTGTGCTTGTTGGTTTGTTTGGCTTCTTTATTTTCCACATGAATGAAATTATACAGTATTTGTCTTTCTCTTTCTGACTTACAGAACGGCTTTACAATAATATTGAAAGAAATTTTTGAAGCATTCTCATGTTTAGTTTTTGGGTTAATTTTTTCTCCTTGACTTGTTTAATAATTGAACGACTTACAATTTTCCAAGTGGCTTAAGAGCAACCAAAATTTGTATTTGCACTAAATCATTAACTTTGTGTCCTGAGCCTGAGATATACTAGAACCCCAGTAACCACTGTTGAAGTAAGTGGATCTCCCAAACCTTCTCTGACATTTTGTAATTAGTCTGTAGGGTCAAGAGAGAAGGTGAGTAAGAAACAGCACCCCCTTTGAGTGCTTGCTTCAAAGGGTTCCCACCACTACACACCCGCACACACACAGACACATACACATACGCACAAATATTTAAAATCGCAGTAAAGTGCAAAAAGGTTTACTTTAGCCTTTTGAACATTACCTGCTATACGAAAAAGATGACAAAAGGTATAAATATTATGACAACCTTTTGGGACTCAGCCAAACTCTCTGCCAGGTCATCCCTTGCCTGGAGGGATACTCAGAGGGACTCACAAAGGCCTGTCCAACGAGCACATTTATGGAGTTTCTTACACTGGGCTTTTTTAGGGGCAGAATTTCAAGGCAGCAGGTGATAAAATTATTATTACTTGAGTGAGGCCATTGTACTGTAGGATTAAGCTGATGTTTAAATTACCTAAGTTAGAGCGTCTCATATTCTAGGATTTGGGAGGCTACATAGAGCTGCCGTAGGGCCTGAATTTCTCTACAGTCTTTGCATGCTGTCAGTCACCTAACACTAAACTTGTGGCACCGTCTAATAATATCAGTGCTGATGTGGAAGAGACTCCAAAGTCTGAAATACTATAAACATTCCAGAATTTTCTTGTAATCCACGTTCTATTTAGTTTTCAGTCCATAGTGGTAACTTTTCTCCAGTTTTTTTTTTTTTTCCTCCTGCAAGCTTTTTAAAACTATTTCTTGTCTATTTGATGGTATTGGGGGACTGTGAGCTTGAAAAAATAAAAAGCATTTCCCTGAACAAGAGAATAGCAATGGCTTGTGTGACAAATCAGTGGACTCTATGGATGTAGTAACTCAGTGTACATGTGAAGAAGCATTGCTTCATAAAATATACTTTGAGATACTCCCTTTAATTAGCAAAAAGGTGTCAGGTAGAAGAAGGGCGCGTCCTATATATAGTTATTGGTGAGGAGAGAGACCTTTGATGTGGTTGTGGATGTGTTGGCAATGTGGTAACCACCTAGGTACTCCTAAAGTGTGGACTAGAAACTCTTGAGATACACAGAGACATGTAGATTTTAACTGCAAAGCAATATCCAACAAAATGTTGCCAGTAACCAATATCCAATATGAAAAGTTTCATGTGGATAATCCATATATGGATGTGGTAGTTGATTTTCTTTTTTTTTTTTAAAGATTTATTTATTTATTTATTCATATAGAACTGGGGTACAGGCCAGAGATGCAAATGGTGAGAGGATTCACCAGAGACAACGGGGAGCAGAACAGGCAGATCAACGAAGTACACTGCTGAAGGGAGCAGCGGGCGAGCCAGGTGAGGTCTGCCGCGCCATGTGGATCTCTGCCGGGACAGGCGGGAATTGAACTCATACGGAAGTGGCTTAAGCTTCTTAGTGCTGTGCTTTAACCCATTGCGCCACCAGAGAGGGCCCCGGTAGTTGATTTTCTTAACCTAAAAATTTACCCCCAAAACTCCAAAACAGACACCTCCTCCCCCCATCTGATTATCCTCATGAAGAAATATACCTTGATTGTGGCAATATAGATAGCTACAACTCATTCTTCCAATCCTTCATCAAATCCATAGTATGCCCATACTGGGCTTGAGACTGTTCAGGTTGTCTGCAGGTTTTTTACCCACTGAGCAATGCTCTAATAAATACTTTTGTAGTCACATCCTTATGGACAATGTAAGGGTAATATGCTGATGTGGTAAACAGCTATCCTTACCCCCTACCGATTAAGACCAGGCTGTCCAATACAAGTGGCTATTGAGCACTTGAAATGTGGCTAGTCTGATGAAGATGGGCCCTAAGTGTAAAATACCAGGTTTCAAAAACTTACTATAAGAGGAAAAGAGAATATCTCACTAATGATCTTTATGTTGGTTGAGTGTGGAAATAATACTATATTGGATATAATAGTATAGACAAAACATTGGTAAAATTAATTATATCTGCTTATTTTCCTTTTTAAAAATGTGGCTATCAGATAACTGTAAATTACACATTATAGCTGTTTTGTTGACTTGCTTTGCCTTTCTGTTGAAGAGGAATGTTACGCATATTTAAGGTTTTGGGTTTTTTTTCCCCCCACATAATGTCAAATCATTGTGTTATGTAAGTTTTTGGCTTTGTTTTGATTGAAATTTTGAGCAGGTAATACCTGTACACAAAAAAAAAATTCAAAAAGAAAAAGAGAGAGAAGTGCCTAGAACGGTCTTCTATTGCTGTCCTAACAAATCATCCCAAGTTTACTGGCTTAAAACACAGCTGTATTACCTTTAAGTTCTAGACATCAAAATCTGGAAGGGTTCTCATGAGGCTAAAGTCAGTGTCCCAGGGCTGCGTTCCTTCTGCTGGCTCCTCTGTCCAGCAACTCAAGGTTGCCACAGCAACTCTGATGTGGGTTCCTTCTGTCTTCAAGACCATCAGTGACAGTTTACATCCCCTCCTCTGTCTGCCTCCTGTCTCCCACTTCCACTTTTTCTTCAGGCAGTTTTATTAATCTATAACTCACATACCATGCAACTTATCCTCTAAATGTGTAACTCGATGGTTTTTAATATATCTGTAGAGTTGCTTGTCCAAGACCACCATCAAATTTAAAACACCTTCATCACCTTCAAAAGAAACACCATCCCCTATAGCTGTCACTTCCCCTCTCATCCCTCCATCTTCCCCACTCTCTGATGACCACGAATCTAATTTCTGACTAGCTACATTTGCCTTTGCTGAAATTTTCATATAAATAGGATCATAAGATGTAGCCCCTGGAGACTAATTTCTTTCATTTAGCATAATCCTCTCATGATGTATCTGTGCTACAGTGCATAACACACTTCATCTCTACTTTTACTAAATAATATCAGTCTTCTACTTTGAAAGACACCTACGATTCCTGAAGCCTCCAGTAGTTCAGGGCAATCTCCCTATGTTAAGGCCAGCGGTTTGGCAACCTTAATTCCATCTGCAATCTCATTTCCCTCTTGCCATTTAGTAGAACATATTCACAGATTGTGGGGGTTAGGCTGTGGACCTCTTTATAAAGAGGCCATATTCACCTATCAGAAAACCCAATTCCATGGGACGACATTAACAGCAGAAGACAAGTACCTCTCTACCCAGAGACACACAGTTCCCAGTGTTGATCATAGTATACCCCTAAGTCACATTTTATGCATACATTAATGTATGCTTTTTAAAAAATGCCAGTGATAGCATATATACTTCACTATGTACTACACTGCTTTTTACCTTCTTTGGGGGCTTTGGTTATCTAGTCTTTATCTTGGAGATTGAATTCTTATTTTGGGATTACTTTAACATATGTCTGTAAATCAAATGACTGAAAACCACAGAAATGTACTGTCAGTTCTGAAGGGCAGAAGTCCAAAATCAAGGTATTGGCAGTGCACTGTCCTCTCCAGAGGCTCCATGGGAGAATCTGTTTTTTTGCCTCTTTTAGCTTCTGGTGGCTCTTGGTGTTCCTTGATTTGTGGCCATATTATTCCAATCCCTTCCTCCTTCTTCACAAGTCCTTCTGTCCTCTTTATGTGTCTGTGTCTCCTGCCTTTTATAAGGGCACTTATCATTGACTTGAGGGCACCCGAGAATGTAAGATGCCACTATCTTATATCTTTAATTACATCTGCAATTGTCCTTTTATTCCAAATAAGTTCATCTTCACAGGTTCTAGAATATATCCTTTGTGGGATTCAACCCATTGTAGATTTTACATCATATCAGTGTCTGTAGCATGGTTTTCTTTTAAGCAACTGCATAGTACTTCATGGTGAAATAATACATTAGCAAACATCCTATTGGTGAACAACTAGTTTGTTCTGTTTATAATTTTTTTTAATTAGTAGTCAAAATATTTTTAAATTACACACAAGACTTCCTAAAGGCATGCACTTTAAGGAAAAGGAGGGCTCATGTAGACCAGCACATAGAATTCCCTTGAGGGTAGAATCAAGCAAAGAAAGTTGAGAGATCTCAGGAGTTCCCATTGCTGTTGGCATTACAGAAGGTCTTAGTGAAGGAGGTGCTGAAATCAGGCTCTGCTATTTCATCAAGATTCTCCTTAGGCTTGTTAGGGGACTTAAGGTCACTCTTTGATCAGGGAATGTGATAGAAACCATGGTTCTTTCCCGTCACACTCTACCGCGTAGGGGGCAGGGAGCTTGCTTAAACAATGAGGTCATGTTTGTAGACTGCTAGAGGAGCCTTCAGGAAAGGCGTGCAGCTGGCCAGGTCTACCAGCACTCTGGAGCAGCCTCTTTTCTGGGAAGAACAAATGTCCTGGAACCTGTTTACTCTTGAGTGTAATGCTTGTCAGTGTGACAAATGTTCTCACCCAGAGACTTCACATCCATTTGCAACTGTGGGGCAGCATTTAGTGAAATCTGCCACCACATAGGATTCAAGGGCTTTGTTTTATGCCCAGATCTTTGTCCCCTACAAGTTTTACAAGGAGAGGCCTATATCCAAGCTGCAGTCTGGTTCATTTACCCACTTTCCTTCCCCGTCAACATACATGCACCTTTAAAAGAAATCACATCAGGTAAACTTGGACTATTGTGTTTCTTAGGTAAGGCCTTTAGATAAAACCTGAGGTGAGACACAGCCTGCTTACAGTGGCTTTCAGCCCAGAGGCAGTTTGCAGGGATTATATTACACAAAGGCATAATTCAGGTAAGGCTCCAAACAAGGGTATATTGTATCAGTGTTGCTTTGTTGAGAGTCCTGTTAATGGTTTACATGTACCCTGTCCTCCAATTTAAACATACACATCCCACTTGCTGGGAACAACCTCCAAATTTCTGTAACTGGTTGGCAGATAGCATTTAAGGGAGACCCTAAAACCCACACTGCAAAGGCCTCCCTTTCCTCCGAGACAGCTTTCCTCAGGATTGGACTCTGTCTCTTCCCTCTGCAGCCTGCTGCTGGCTTCCTTTGTGACCTCCAAGCCCTCAGGGCCCTCCCCAAGGCTCAGGTCTAGCCAGTATCATGAGGCCTGATGGCAAGGAAGTGGGTGCCTCAACCTTGATGGGGAGGAGCAATACCCTCTGCCACCCCCAAAGGAAGTAACTGCTTCAGTGCCTATTGGGTGTGACTTTCTAGCTAGGATGGATTGCTATGTGTTTTCTGTAGATTGCACAACAAGGCAATCAGATAATAAAAAAAATACAATGCCTGATTCTCCCTGCTTTGCTCAGGAGGACATAAGAGTCCTGCCTTCCTAAACAGACAGGGAAGAAAGCCTCTCACCTGTTTGCCATGTTGTGTAACTCCAATAAGGCCAGTGCTGTTATAATGCAAGCTGACATCCACCAAGCGCTCAGAGTGTTCAGTTGAGGTGCCCCTGGCCCTTTATGGGATCATTCCTATCGGTCCACAAAAAAACCCTAGTAGGTAGGTATTGTGATTGACACCATTTATGCAGATGAGGAAGTTTAAGCACGGAAAGATTAAGAAACATGGCCACATGAGCTCACATCCTAGTAAGGGGCAGCATTCACACAGGTGTTCATAGGAGGGCCACATCCCTCTAACCCTGCTTCTTCTCCTTGGCCCAAGGTGGGCCTATTTGGGATACACTGACAGGGGACTTGAAGGGGAAAAGCTATAGGAGAGGGATATGACTTGGGGATAAGGAACTGTTTCCCTGTTTCCCTGATTAAGTACATCATGAAGGGTGACATAATACCTCATTACAGGCTAGACAGCTAGGCAAGTTGTGCCAATTAGGGATGACCACTGATCTTTTCTACTATTTCCCAAAGACCACTCACGTTGAAGGTGTCCTTTTCACAATCACAACCCCTCCCTATACCCTAGCTCCAGTAGATGTGAAAAGACAATAAATGTCCCGTGTCAGTGTAAGGGAGATCCAAGACCCATTTTTTTTTTTTTTTACAGTCCCATTGGCCTACTACTCTCATTAGTTAGTACTATCCAAAGCTTCTTCTCTGGGCTAGTATGTGAAGAGATACGGTCTTAATTAAGGCTGGTCGATGATTATTTGTCCTGGGCCTCCTGGGGAATTCCCAAATGCCCTGCCTATAATCATTTATCTCTTTGGAATTTTAGCCACTCTTCGTAGCAATGACTGCCACTATTAATAGTCTGCCAAGTGCTTATCTAATCTGTGCCTTGGGTCAGAGCTAGAACATCTGCATATGTGCAGAAGTCTCCTCTGTGTGAGTGAAGGAGGGGTGAGAAATTCCCCCAACCCAAAATCCTTCATCACTCCTGAGGAAAGCTAAGTCTCCTAAGATCTCGCAAGTAGATTCCAAGCTTGGGTTGACACTTTTCCTCTCCAAGTCTTTGGATCAGTTAAGACTGAATTTGATTGCATGTAACAGAAACCCAACTGTATTCGTTTAACCAAATGGTTTCTTTTTCTCATGGAGGAGACCCCCTCTATTCATGCCCCTTTGTAGCCTTCTGTTCAAATTCAAGTACCTTCTATCAATGGCTTCTGTCTTCACAGGTGTGAGATGGCAGCCACTTCTTTGCTACCCAGAACATCTGTTTCCAGATGTGCCAAAGAGAAGAAGAGGAACAAAGCTCACAGCCTGTGAAGTCTGTCTGTTTTTATTAGGTACGTGCTCTCATCCACACATCTGCACCCGGTACATTTCCTATTCCATGTCAGACCCATGTATAACTAAGTTTGTTTGAAGACATGGGTGCTTTGCATCAGGCACATGGCTTCCTGAGTCACTGCTGGGAACTATTTCAGTAAGGAGAAAGGGAGATAGGCGCTGAAGTAAGGAATGAGCAATGTCTGCCACACCATTTCTTAGATAGGAACAGCTTGAAAAAACAAGGTATTAATGCCCTAATAAAAATTGGGTGCAATAGGCTGATATTATTTTCCCATAACTGAAGGGACTAAGGGCAGCTGGATTCTTTCAGAGGGAAATTGTTGAAAAGAAAAGCTTAACAGTAAGACAAAATACTTTCTCTTCCTCAAATTTATTTAGGAGTGACCTCACGCCTAGGGTGCAGTTAGCCTCCTCTAACCCAGAGCGTCTAACCCTTGACATTGGGCTCAGTGATTCTTGGACATAGGGTTCTCCTGCACGTGTGGGTGCGTGTCTGGGCCCCACCTCCCGGATGCAAGAAGCTCTGCCCTCCACCCCCAGTTGTGACAAACTCCACTGTCTCCAGATATTGCCAGATGTCCCTGGTTGGGAATCACTGCTGCAGTCTTTTTCATACCCCAAACTATGAAAGAACTTTTCCTGGTTTTGACATGAGAAATATAGAACTGACCTACCTCCACCTGGCAGGGGCCCTGGCCAAGTAGGACAGCAGCTGGAGCACCTCTTGCAAGGTTTGACCTGCACATTTGCATGGTGGCTGGATTGGATCTCCACTGGGAGGCCAAGATGGCACCTGTACAGTGGCCTCCCCCATCTGTTTTCAAAGCTGGGTCCTCCTAAGCAGAACTGGTGGTAGCCAGAGCAGGCTGGCACCAAGTCAGGGTGGTCAGCTTTAGCAAATAACAGCATAGACCCTACGGTTCAACTTGAATTTCAGGTAAACAACAAATAATGTTTTAATCTAAGTATGCTCAATGCAACCCTATATATGGGAATGATTTGTCCATATTTTCCATTTGGATAATTCTGGGATCAGTTTTGACTGCCAGATTTTACAGCACTGTGTGCATAGCTCAAAGAACACTTCCTGTTCCTACCACCAAGTATGCTGGTAGCCAAGAGCTCTGACAGAAGCCTTCAGACATAGTTTGCCCTTGGCCCGACCTTGAACTTCAGGTGGTGCCAAACTGAGTCTCCAGGCACCCTGACAGCAATGCTTATTTCTGCACCTTCAGATCTTGAAAGCATGGAGGCCCTTTCATTCTCACTGAGTAAGCAAGGCTCTGCCTATGTGCTGCTTCTTACTCTGTATCTGGGTGGCAGAGAGAATGTTCCCTGGACGAAAGCAGAACTTTTCCCGGACCAGGGCAGGGAAATTCCAGGTCAGCCCAGACTGTGCAGCCAGCACTGGACCAGAAGAGCCCGTCCTTTTTTCAGACGTTGAAGTTCCACCTGAACGTTCTCAAAAAAGTGTTGCCAAAACATGTCCCCTGATGATTAAGCTCGCAGAGATGCTGCAGGGGCTCACACTCCACACACATTTGGGTTCTATTCCTCTGTGGAATAAGCTATTTTGCCTCCAAGACCAGCAAGTCTGGACTGAGATTCTTTCCCTGAAAGGCCTTAGGGGAAAGGCACTTGACCTGGAAGCCAGGTGTTCAGCAGCAGGCACAAGATTTTCTTTGCAAGGGCCAGAGGCAGGTTTATTTAAAACAAAAGTGAGAAGATGAGGATGTGGAGGTGGAGTAGTCCATGCACTGATTTCCAGAAGGGACAACTCCCTTCTTGAGTGATAACCTGGGCTCCCCCCTCAGTCAGCTCTAATTTTAGATTTGGTTTTAGTTGGTTTCCTTGTGATGTCAATACTCTGATCAGTTTACAAAAAGTTATGAATACGTGGTTTTGGCGTTTGTTGTTACAAGGGCAAAAGCAAAGTTTCTTCTAAGTTTTCTATGTCCCATAAATATAAATCAACATTTATATTAATAAATTAAAGTCAATTTATTAATATAATTAATAATTAAAATTAAATTTAAAGTATGGATTGTTATTTAATACCTTTTCCCTTCCTAAAAAGAGTTTGAAATGGTGATCGTTGGCTTTTGGAATCAAGCCTACCATAAGGTCCATTTCCCTGCTCTTACTAGAGCCAAACTTTCTGAAGGGTGGAAAGGAAGAAAAGATAAAATGGTTAGGAATATCCTTTCTTGTTTAGTCTTGTCTTTTCTCCTTGATAGAGACTGCATGGTATAGCATCAGTATTTCTCTCCAGGAATTGCTAGACACTATTCAGAGTCCAGAGAAAAACGGAGGGAATCTTTAGCTTCTTCTAAGTTGAGTGAAATGAAATGCTGTCAACCTCTAAGGAATTACACCATGTAGGGGAATGTTAATAGCATACATTTTGTCATCCTTCTACCTGTCCTCATCCCTGGCCGGTAGAAGCGGAGCCTCAGTCCATGACCCCTAGGGAGGAGAGGACCAAGAGGCCCATGGCGAGCAAAGGCGGAGCCTGGTCACTCCTTCATTGCTTCTGGTAAATGGCGGTGTCTACTCTTGGCCGTGTTTACATCACAGCGCATATCATCAACTTGCTCTGACCTTGACACCACTTCAAAGGCTTAATAATAATAAATCTATGTCCGGAAATAGTTTTGTAGATTATAGCAATCAGTCAAAATTCAGGGAGCCCAAGACCATTAATGCCATCAGCAGTGATGCAGCAACGCTGAAGTCCATCTAAATCAGCCATTAAGAGGGAAAATACACCTTGAGAGCCTGGAGAGAGAGGGAATAGTCGGACGCATAAATTGCAATTCTGCTTTTATCAGCCATCCAAGGGATGGTTTTCTTGGGATGACTTTGTTCCCGGCAGGAAATAAAATTAAGACCTGTTATCCATCGCTGATTCCTACTCCAGGTTATAACTGGTAAGATTTTGCTGGTCCTAGGACTAGGTGTGTTGAAATACAGTCTGTTGCAGCCTGGTAGAAAGAACACTAGGCATCTCTCAGTTGAAATCCCCCAGTGAGCTAAGTCGGGGCCCTGTGTTTTACCTTTCTCTGTAGATGGCTGCCACTGATCACACACTTGCCTCTGTTCTAGTGCCAGTTGTTCTAAATCCTGCATTATAAATCAGTGATTCATGGACCAGAGCCAGATGTGGTTTTTTTGGTTTTTCATTGTGTGCATGTGTATGTGTGCATGTAAGCTAAAGTCCTAAATCAGCTGAGATATAGGATCATCAGTGGAGAGGTAGACTTCCGGAGGTCCAGACATGCCACAGTGAAGGCTCGTCGATGCATGAGGGGCAGGGAAGAATGAAAGCAGTCCTTCTTAGTTGTTCTGCAGGCTGAATCTTTGTTGCTTTCAAAACTGACTTCTTGGGAAACAGGATGGCCTGGTGAAAGCAATTGACAGTGGATCAGGAAAACTGAGTCCTGCCTCTTTAATGACCTAGTTGCATGACCTTGGGCAAGAGAATACACTCTTTTCTCTTAGTAAGATCTTATTTCTCCTTCTGTAAAATAAGCAGGTTGTTCTAAATCTTGCATTCTAAATCAGCACTTCATGGACCAGATCCTGATGTGGTTTTCTTCTTTCTTTTTTTTCATTGTGTGTGTGTGTGTGTGTGCATGTAAGCTAAATAATGTTCTAAACATCAGCACACTTCACACACAAACTACTATGTCTGAAAAATCAGAGGTGCTGACAACATGGGTCAGATCCTGCACACAGCAGTGGAGCTCCTGAAAGAATGCCACTTTCAACAGAGCCTATCCTGTGGGACTCTGGAGTCCCCACTTGGAGTCCAACCTGCCCCTGTGACCCATTCACATTGTCTGAGCCCTGGAGTTACAGGCATTGATAAATTCTACAATATATCATTTATATAAAGAGTACCACTTTATCCAGTAAAGTGGCACTTATGTTAGAGGACTTTAAAAATGTAGCCTTTTGAATTAATGTTTGGGTCCTTTGTACAAAAATGGACAATGATGTAATATATGTATACACACACACACACATATACACACACACACATATATATACATATATATGTGTGTGTGTATTTATATATTCAAATATATTTAATTAAAAAATATAGCCTTATGAAAGTCTGATGTGGCAGCCCCAAACAATCATGTATTGTCTGGATTCCCATATTTTCGTTCTTCTCTGCAAATCACCAGTCTGAATATAAGCAGCAGCAGGTCAGTAACTGACTGCTGACATCTTCATCACAATAAAAGAAATAAGAAATATTTTCTTTTTGTAACCTCTTGCCTTTTAAGCTCCATCCACACTCACTACCATGCCTCATCACAGGCCTGAGGAAATAGGAGAGAATGTTGGAATTTGGAACTCTTTGCTAAGCCGCGATTCTTAGCCAGTAGATCTGTGGGGGCTACTCCAGTGCTCACCCCCCACTCTTCCCTAAGTACAGTCTGTGAGGGCAGCCCTGCACAGTGCTCTTGAAGCGCCTCTCTCCATGCCAGGGCCCAGCGGAGCCGAGACTGTCCTGTGTGCTCACTTGGCTCTGGTCTGCTTTTGTTGTATTGACTTTCATGAGAATGTTCGCTCCAAGGAATCTGCCAAGTCCAGTGCTCTCAGCGGAAGCCCATTCAGACTCAAGATGAATTAACTGGACAAGTTTGGAGATTCTGGGGATCCTATTAAGCCATGAAAACCAGGACACTAGAGATAGAATGATGTTCTTGAATCACAGAGTCTTTCACTGCCCTGTGTCTGAGCTGCCCTTTCCCGGTAGGCCCCATTCAGCTCATTCCCTTCTCCAAGTCTCCCTTCCTCAGTCTGCACTGTGAATTGATAAAAGCAAGAGGCATGGAAATTTCCATCAAGTAAACGCACATAAAGATAAATCATCAGACCTCTCCTTGGCCCCCTTAACCATTGTCTCAAATGGAACTTGTGACCTTTTATGTCTTTTCTGATTAAGAAAAGGATTGATTCCATGGTAGGGAGTGGTGACCTCGACAATGTCAAGTAACTTAACATGCCAGGCGGTGCCAGGCCTGCCCACTGGCTTCATTTGCAGTCACTGCTGACACTGTTTTCTCTGAACAATATGGCTGTTGAGTGGGCCTAAGGTGGTGGTCGTCCATGCAGCAAACTGCTGAAGGAGCCTTCCGATTTCATTGTTAATAGGAAAATAAAATCAGTTACTGTATCAGCAAAAGCGTTTTGGAAAAGTCAGGTCATTCTATGGTCCATGACACTTTTATTGTGATTGAAATCATGTGACAAGCGGCACACACAATAAAATATCTGGGCAAACAGGCAAAAAAGTTGGGTTTTCAAAAGTTTCCCCCAATTTTACTTTCTTGAGACAACAGAATTATGGGAACTTTAGGGAAGATATAGCCTGACCTGGAAAAAAGTTAAAGCTATGGGGATTCCTTCTGTGGAAAAAAGCAATATAAGTTATCAGGGCACACACAGCCTGCTCACCTAATTAAGAGATCGGACCAATGCACAGGTCCATCGCTGCCCCTTGAAGAAAACTGCCCATCAGCTCTTTACCTGAGCCTGAAATTGGTCCCTGATTGGTCAGCTGGGCTCTCCCGCTCAGGAGGAGTGACTTTGGGTGAGTTGCTTCATCGACATTGTGTTGCTGTAGGAATTAAGTGAGATTGTGCTTACAAAGTGCTACTCACTCAGAGCCAGAGGTCAATAAGTAGCAGTTGTGATTAGTATCATTATTATTGGGCTTGGTTCTGGTGCCTTAATTATCTGTGCGCCCCACCCCAACAGTGTCTCTCTGACTCGCAGAACAGTCTTCCCTTTGTGCCCGGCTTTCACAGCTGGCCCTTTGCCAGCTTCTCCCCTAAAGAGCTGTGAGGGAACGCCATCCTCTTCCTTTCTCGGGGTTGGAAAGTGATAACCTCTAGGCACTTTCACATTCCTCGAAGCAGAGCTGTAATCTAACAATGGGTGTTCCCGAACTGTGGGCACTGGGAGCCTTGGGGCTCCAGGTGGAGTCAACCAGTCTCAGTGCTTTGGACCACCCAGGGAGCCAGTCCAGGCCTCCAAGTCTCCCCTCTGTGGGGGAAGTCATGGTGGTGTAGAAATTCTTTCTGCACCCAGGCATCCTATGTCATGCAGCAAGTCCTCACTTAATATAATCCACAGTTTCTGGAAACTGTGACTTTAAGCAAAACAATGTATTTGGAAGCCAGGACTGATTTAATGTCTGCAGGGATTTTCTTTTCTTTCTTTCTTTTTCATCAATGTTGTCACTAAATGATGCTGACTAAACAGCAGTGTTCCACGACCTGCTGTCCTTCAGCACCTGCCAGCCTGCCTTGGACACAGACTATCCTGGTGATAGTCATCACACATTCCTGGTGATGTTCGATGTCCCCACAAGTTGTGTTGCTGTCAAAATGTGAGTTTCCAACATTGAAAAATGAAGATTATTTTCTCATATACAACCAGGGTTTGGGGTTTTTATTGGTAGAAATCATAGGCTCTGACAACACGGGGCCACTAGTTCACTGTAGAAGGAAAAAGAGTCATCTTACATGTGTCCTGACAAATAAGGCACCTCATATGCAATCATCCTACTTTCAGTCCTTTTATGAAAACTCCCAAGTCACTAAATATCTGATTTTTCAAATCCTGAACTAAAGGTTTCTCTACTTGCATCATTTACTATGACATCTTAAAACTGGGGGAGACCCCAGGATTAAGTAATCCAGGAAGCAAGTTCCAGAGAGATTTGAGACGTACAGATGTCAAAAAATTGTGGCAAAAGAGAAGCTGAGGTTTTGGGCACAGTGCCTTTTCTTGGGCATCTTGCTTACTCTACTTTTAGAGGAAAAACAGCTCATGAGTCTCTGGCTTAGGGGGCTTCTCTTCTTGAAATCCTCTGCAAGTTCCCCACGGATGAACCTGGGATTCTGAAAGAATCTTCAGTCCATAATCTATTTCCAGTCTATCTCATGACCCAGAATTTCCTGTGTTTATCTTCTGTCCCAACATTCTTCTGTGAAGAAGTACATTTTGCTGATTTAAGACACTGTTACCTTCAGGTGACATTTATTAAAAAATGTACCAGTTAGAGTTTTTCTTAATACTTTACCTCTATTGTGACCAGCAAACAGTAAGGAACACATAGACTGTGCTCTAGGCAATTTGAAGCTGATACTAGGATCGTAGAAAATGACCAGGTAAAGTACATGCAGAAGTTGTGAGTCACGAGCCAGGGTAATTTCTCCCCCTGTAAAATGTAGGCATTTGGAATAATGGCATTTTAGGGCCTCACCAATTCAGGCGGCCATGATTCCACCAACAGAAAGGTCCAGAGTGATGACCATTACTGGTCTTGGGGAACAGCATAGAACAGTTTCTGTGGAAGCCAAGTCCATAGGAGTCTAGGTAGTTTGTCAATATGAGGCTGAAAAAATAAGTTTTATAAGGGGAGGAGAAAGCTAGACTCCTAGAGAACTGACTAAAAAAATGACCCGGATTTAACAAGGCATGTAAGGAGAATGTGGCTTATTTTGAAAGCACTGTGATGTGGAAAAAAGAGTACTGGCAATAGAGTTCTAAGACTTAGGCTCCAATTCCCTCCTTTGAGGATACAAATGACATGACACATGAGACCCTCAGAAGAGAGGCTTTTAGAAGTCACTTCTACGCTTAGAATCTATGCAAGGTCACGAGTCATAACTGTAATGTACTTACCAGAACAAACTTCTTTTTGATGTACATACCCTTTCGTAGGCAGTTCAAAGTCTTCAGAAGTAGCCACAAGAAAATTACAAGGCTATTGATAAACCTGACAGTTTCGAAGACAAGGTCATTGTGGACAGACTTCCTGTTTTGAAGTGTGATATAAATGGATATCAGAAAGTTGTAAGTGGTCAGAAAACCTTCCTGCGTGTACCAAACGCCCCCAAAAATAGCAGATTCTCAAGGTTTCTGCTGCTCCTCTGAGTAGGAGGCCAGAGGGGTTGAGAAGAGAAGGAAAGGGCAAGCATTTGACCTTCGGGACTTTGGACACAGCGGTCCTACCTCACCTCAGAGCTGAGTGACACCACTTGCAGTCTTTGTTCCTTCTGCCACCACAACCCATAAAAGTGTGAGAATGCTCTATCTTTGGGTGCACTTGCTGTTCAAATTTACACACCATGGTGGTTGCCATCTTTCCTGGAGCACTGGCAGGTCTATTCACATTCTCTAGAACATTCTCTTGCCAGGTGAAGACTTCTTCAGAGACAGACCTTAAGGGTGATTTAGACTCCCATTATATCTGACATCCTAGGTTGGCCATTTAGGGCTTCAGAAGCACCCTAACTTAACAAAACTCACTCAATAATCTGGCTTAAGCACTGCGTTATATCATGCCAGGGATGCCAGGGCTCTTTCTTTCCAAGAGACTTTGTATCTGCCTCATTGGCAAAGCTTCTTTTGGGGGGTGGGAGCAAAGGACTCAATCTCCTCAAATGTTCAACTATGAACTCAACGTTACAGTGCTGGCATCATATTTTTTTAAGTTGCAATCACAAATTAGAATTAACATAAGAGATTATTACCATTATCTTCTTTTAGAAACTTCCATTCCCAGGCCTTCCCTGGTGGCACAACAGGTTAAAACCCAGCACTATGAAGCTGGCCAAAGCCACTTTAACACGCATTTGATCCCCCGTCCCAGAGGTGACCCACATGGCACAGCAGACCCCCTGACCCGCCCGCTGCTCCCCTCAGCAGTATACTTTGTCAGTTGGCCTGTTCTGCTCCCCACTGTCTCTGATGAATCCTCTCACCCCCTGCTCCTCTGGCCTGTGCCCCAATTTTGTACACATAAATAAATCCACAGATACTTAAAAAAAAAATTTAAGAAACTTCCATCCCCAAATCTTCTTAGACTTATGAGAATCCTCTCCATTTTAAGCATCTGTTGAGAACAACATTCTACAGATGTCTTTATCACCCTATTTTGGCACTAAAAGCAACCTCCATATCCATTTTCTCTCCCTCTTTTGTCCTGGCCTCTGTGGAGATGAAGACCTGTTTGCTTGGTCTTATAAGTAGTAATCTTTCAGGTGCTTAGAGATGCTATTATGGCAGTTGCTGTGGATTTCTATGCTCTCCTCTAATTTATGAAAATGGTGACTAAGTCAGTGACCTTCAGGGTTGAAACTACACTGTTTCCCATGAGCCGGGCAGAGGTGTGAGACAAAAGAGATGTGATTCTTGCCTTCCAGGACCTTCAAGTTCTGCTGGAGCAAACTTGTGTGAATACTTTTTACTTTCAAGTAACCTTAATCCTAATGTGGAAATGAAGGAATTCCAGAAGCTTGCCATGAGGCCTCCAGTGGGATGTGTGATGTTTCTAACAATTACTGTAGAATTTGTTCAACTATTTTCTTTCTTTTTTTTTTTCTTAGCCGAATCAATGGCAATATTACTACAGTTTAATTACATTGATGACCTGGGTGTTTATGCACAGCTTAAACAATATTGTGTATACCATTTGTTCTACATCCACTATACTGCAAATTATAGGAGGGGCAGGATGTTTATTTTCTGGTTCACTGACTATTCCAAGTGCCTACAGGAATACCTGGAACAGCAGAAGAATGGGGGAGGGGTGCAGAGGACCCAGGGTAGATTTTTATCATTAAGCTGTTCATATCCTGACTCCACCTGAAAACCGTAATGATGAAGAACCATCAAAATCTTTGTTTCCAGCTTAAATTATGAAACTAGGAAAAAAATCAAACCAGTCTTATAAATAAACCCCTTGCAGCTAGAGATGTTACTTTTACTATTCTGTTTTGTTTCCTGCTTGGGAAGCATTTTATCTTCACATTAAGCGATTTAACACTCTACCATGATTTCTTACCTGGGGCAGTAGACTTTAATGTGTGACTTATCAAATCCTTTTGGAAATTTTAGGTAAATATAATCCTAGGTTCTCTTTTTAATTTTATCTCCTATAACAGCAATTTCTCTAAAAAAAATAAAAGCAAAACAAACCAACAAGTTCTTTCAAGCTAGGCCTGCCCTCACAAATCCACACTGGCTGTATCTTATCAGACACTGTTACTGCAAAATCTTTTGCAATTCCACAACCCAAGCGGTTGCTAGTGTTTTCTTAGCCAATCTGATATACACCCTCTTCTAATTCTAATAGTTTGGTAATAAAATGTGTTGGATTTGGCACTCATCCCTTTCTAATTCTTAGCCATCCCACCCTCCTTTGTAATTGGCTAGGGAGTTTCATTAGCTGGCACTAAGCCTTGGGTGCTGAGCCAAGGGCAGGATGTCTCTCCTGAATGGAGGATGAGCTTTGCTCCAATGACCAAGCTTTGCTTTATTCTAAGGGCAAGAATTCATAGCTGCTATTTAAGCAGCAGCCTGAGTGATGGTCTGGGAATGGCAAGGAGCCAGGACCTAGTGAAGTGATACCAGTGCTAATTTACTGGTATCATTCCTGTTTCTCCCCCTTGGTTTTCTCAGCCTCTACCTGCCTGTTTCCATCTGCATTCCTGAGGCATACAATGATAATCCTTATCCTGGTTGAGGTGAAGTGTTGCTTTAGGGTTGAGTAGGTCAAGCAGATCTGGGTTTGAACTCGGAGGTGGATACTACATACACTTCACCTGGTGGTATGGACTGAATGTTTGTGTCACCCTCAGCCCATTCATATGCTAAAGTCCTGAAGTAACCTATTCAGAGGTGAGGCCCTGGGGAGGAGGTTAAGTTTAGATGAGGTTGTGAAGACCGGGTTCCCAAATGGGGTCGGTGCCCTTAGGAGAAGAAAAGACCAGTGTCTCCTCTCCCCTCTTCCTGAAGATACAGCTTGGAGTCAGCTGTCTACAAACTACAGAGAGTTCTTGGCAGGAACCATGTGACTGACCTTCGAATTTCCAGTCTCCAGATCTGTAATAGCTATTTGTTGTTTCTGTCACCTTTTCTAAAATATTCTGTTATAATATTCAGCTGAGCAGACTAAGGTAGCTCATTCATTCAGTCTCACTTTCCTTACCTGCCAAATGATTATAACTTTCTTGAAACTGTCATTAGCAGGATTCCATGAGATAATGATGTAAAGGGCCAGGCACTTAAGAGATACTGAATGAAAGGTGGCTATTGTCTTATCTACTCTCTATTAAGTTCACATTCTCTGTGAGTAACAGTAAGAATAACTTTAATAGTGGCTTACATTTGGAAAGTCCTGGTTATGTGTAAGTCACTGTTCTAAGTGCTCTGCATATATAAATTTATTGTAATTACTGTGTTCTACAACAACCTCTCCACAACTCTCCTTGGATTTGCCTTCTCTCCATTATTTTCCTTAAAAAAAGTCCATTCTCTCCTCTATGGAGATTTCTGTATGGAAACCTGTTAAGAACAAAAATAAGCTATACTTTCTTGGGTCAAAGACATTTACCCAGTGTCACAGTTTTACTCAGGGCTTGTGGCCCTATCTAGACCTCCAGAGCAGTTCTCAGTCACGGCTCTACTGCAGAATTACCTGGGGAGTCTCTCAAGTCTCCATGCCCGGGCTACAAACCCGACCAATTAAATCAGAATCTTTAGGAGTGGAGCCAGGCACTGCCTCGCAAAGTTTAATGAAATGAGAATCACCTGAACATCTTATTAAACTGATTCTGCTTTTCTAACAAGTTCCCAGAAGAGGCTGATGCTAATGGTGAAGGACACTGAGTAGCAAGGCCAGTCTCCCCCTCACTTCCTGCCCAGTGGCTTTCTTCTGTCTCAGTCTAAGATGAGCTCTTGACTAGACTACCCCTTCAGCTCCTCGGTCAAGCTAGTGTAGACCCTAATTGAACTTGAATCCCAGGTCCCACAATTATGGTAGATGTGACCAGTGTGCAGACAAGTGTAGCTCACATATAGGTTAACTGAATTTCTGTTTGGCAAATTCACTGAGAACCCACAGTCAGAGATAAACTATGACCAGATGCTTGGAACAGATTAATGTGGAAGCATATCTCATCTTTGTCTTTCTAAATTATAGGCAGTTTTTGATGGGGTCCTTAAATATAGCCCTTACAGGAGTGAGCTCTGATTTTATGGTTATGTCACCTTCCAGCATAAGTCTGTACTCTGATTCTCCTCATTATGATCTCTTGACTGAGTTCAGAATGACCATCTAGACTCTCCTACCTCTGACTCAGGACCTAGTGCTAGTAGCCATACATACAGTTTATGGAATTCCTACTTGGACACATCTGTTTGCAGATGTTCTTGTGTGATTTAAGTCATGTAAAGGGAAGCAAAGGTAAATTCCCTCAGGGAAATTGATAATAAATGAAGGGACTATATTAGCTGATTGCTAGTGTGTCTTTCACCTAATGTGTTAGGTGAAAGCCATTTGTGTTTTGGTTTGAGATTGGGGCATTAGGGCCTCCCTGGTGGCCTAGGGGTTAAGTTTCAGTGTGTCACCCCTATGGCCTAAGTGTTCAGTCCCTAGCAGGGAGGTGACCCACATGGAGCAGCAGACCCCTCTTTTCTCACCTTCTGCTCCCCTCAGCAGTATATATCAGTGGATCTGCCATTATGCTCTGTTCCCCCTGTCTCTGGTGAATCCTCCTATGCCCCACACTTCTGCCTTACACCCCAGTCCCTCTACATATACACACACAAAGTGAAGCATTGGCCCTTTCATGGCCTTAGATCACCAGGATGTCTAGGAGGACTTGTTGAATATTGAAATGATTCTTCTGTATCATACAGCCAGCCATGTAGAGACACTGTGAATGGTGAATTCAGGCTGGAGAAAGGGCTGATTCCAGTCCTAATTCTGTTGTAGAAATGTCTGAAGAGAAATAAAATTAAGTTTTTAGTAAGTGGGATTATTTTGCTCTTCCTTTAGAACTTAGAAGCTTCCCCATAAGCAGCAGTTCCAGCCAAATAAAACTGAAAAACAAAGAACTATGTTACACCTCAACCTTATTACCCATCAGTCCCTCATGTGGGGGTAGCTTCAACAGGGTGAGAACCTAGTTCTTCTCTTGTGTTTATTCAGAGCAGCAGCTGTGAGGAGCATGTGCTATGGGGTGAAGCTAGATGGTCTTAAGGAACTAAGATTTAAGCCCAATCTTTCAACATTTCCATAGAGCATAGTTAGATTTCAGCTATGTGCATGTTTAATCATGTTTCACATCAACTCCCAGAATGAACCTGAACAAGATGAGCAGTGCTGGGAAACTAAACTCTTAATTTATTTGGGCAGCACATGGCTACTACAACCCCCTGTTGATGGCAGGAGGCAAATCTGTGTATTTGGGAGAACAGAGAGGGAAGGAGGATGGAATCTGCTCTTATACCAACCTCTGGTTGCTTGACAGACATGAATTTTCTGAAAGTAGTTGCCTGGGTTTGCCTTGAAGTACCCAGTAGGGACTTAATAAGTAAATTTAGTCTTGATTTTGAAGCTTTCTACCACCTCAGAAACCCTCTTCCAGCCAACTTCCCACCTCAGGTGGTAACAACTGAACTGAACAATACCAATATGACTTAGCCTTGAATATTGTTCATTTAGTAAAAGCAAATGATTTAACACAGACGTGTCTATAACCAAGAAAGATTTAGGAATGCCAATTTATAAATACAAGCTATACTTTAGATTTTGCCCTACTTTCAAAGGTCAAATCTTGTCAATGATAAGAAATCATGCACTGAAATCTAAAAACAAGATTTTATTCTGTATATATGTAAAGAAAAAAGGATACCAATGCTTTATAGGTTTCAGTCCCCCCCCCCTTTTTTTTTTCCCTAAATGAAGGTAATAGACTATTTTGGCGTGTAATAGTAGTGAAATGTCTTCATTTCCTTTTGTTAAAATTTTTTAAATAAATGCTTTAAAGGCTAAAGTTCTTATGGAATTCAGGTGGTGGCTGAAATGTTTGAAAGGTTCTAGAAAGATTCAAATTCTTTCCTCATACAGAGTTTGAATTGTGTTACTTTAGAATAGAAGGAAAAGTACCCATCTAAAATGTATATGAATTATCTGCAAGAGGGAATGAAACCATTCTTCTCAACCCTTATGGTCAGTGGATTCTTTGTGTCTCAACTCTATCTATATTCCTCCTGCCCTTCCTTGGGGCTGGGTCTCTGGAGGAGGGAATGAGGTGCTCAGTTGCTCAGACAATACACACTGAGCACTCTTTTCTCCTTCCACTCTGTAATTAGGGCTTCTTCACAAAAGCCCTTCTCTTTTCTATACAATTATATCCCATTCCCATATTCCTTCCAGGTATGGCCCATTTCCAAAATCTTTCCTCATTTTTACTATCTCCCTCGCTAGCTCATCCTACTTGGCTCTGTCCCACCTTCTCTGTGGAGCCCAGATATGGAGCAAATAGAGATTTGACTGGGAATAGAGATGAGGCACCTTGTGACTGTTCCAGCCTCTAAGTGGACTGTGGGTGGGGGGAGTGATCAAGTGATCTTGAGTCTTCTTCATTGCTCCTTATTGGAAAAAAATAGAAATAAAATGTGAAAATCAAACTATTCTCGAAAATGCTGACCTTGCATGAACACGCATGTGCTTGCACCAACAGCATGAAGGGAATTAAAACATTTGACCCATCCAGAAAAAAAGAATGAAAAGCCCCACACATATCAGCCAACAGCCCCCCCCACCCCACCCCACCCCCCGCTACCCTTAACCATCACCAAACCAGACTTCTTGGTTTGCTTGTGCCACCACACCCCAGTTCGTGTGAATGCTGTGTTTATTTGAATATGCAATCAACAATGATTCTCTTTCTCCTTTTTACTTTCTTTGCCAAAGACAACAAATGCAAATGGTGAGACAGAATTGGGGTTAGAGGAGTCCGAATAAGCACTAGCATAGCATTAAGGTTAATGGCCTATATGTTAATTCCCAAATAATCATAAGGAGGCAAGGAACTTGCCACAGCAGCGTGAGCCCTAAATAAAGCTTTTCTGACTTCTGTGCATGTAAATTCTTGATCATAAATGTTGCATTAACATTTTTGGGTTTTTGCATGACCCTGGGAGTCAAGTCCTCTCTAAGGACTTCACTCTTGTTGCTTGTACCTAGGGCATATGGTCCTAGACTTTGACATAAGATTTTGAAAGTCATTAGAATTAGGCAATTTCTCGGAATATTGGGGTAACTGCAAAAAGAGGGGGGTGGTGGAAAGCCTGGTGGTTAGGCAAAGGGCCAAGAGAGAAGTTTCCCAGAAGCTGTTGGAGCTAGTCTCCATTCTGCCGGAAATACCATCTCGTTTCATTGAACGTGTCCATGATATAAGCTGTTGTTCTCCCAAAGTAAGATTTTAAAAGCTAATCGAGCATTGCTTTAAAGCTGAGCTATCCATGACTTCTCATAAAATACAAATTAAAAGAGGAATAAATATAGAGGAAAGTAAAGTTGACACTTTGGCCAAGAGCTTGCTGCCACTGTCATAAAGATGCAGAGAGGTAGAGCTATCACTTCAATTTAAAAATGAAACCCCCTTTAGTAAACTGGCAGACATTCAGCCCAGTCAAATGGGGATCTGAAAGGATTGTGACTTCTCTGGCTGTCAGCTGGGAGAGTTGCAGCTGGCAGCCCACCCATAGAAGGATCTGCAGGGGAAAACACCAGTGTGCCATTGCCTCCAGCTTTGAATGAAATGGTGGGGAAAATTGGGAGGAGACTTTGAAATTGAATCATTCCAATACTGAATACTTGATAAATATCAAACAGAGTAATCATTTTCAGGCAGGTTCCATTGTGAACTGGGTGTGATGTAATATATTAGTCTTTAGTTTTGTCGTAAAGAAGTACCACACACTTAATGTCTTAAAACTATATAAAAATTTACCATCTTTCGTTTCTTAACACATCTGGCATTGTTTTTACTGGGATAAAATCACAGTGACAGAAAAGCTGCTGTCCTTTCTGGAGGTTATAAGAAAAAATTGTTTTCTTGCCTTTTCCAGCTTCTTAAAGCCATTCACATTCTTCATGGCTCCTTTCCTCCATCTTCAAAGCTAAAAAAGGCTGGTTGAGGCTTTAATCACATCACTCTGACACTTCTTTCTTCTTCCTTTGTGATTACCTTGAGTCCATGTGTATATCTCAGAATAATCTTCCCATCTCAAGGTTAGCTGATTAACAGCCTGCCTTCCATATCAACCTTACTTTTCCTTCTCAGTGTAACCTGACTTGTTCAGTTTTCAGCAGGTAGGATGTGGACATTGTGGGGTGCCACTATTTTGCCTCTACAGGTAAGAGAAACTAAAGAGTATAGGGGTTAAGAAACTTGCCTAGGATTACACAGCTAGTTGAGAGGAGACCCAAGAATACCTTTGAGCCAAAGTCTGATCTGGGGACAGGAGGAGAGTGAAAGGGACAGATAGAAGAGAGAAATAAAGGTGAGGGAAATTTTTTCAACAATGGAAGAAACTGACATTTTGCAATAAATGGACTCTTGGTTACAAGTCTGTTTAACAAGGAGTAAAATAAGGGGACAATTAGTCTTTGTTAACCATATCCTTTATTCCCTCATCTAACCTGTAAATCATTTCCATAAATCACAAATCACAGTTCACTAAATTACCTCATTCATAATAGTATTCTTTCTGGTGTCATAAAACATACCAGAGTATAAGACCCACCTGAAGTAGGCCACCCTCAGCTATAGGAACCCAACATGAGAGTGTTAGTTTTTGTGTATCCACACACACACCACCCTAAAATACCACATCAAGGCTAAAATTAAGTGAGCAGACTTGTTCCACATAATCCTAGCAGAAAGGTGTAGGGAAGCAGGTCAAGATTAAAATCAAGAAGTCTTTTAAACAGGAAGAACAGTGATCCATCTGACAATGAGAAATTTGGCCTCCAGACCTATCAAACAGATACTGAAGGACTCCTTGACACCATCCTTTAAAGCTATTAATGTTCATTCTCCTTGGTGAGTCCTGCTACTTGCTTTACTAGAAGACACATGCAAGGAGGAAATGAAAGCAAAACAGAATAGAAAATCTTTTGCATTTTCACTATGAAAGCTTTTTCCTACAGCTCCTCCTATTCAAGTGGAATCACTAAATATTAAAGAGATATTTGAGATCTCCTGGTCCAATTTCCCATACACAGATGAGAAAATTGAGCATCAGGAAGACTAAACTCAGAGTCACACAGTTGATTTCAGCAGAATTGCATTATGCACTGGGCGTAGATTTCAACAAGTAAAAATCCCATGAAAATTACACTCACAGTCCTGGGCCTTCCCAGGGGGCGCAGCAGGTTAAAGCACAGCACTAAAAAGCTAAAACCACTTCAGCATGAGTTTGATCCCCACCCCTGAGGTGATCCACATGGCGCAGCAGATCTCTCCTGACCCATTCACTGTTCCCCTCCGCAGTGTCCTTCATCAGTCGGCCTGTTCTGCTCCCCACTCTGTCTCTGGTGAATCCTCTCACCACCCCTGCACCTCTGGCCTGTCCCCCAGTTCTGTATGCACAAATAAAATAAATAAATCTTAAAAAAAGAAAGAAAATTATACTCACGTTCGTAAAGAGGGCTCCATGCTCAAGACTGACCTGTAGTTTCTTGAAAAATCCAGCAGCTTTTCCTCAAATGCTCAAGTAGAAACCTCTTTCCTCAGTGTGGTTCAGAAGTCAGGTTAAATGAAAAGTACTTGTCTTTAAATGTGAAAACTACATTTCAAATTGTGGGATGCACACTTTGCCAGAGGCATTTGAGACCTGAAATGAACACAGAACCAGTGGATGCATATCCCTACCTCACACCCACATCAGCATTTCTACTGTCCCTGAGCTGAAGATAAATTTGGGGGGACTTTGAGTTACTCTAAGTTGTAGTGTCCAGAACCCTCAGGATAAGGGAAGACACAATAATTTTCCCTTTTTGAATTTGCTGCTAGGGATTCTCAAAGACTGTGCAGGTGGAATCAGTGTCACACATGGTCTTTGGGTCCATAGTGAAGAGGTAAGTTTCTTGGGAGTTGTCAGATCTGACTTGCCAGTAAGATGAACCAGAAAAGGAAGAAGCATCTCCTTGAGTATGCCAGGTACAAAATACCCTGGTGATTTAGCAGAACATCAAGGTCAGCTACTTCCTTTTACCTATATCATATTATATATGAACAAATAAGTTGTCTTAAGAAGACCCAAACCTTGAATAGTGCTCCCAAACATCTCTTATAAAAATGAAGTTATTGGGTCAGAATATTTACACTTAATTTCTTGTTCTGCCCCACTCTAAGGAACATGTTTAGTTATTGTCACAGCCTGAGTATTTTGGAGGCTGTAGTCCTTTGCTGCATAAAGATTAGTATTTTATCTTTCTCCAGGTCGCCCCTCCACTTGCCTCTCCACTCTCACTGCAAACACCTCTATTTATCCTGATGGAAGAGATAACTCTTCTTTCTATAGGGAAAATTCAGGGACATCCAGAATTCACTACATTTTGGGCAAAGAAGAAGCTTCCAGTAGGGACATTTATAACATCACAAAGACTGTGACAATTGGATTAGCGACAATAGAGATAGATGGTGGAGAGTCAAGAGAAAAAAGGAAAGTAAGCACTATGGCGTCAGCATCAGCTGAAATGGGCTGTCAAGTGATGCAGAATTCTCAGAAAAGTGGATGAACTATCCTTCTGAAGAAGCAAAGATCAGTTGGCAATGCAATAAGTGGAATGTGTTGGGTGGGTGGGTGGATTTATTGTATTTTTTAATCCTTTATGATTCATTGCTCTGCAAGATTACTACCCTGCCCACTGATGGTGTCCTAGTCTTCCCTGTCAGTCTATGGAGATCTGTATTTTCTCCTTCCCAAAGGACTGGTAGAAGGATAGGGCCTTACCATGATCAGCAGTTGGGGGTTGGGACAGGGAAATCTGAGGGTCCATTAGATATCCTGACTGATTACCAGAGGTCATGAGCCCTCCTTTAAATGCTAGAAGGTCTAAATGTAAAATTGTGGAGCTCCTTTGATAAAATAGTTTCTCAAAAATTAAAAATAAAACTGCCATATGATCCAGCAAGCTTACTTCAGTGAATATATCCAAAAGAATTAAAAAAGAATCCTGACTCTTGAAGAGAGACCAGCATACTCATGTTCATGCTCAGAATAACCAAGAGGTGGAAGTCACCTAAAAGTCTAGTTTTAGATGAATGAATAAACAAAATGTGGTATATACATACAATGGAGTAGAAGGAAATTCTGACACATGCTACACCTGGATGCACCTTGAAAACGTTATTCTAAGTGGAGCAGGCCAAGCACATGAAGGCAAATACTGTATAATTTAATTTATATCAGTTATCTATAATAGACAGAAGGTAGAATAGTAGTTGCCAGGAGCTGGGGAAGGAGGAAATGGGGAGTTGTTTGATGGGTCCAGAATTTCAGTTTTGCAAAATGAAAAAGATCTGGAAATCAATTATTCCACAATATTAATGTACTTACTACTACTGAAAACTACTGAAATATCTACTTAGATATGGTTAAGATAGCAAAGTTTATGCTATGTGTTTTACCATTAAGGTAAAAATTAGGAAAACTAAAGTGTACTTTACGAAATAGGGGATACCTAGCAATGCTCAAACAAACAGCACCAACTAGACAAACCCCTAGTCTTAACTTTCTGAGATCAACTTCCCTTGTGTTTTTCTGCAGAGTAGGCTTTGAGAACTATCTACACAAGAAGGATTCTTTACTGTACCTTCCCAGACAAGTGGTATGTCAACCTAATAGGGTTATTTTGGAAGTCAGCCAACATATAAGAATTAGAATAGGTTAGCAACAAATACTATTATGCTTCCCTAAAAAAAAAAAAAAAAAAAAAGAATGACTCAATAAATAAGTGGTGATTCAAAAGCCTCTGGCCTGTTTCCAGGATCATGCTTGAGGAACTGCATGCAAGAGCCCCCCGAATCATGCTCCACACCTACACACTTCGCTGCTCCTGCTGGGCTGCCTGGGAGAGAGGCCTGGGAGAACGTGGCATGCAGGTCTGAACAGTGACGGCTAAAATCAGTCTTTCTAGTGGGTTTTCAGTGCAGCCAGCTTCACCCTTCCTCGGCGACCATCCTCACGCTTCTTGGTGCGTTTGGCTCTGCATGTCGTGTGTCTGTCTGTGCATCTGTGTGTGCCGCAGTGCATCATCTGGGATGAGATAACCCCTCTCTCTCTCAACTGCAAGTCTTAAGAGCCAAGGAATTGGGGCCCCCAGCACAATGCCTAGAATGTGGCCGATGCTTGGCACATGAATGTCGCACTGCGAAGACATCAGCTTGGTCCTCTCAGGCCATGAGCGTGTCGCCGCTTTGGGGAAAACTGCTTGCATACAGAATTCAGAACATACTCTGGTCCAGGTGTTGGGTTCCTGCTCAGAACTTTGCATTCCACCTTCCGCTGACTTCATGTCTCCAATCACTCATTCCCCTTCTTAAATACGAGTGTGTGTTATTTCTGTTTGTTGTGGTTAAACATATCCTTCTTAGTCATGTGTGGGTGTCCTACGCCTCCATTATCTCCTGAACTTCTCAAGGACGAAACATCCAACACATCATTTGCATTTTCCCAAAGATTCACATGCAGAGAAACCAAGTTTCAAGGCTGTTACTATCTAAGAAGCAGGCAGGGCCAACCTCTACCTCTGGGTTCTGCCAGGACCTCAAAAGGTGAAGTCATCATCTTCTCACCATCAGCTTGCTCATTGTTCTAAGTTCCTGGAGGGGAAGATATTTACATTTGTTTGTTTGTTTGTTTTTGAGGGGAGGTGCTTTTCTTCTGGCACCAAACATTCTTTCACTCCTCAGACTAGAAATCTCACTGTGCTCTTTGACTGGCCTTCTCCATGCTTGCTCCATCCTGCTCACCATCTTTCCCATACAGAATAGGGACAGATTCCTCCTGACTACATTTCACAGCATTTATAAATAAAATTTCCTGTTCACCCCCATGACTGTCAGTTGGTGGCATTTAACACCCAGCCTGGGGATTTTGTAGGTCATTGTTGATCTGTTGGAATAACTGTCTGGTGGAAAAGATTTCCACGTCAAGAATTGCAGAGGAGGCTGTTGTAGTCATTTAAATATGTCTGCCGGGGTACAGTGACAGGAGTTGCAGTCCAAATGCTGAGATTCTGCTGAGATAAATGCAAGTTTTGTTCCCCTACTCCCCATGCAATACGTCCTGCACACTAACCCAACGCTGGCCCTTTCATGCCATTGTGCCTCCTTGCAAAGTGAGTGATACTTACACAAGCATCTGCAAGCTTCACCTTTCCAGTCACTCACAAGATTCTCCAAAACCTTCCACCCCAAGACTCCCTCATCCCTAGGACTTGAGCTAGTCTAGATTAAGACAGGAAGTATATCAGCTGTCTCAACCCTCCCAGATGTGGGGCTTGGGTTAATCGTGGCTGTCCAAAGCCCTGGTATCTGCTCTGCCTGGCATAAGGCCTGGATGCCAATTTAGCCTAGGTCATACCACTTTTTATCTTTTTCCCACTTCCCTTTCCCCACACCCTCACACATACTGGTCTGTGGGTGGGCCTGAACTTCTGCCACAGGATACCTGGCTGCTTTCACATTTATGCTCTGATATGTGTGTGTGTGTGTGCGCGTGTGAGTGTATAAAAATAAATATGTGTGTATTTATATATATATATGTGCATATGTATATATGTATATATATAGAAAACCTACTTATCTAAGCTTCCCAGAATTTAAGACTGATAGGTTCCTTATTCTCAACCCAAACTGGGCTCTACAACCACATGCAAGCAAGTTGTCCCAAATGACATTGGGGGTTATGGGAATAGTCTACTCCTGGATCACACCCATCAGACTTATTACTCCTCTGCTGGTATAGCTTGGCCCCTGCATGTGACGGCCACACTCTCTGGGTAATCTGTAGGACAGTCATTCAGTCTGAAGAAGCCAAGTATAATCCTCCCCTGGCTGAGATGTCTTCCTTTACTAGCAGACCCAGAAACTTCTGTGCTTGACAGTCATTATACAAGTATTGTTTATTGAACACTTGCCTTGCTGTATCCCAGACCCTTGAATAAGTGCTTTGTTCATGTGACCTCACTCCATTTTCACGGGAACCTTATGAAGCAGGTACAGCTATGTCCATTTTACCCAGGAGGTAGTCAAAGTCTGGAGAAGTGGTTTAAAAATTTCCTTGAAAGTAACCCATATAGTAAGAAGAACTAGAATTTAAATTTAGATGGCCTAAACCTAGAGTTTATGCTTTTAATCACTTTGCTAGAATTGTCAAACTAGTAGCCTATGGTAAAATGTGGGCTACAGTTTTATTTGGGCACCAGAATTTTTGTTTTAATGCTAGGCTATACTTTTAAAAATCAGGATGTACTTAAAAGTTCAGATTTATGACTTTTCTTTACAAATTGGAAGGCCTGGCAACACAGGCTCCCTGCCATGGACAAGGAAAAAAATCACATAGTGCTGAGAAATGTCTGCCCTTTATATGGGTGTGAGCTCACCAATTTGCCTGTCTTCACTCTCCTTATTGCAGTATTTCTTCTCAGACGTTATTATCCATGAGAACCATCTGGAGAGTTCTAGACCCCACCACAGAGTTTCTGATTCAGTAGGTCTGGTAGGGACTGAAATTTTACCTTAGTGTAACCCGATTATTAGTGGCCTGCCATTTCTCATCACACTTGTGCTGTTGCTTTCTTTACATTTGGCCCCCACACCCACCCCCTTCCTTTACATCCATGCTCCCTGTTAGCATGTGAGTTTGCAACACAGACACTAGGTTATATTAATACCAAGGAATTTGAGGTCGTCTCATTTGTTCCTAAATTCCCTGTAATCTCTGATATGAATCTTAAATCTCATTTGGACTTCTTATTTTTCTGACATCTTTCAACTCTTAAAAACAAAATGTATCTTTTTATTCGATTTCATGAAGGTGGTAGAAGATGTAGTCAAAAAAAAAAAAAAAAAAAAGCAGAAGTGTTGCAATAGCTTCTTCTCCTGAACAAGAAGGACCAGCAGAAAAGTAACATTACAAGCTTATGAAAGGTAATTTTCTGACAGCTCAGATTTAAAAGTCACAGAATTCACAGTGAAGCAACCTCTTCACCTATTCTGTTCTTCCTCAAGCACCTGCTTCAAAGCCTCACAGTTGTTCTCCTGTGGTTGTAGATTGTCAATCTAACCAGTCCAGGAGAAATCTGTCCCAACAGTTATCCAGGAAACATAGTGTGTCAATTCAGAAAGCTCATCGCTGCTTCACTATGTCTGGAATACCCTACTTAACCTTCAGGGTCCATCAGATGCCACTTATTCAAAATACCCTTTTGACATTCCTAGGCAGAAATAACCTCTTTTTCTCTCTAAATGTATAGTATTGCTATTGTTCTGACAGTCATCCTTTACTTCCCTAAAATATAAAACAAACCCAAATGCTTTTGGATTCAATTTGCAAATATTTTATTTAGGATTTTTGCTTTGCATTTATAGAAGTGGTTGGCTCACAATTTTCCTTTCTTGTAGTGTCTTAACTTTTGGCATTTTGGGTGTCTTTTTTGATGTCCTGATGACCAGATTTCAATGTGGGGAGAGTGGTGTTTCCCATCACCACCAACCAACAATTCACAGTAGGTTGTTTGAGAATTCAACTTAATCTAAATTCATTCTGACTCTCTCTACATAGTCACAGTGTCAGACACCCAACACAGCATACTTAACCTGGCTTCTAGTGGATTGCTATAAATAGAGGTTCTAACCATTCCCTCCTTAGGTTCAATTAATTTGCTAGAGCACTTCACAAAACTGAGGAAACATTTTAATTACCAGATTATTGATATATTATAAAAGGATATTACTCAGGATCAGGCAGGTGGAAGAAAGTATATGGGGAAAAGTCATGGAAACTCCATGGCCTCTTCCAGGTGTGCTTCTGTCCCTAATTTCTATGTGCTTATCAGTCCAGTAGCTTTCTGAACCCTGTCTTTGGAGGTTTTATGAAGACATCATTACATAGGTGTGACTGATTAAATCTTTGGCCATTGGTGATTGCTGCAATCTCTAGCCCCTCTCTCCTCCCTGGAGGTCTGAGAGAGGAACTGAAAGTTCTAACCCTGTAATCATTAGGTGGTTTCTTCTGGTAATCAACCCCCATTCATTCTTAGGTGCTTTCCAAAAAAGTCACTTCATTAACATATCAAAAGATACCGTGATGCCTTGATGATTTTATTACTTAGGAAATTCCAACAATTTAAGGGACTCTACCAGAAACAGGGATGAAGAACAAATATGAATTATTTCACTATAAATCACAATATCACATGTGATCTTATTAAACTAGTTAGAAAGTGTCACCTTTTCATTCTTTGGAAGTGTTTGTGCATGATTGGTATTATTCTTCATACATTGTGAGCCATTTAAGCCTGGCATTTTCTTTGTGGAAAGATTTTTCAATACAAAAGCAGTTGCTTTAACAAATACAGGATTTTCTATTTCTTCCTGTATGGATGTAATAATTGTATTTTTTAATGACTATTTCCACTTTTTCTAAAATTCAAATATAATGACAAACAGCTCTTTATACGAATTCTCATCTTTTAACAGCTATATGATCTGTATTAATGTCCCCATATTTTATTCCTTTTATTAATGATTTATGTTTTCTTTCATATTTCTTGCTAAATAAAGTTAGATTTACCAATATTTTTAAAGAACAAGCTTTTGAATTTTCTGAATTTCTCTATTATATATTTGTTTTATACACATTGATTTTTTACTCTTTATTTTTGCATTCTTTCTATTTTATTTGGGCTTAATTTTATAACTCCTTTGCTAGCTTCTTGAGACAAAAATGCAAATCTTCTTTCTTTACCAGTATATCCAGTATATTATTTTCAATGTATAAATTTCTCTCTGAGCAAAATGGAAGCTGTGAGGTAAAATTGCAAAAATGACTACACACATTTTTCTCTGTGTGCATGACATATTGTAAAATAATTTTTCACTTTTTTTCCCCCCAAATAAGAGTTATCACTTAAGTCTGGATTTAGCACTGGCATGCTTTATTCATGAGTGTTAGCAAATTTAAAACAAACTTGAAAAACTTTGTAAGCATGGAACTTGTCTTCTCTTGTGCTTCAAAAACTGAGAACACTATGTAAAGGAGAGCAAGCTAGATCCTATTTAGAACAATGAAATACTTAAAAGTTTATTGCTTAATTTTTCAAATATTAGATAATAATGTTTAGTGATTTTTTTGGTGACCAGTTTCTATCTTAATTCCACTAAAGTCAGGGAACATAATCTGTATTTTGAAACTTTTTAGGACTTGAGTTATGGTTTCACAAATAGTTAATTTTGTTAATGTTCTGTATTGGTTGTGTGAAATTTACTAAGAGTTAAATGTAGGATTGGTCTGATATTTGCTATTTTATAATTGCTGAAAGTGAAAGTGTCTTGTTTTTAATACCTTGAAAACAAAGTATTCATCTATTTCATATAAAATTTAAAAAGCATTTTGTAATCATGCTCTCTCCATCCCAACTAAAGCAGAAGTATAGGGTAGTGGTGGTGAAAGGATTTTTTAAAACACAGTATGTGCCAGTATACATTTGCAATACTGTCTCATAGTCCTTCAAAGCACTCTTGTTTTAATGCAGATGAATAGAATGTCAGTCAACTGCTGCTTTATATGAATATATGCATGTGTGTACATTGTACATATGTGTGTGTATGCATGTATATGAGTATATGTGCCTATATGCACATAAAATAAAACCTTTACAGTGTCTTTGGTTTTTAATTTTGTAACCCTTCTACCAAGTCTTCCTTGAGGCTGATGTCAACCATACTTAATATCAGCAAGGAATGAATTTGGAATGACTTACTAATGAAAGCATTAGGAAAATCCTTTTGTGAGGTTTTAGTTTTTCTCACTTCTTTAAATCTCAAGCAGTAGATAGTATTTATGACCATTAACTATGTGGTAATTTTCTCATTTTTTTATGATAATTACTGATATTCTAATAATGCCTGGTTTTACTTAGTCACCAGGTGGCTAAGGGTGTTTCAACATGTAAAGTTTTCAGCAAGTCATTTTAAACATATATAAGAAGCTGTGTAATTATTTGCTTGAAATTTATCATTTTTATGTAATTATTCTACTTCAGGGTATTTATAATAAAGAAACATTTACATATGAAAACATACTCATAGAAATATATTTTAACCCTATTTATAATAGCAAAATATAAGCAACAATATTAAACACTTTAAGACTTGTAGTTTTTAAAGTGTCACATCCATGGAATTGAATTATATGTCATCACATGAAAATATTATTTTAAATGAATATTTATTGACATAGTAAAGTGTAAAGTAGGAAAAAAAAATCAGTTTTAAAGAGCCACCTGGAATTTGAACGGCTGGTCCAGAGGATGTATTGCTTTTGGAGTGGTGTTTCACTACTGGTTTAAAAAAAGCACCTTTGAGGGCTTTTTTCCTTTTGAAAGTTGTGGCCTTCTCAGGGTATAACCTAGATAGAAAACTTCAAGTAGAAGAGAGTTCTCCCCCACTGCTTAAAAAGCAAAGGAATTTGGGGTTGAGCCTTTGGCAATGCTCTAGCAGTAGGAGGGGTTAGGAATCAGGAAGGCTGGATTGGAGGGACAGGGGTAGGCTACTTGGGAACAGGTCGGGGCCAGGAGAAAAGCTGGCCAGTGTGGATTTTCCCATGGTAGCGATCGCCAAGGAACAAATGTCTACCATTAAATTTTATGCAGTTTTCTATGCTGGACTGAGAACCACATGCAGTGTTTCAACTGTTCAGTATCACCAACAAGCTACAAATGTTAACTCTCACTTTTTCTTCATTGTGGAATTAGGGAAAACCCCAAGGAAACTGTGGCTTCAAACTCAGCCTTCATCTGGCCAGCATCTTCTCCCCCACCCCACCCCCACCACCTCTTTATTCTCTGATCTTTCCTATTCTTTTTTTTTTTTTACTCTTTCTGACCATGGGAAATTTCCTTGTTCTGACTTTAACACCAATTACAGAGAATATTTTCTCTCTCTCTGTAATCATTCACTCTCCACATCATGTAGTATTTTGCCTATGTATGATATCTCCTTTCACTTTTTCTTTTCTCTTGCTTGTGTTCAGCTCTAGCTGAGAGCAGTTGTAGCCTGTGCTTTGGCTAGGAGGCTAAAAACAGCCTCCAAGTGAGGTTTATCCAGAGAAAAGGCTCATTCAGGAGTTACGTACTCCTGTGCTAACTTGAAGTGCAATACAAATATTCTCCTGGCTATGATCCTTTTTTAGGTCTCCTGATAACACTCTCGTCCAGATGATTCTTGAATTAGTTATTGAAATCTAGCGTTGGCCTCCTCTTACTTCCCTCCAGCTTGGCCTCCTCTGTGGTTCCCGTTTACCCTGTAGATGCTCCCTCCCTGGTGCTGCTGTCTGCTCTGAAGCCTTTCAGCTGCTGCTGGGGCTGAGAGAAAATGCTGGGAAGTGTCAGTGATAAGGGCCAAGGACAGAGACAGAAGAGAGAGGAGAAGAATGCTACATGTTTTTTTTCTGTATTCTTTGTTCTAAGATATGAAATCACCCCATCCCTCACACCACTACCTGTTTGTAGGGTGCCCTTGGAAATTCTTTTGAAAGCAAGGTGAAGTTCAATGTATTACATCCCCTTGGAATCAAATCCTACCACATACTTTATTTAAGGATCCCACTTCTCATTTCTCATGGCTTCTTGTTTTATATATATATACACACACACACATATATGTGTGTGTGTGTGTGTTTTGTTTGATTCTTCTTTGTGTCTTTATTTTTAAAGATTTATTTATTTATGCATGCAATTTGTATCTTTACTTTTAAAGGTTTATTTATTTATGCATGCAAGAGCTGGGGTATAGGTAAAGGGACTAAGAGGATTGACCAGAAACAGAGTTGGGAGCAGAACAGGAAGAACTACTGAAATACACGGCTGTGTAGAGTGGGGAGCAGCAGGGAGACAGGAGAGGTCTGCTGTTCCCCAGCTCTCTGTCTGGGGATCAAGCTTCTGTGCTAGTGGCTGCCAGTAGCTTCACAGTGCTGAGACTTAACCCCTTGCACCACCAGGGAGGCCCCCTGCTTTGTAAACTTGAATGATTTCATCATCAACTTCCTGATTACAATTCTGCATGCTGCCCTGCTTTTCAGTTCTCTTGCCTCAAATGTAGTGCAGACACATCCCCATGTCCTCAAATAGCAAACTGGAGTAAATATCCTGTAACTGGTAATTCACTTTAGAAAAATCAATTGTTGTATAAAGGGCAGTTCCCCTTGCACACTTCATTTGAATGAGATCTGAATATTTGCTTCTCAAGATTTAATAGCGTCACCTTGAGAGCTTTAGCACTTTGGGTTGGCAGCCTCTACACTCAACACTTTGACCTGTGATTCCTTTGGGATTTTCGATAGCAGAAGCTGCCACTATCATGAAATGGGAGACTTGTAAATTGTTCTGTTTGAGGGAGGAGGATGACTGGTTACAGTACTTCATGTATCAAATTAGGTTTTTAAGTTTCAGGTATCATTTTTAGTCTTAGTACTATGTGCAGATTATCTAGCATAGGAGGATTTCCAACACTTTCTACACTGTAGCATGAATAGGCTGTTAATGAAGGATTAGAATATGTATTATGCATTATTGATAATTAATTGTCTCCCAATAACAAATAAGTATCTATTATACAAGAGACAGTGGGCTTGGTAGTGGGGCCACATCTGGCTACATAGTTTGTAGAGCCATGTGCAAAATGAAAACAGTTTGCCATTTGTAAATGATTAGGAGCTTAACGTTCTGACAGCAGAACTTTAAGCCAAATGCAAGGTGGCTCTAAGCCCCGTGCAGGATTGGATAGGTCAGACATATGAACACGGCCCGATTAGGGGAAACAGGGAACTTAAAGGTTGTAAAGTCCCTAGTTCCCTGGGTCCAAGTAAGTGAGAACGAGACTAGTCCCTAGGTGGGATGCAAAATATTCTAGAGTTCATTTATGTAGATTCCACAAGCAATGAGTCATCGGAGTTACACTTCACAGTTAAGGGAATCTAATTGCTTATGGGCATTACATGAATTTTCTACCTTCCTTTAAATTTTTTTTAAAATAAAAACCATAGACCCAGAACTACCAGCACTGCTATTTCTAACCACCACCTGTCAAGTCAACCTCTCTGTGATTGTCTTAGCCCCACTTACCTGGTCTCGGAAAGCTAGCTGGCCTGCCGAAGCCTGGGGAGGGCAGCGCTGCTTCGTGCTAATCTGTAGACCAGCTGCGCTGCTAATATAGACCAGGCTCGGGACAGACTGTAGAAAAGTTCAATAAAGCGGACTTTGGGGAGCCCTGGTTGGAATCTGGTGGTACTTATCTGTCTCCAGCTTACTTTTCCTGGAGAGCTGGCCTGGGGAGAATTGCTGACCAAGTGGGTGAGCTGCCACTGCCTCTGAAATTCACAGGACCACTGTGAGGAAGAGCTACCATGTGTCTCTAAGCCAGCGTCGTGCCACCCTACATCCTGCTGTATACAGATCTCCTCTCCATACTTACTGTCACATGGGGAAACTGCGGCTTGGCCAAGTGAAGTAGTCTGACACAGCCAGCTGGTGCCCAAGGCAGCATGTAAACGCAAGTGTTCCTGCCTTGCATGCCCTGCTCATCCCCTCACACTGTTGGGGAATGGGGAGGTGATCCCCCATGCTAAGACAAAGCCACGCTCAGCGCACGAACAGGCAAGAGAGATAAGATTGTTTAGAAGCTTGCATATCGTAATTCATTCATTCTCAAAAATATTGTATGAGGTGGGCACTCAGATTCTCATTTGTAGGTAGAGAAGCTGAGAAATATGGAGGTAAAGTGATCAGGAGAGCCACACAGTAAGAGGGGCTATTTCACTATTGCACACTCTTTGGGGATTTCACCCTGCCTCCAGAACCTCTGTGATGCTATGTGATATTAATTCTTCACATAACATCCCTGGGGATGAAGTACAGATCCCATTCTGCAGATAAGCATACTGAACCTGAAGGTTTGAGTCTTGCTTTCTGTACAGTATTTCTAGAGTTTGCTATAGACCATTCTTGATGAGAAATAAATGGGGAAGGAGGAAGGCTTTCTGGATGCCAAGAAATAGTAGTTCAGAGGCATAACTCCTTACCTCCTCACCTCCATCCCTTCATCAAGGGGGAAATAAAACTTAATAATCTGTTGTGAAGAGCTGTTTTCAGCTGAAGTGAGAAAGGCTAGCCCTCTGGGAGTAGAGAACTCTCTGGTGGATTTGCAGAATTAATGAGAAGTATTTAAATAAGAGGATAAGGGAAATGATGAGAAGGAAAACGCCATCAAGTACACCCCGAAGGGCTGTACCTGGCCTCCCAGAAAACCCACACACGTCCATTTTGAACTGAATTGAATCCAATTCTTGGGTATGCATTTTCCCCTTGAACAATCTAATGCCAATTCAAAAGTAAAAGAAACAGGCGGCTTTCTAAAACATTCAGGCTTTTGCGAGACTTGAGGGCCTTCATACTCCTGTAATTACCCTCACATTATTGCTACACATCAATTTAGTGTCCAGATTGAAAAATGGAATAAATGTTTACCAGAAACCCATTTACTCGTCAACTTCAACAATAGGCTTGGGTTGAGAAGCAATGTTCTCTGAGCTGCAGGGTGTAATTCCACCACCCCATGCCATTGTCAATGTCTCATCCATTGAAAATCAATAAACTTCAATCAATTTCCTAGATCCTAGTACCTTAACCTTTGAACGGCAAAAGAGGCCCTTTCTATTCTGGAGACCTTCGGGTCTAGTATGGTTTTGTGTTTTTCATATAATCAGCAAAGCTCAAACTGCGTCTGATTGAAGAAAACTACTCACATCTGCTGGCAAATGATTGGAAAGTGTTTTCCAGTTTCTAACAGTGACCTCGGGAAGCGAATGCAATTGGAGCAGGCCAGGCTCTCAGTGGCCCGGCAGGCCCCTTGTATTCTTCTCTTCTTTTTCCTGTTTTATTATTTGTGTTGTTCCTGTGTTTGTTGTAGTGACCTGAAGCTAGCCAGGCCACTATCTCCTTATCTAAGGGACAGGGCAGCCCCCACCGGGCATCTCCTTTAGCAAAGACTTTGCCCAGTACTCCACCGCCCAGCCTTGGCCCAGCCCCTGTGGCTCCAGGAGATTTCTGGGGTGTTTGCTGCACTACTTCTGGTGTGCAGGTGAATGGTTCCCTGTACTAGTCAAACCTCCATTGGCCTGTTCCTCTACGCTGTTTTGCCAGGTTTCTCCCAATAGCTAGTCTGTTGTTAGCACTTTTTACTGTTTTTCAGAATAAAGGTTTTTTTTTTTTAAATAATACATAAGTAATACTCTCAGATATGTTTTGGGACTTTTCCATAGGAACTTGGGAAGAAAGAGAGCAGTGAAATGTGCAGGCTCAAATTGCCATCTTAGAACGGAAGTCTTGACATCCTTTTCAAAAACAATCACTAATACAATTTATAGTTCTGTTTATGGCATACAAGTAAAAAGTCCATGAAACTACTCAGCACTATCGGAAACGAATGGTTTATTAAACTGTCGAATGTGTGCTAATCCTGGCTTCAGAATCATTAACTAACAAATCCATCATTTAGAGGAAAGCTGGCTTGGCAGGATTCATTCTTAACCTATTCTTATTTGGAGGTATTGTTTGGGTTTTAGTTGGGAGAACTTCCAGAATTTATTAAAAATTATGTTCTGTTTTGAAAATGAAATCAGTGTTTTTGTGCATAGCCATAGATACCTTCCATTTTAACTGACTTTGATTTTTGATGATGAAAAAGAGTGAAATGCAGCAAAAGACTGAAGCTATTTCATTGGTACTCAAATGGAGAAAGGTATATCATTTAGGTTTCAACTGGTGGCAGGGAGGAGAAACCTACTTAAACTTATTTCAGTGAACTTAAGATCAAAGAGGAATTGTTATCAACCAAGGGGTCTTCCTAGAATCTGCAAAGGAGATAAAGCAGAGACGGTTATCAATGCCAATGGATGCAGTTGCCGATCACAGAAAACTGGACTGAATGGGCTTCTTGCTGACGTAAGCATCTGGGAGCTGGGAGGGGCTACCAGGTGGATCTGTGACGTTCCACACTTCTCTGCCCCTTCTCCCCGCCTTCATATTACCGCCTTCACGGAGGCCGCACCCCGGTCGCGAGAGACCAGGCAGTCTCCAGGAGGCTCATCCTTCTTGCCTTAGCCCAGGAGCCCAGAGAAACTGAAGTGCCAACACTTTATTAGGGATTCTGATGATACTTGGGTAAGGAAGGAACACGGGGTTGTGATAGCAAAGGGGAGAGAACAAGTATCAGGGGCCCTTCAGGAGAGTTACAGGACTGCTGTGTCACAGGGATATCTGTGTAGGTGCAGGAATGGGAGAGAATTTGTCTACAAGTATCTTCCTCTCCCTGGCCTTCTGGGATGAGACTGACCCAGGAAGCCTAGTTCCCCCTACTCCCCTGTTTTGTCCCCAGGATTCTCAGGCAGCTGCTGGCAAAGTGCTACCGTGAAGGTCTGCGGGGGGGCCAGTACACAGATGCGGGGCTCTCTGCTCCTGGGAAGGGCTGTGTATGTGACTTCTCCATCTCTAGCCATAGCAGTGGCTGTACCCATGACCTGGACCCAGTCTCAGGAACAGCAACAAGCTGCTGGGGCTTTCTGGACAATAAGTAAGAGAAGTGCATGAACCTGGGAAGACACATGGACTGAGTCTAATAATCATTCCCATCTGCCTTGGGAGTCTCTTCCAGAAGTTACTCCAGAAGAGTAAGGAAGTGTCTTTCCCTGAACCTTTGGAGTTGGCTACTTTAATCATTGATCTCACCTGTACCCCATCCAGGTGCTTAATCCACACCAGTGCTCAGGTGTAGTCATTCGCCTATTTCCAAGGGTTATTTGGGTCATTGCAGATATATAAGGGAAACTGAGTCAGTTACCAAGAGAAAGAATAAGCAATGTCGAAGAGGCAACCATAATGTTCACTTTAAGAAAATGCTTGGCAACAAGAGGTGGAAAAGATAAGAAGACTCTGTATTTCTCTCCCATATGCATCGACTTCATTGTTCTCTTTCTAAAGAGAATTTAGTGTTCAGGGAGTAAAATGCAGCCTCTAACAACATGGAAATTGAATTGTTCCAAATTAGCTATACACAGAGAGACTCAATCTTTCTTTCTTATCCAATTGACGTAATCTGAATCTCATCATCTCCTGGACCAACCCAAATACAGCCAGGGACATGGGTTCACATCAAGAATGGGCCTGAGAAAACCCTTTCCCACAAAACAGCAATGTGAATGGGGGCTGTTCATAGAATAACATAGCATAACACTTCCCGAGAGGACCTTTGTTTCATATTTTGCTCCTGCATTGCCTAAACATAATATCTCAGCCTTGCTCAATGCTAACCAAGTGTGTTCAAAAACATTAACCTGTTGCTGGAAAATATCTTTAGTTGCCATTATATCTCTCTTTCTACTTTATGAAAGCCCCATCCCCAAAGTTAACTTCACTTTCTGGCTTTTGGAGTCTCACTATTTCTTGGAATAGCCCAGAAATTACTCTCAACCCAGTAATAGCCAATTACTTAGGTGCTCGTGACATCCTGAAAACACATATTCCACTGGTGTTAGTTACATATTCACATACAGCTTGCAAATAAACAAGTGGCACATAACCAGTACTTCAAAGCTGTTAGCCAAACGTATGCTAAACCCTGTCATTTTTACACAGGGCAAAAAGTTCATAGCTGTTCATTAAAGACATAAAGTGGAAGTGGAAAACAGTCTTGAGACTGAATATAAGAACCAAGAAATAAAAATGAAATAATGGTGTTTTTAATAATATAGTATCACTATAAACAAGGGTTGATATATCAGTACATTGGAGTATTACTCAGTAATAAAAAGTAATGAGCTATCAGAGGAATCTTAAATGCATGTGGCTAAGTAAAAGGCTACATACTGTATCTTTCTAAATTTATTTCATCCTGTAAAAGGTAAAATTACGGGGGCCATATACACTGTGGTTTTCAAGGATTGGGGGAAAGAAGAAAAAGAGAATAGAGGATTTTTAGGACAGTGAAAGTGTTCAGTACAATACTATTAATAAGAGTGTATCAATATTGATTCATCAGTTATAGTAAGTGTACCCCATTAGTGCAAGGTGTTTATAATGAAGGAAGCTTTGGTGTTTATAATGGAGGAGCAAATGGGAATTTCTTACTTTCTTTTTAAAAAGATTTATTTATGCATACAGAACTGGGGTACAAACCAGAGGTGCAGGAGCAGTGAGAGGACTCACCAGAGACAGAGTGGGGAGCAGAACAGGAGGACGGATGAAGTACACTGCTGAGGGGGGGGTCTGCTGCGCCAGACCTCTCCTGGGGGATCGAACTCACACTGAAGTGGCTGAGGCCAGCTTGCAGTGCTGTGTCCTTACCCATTGCGTCACCAGGGAATGCCCGGGAATTTCTTAATATCTGCTCAGCTTTTCTGTAAGGCTAAAACTGCCCTAAAAGCGGAATGTATTATTCAAAAGAAGAAATGGAGGTGTTGTTGGAAAACAAAGCTGCACTGGGGGAACATGGAGGTAAAGAAAAGGGCTGGCCCTGTTTAGTCCCAGCCAGGGTCTCCCTCGGAGGGCGGGTTGCCCTCCTCCTGTTCCCTCACCTTGACAACTGTTCCATTTCCCCTCTCATGAGGCCCCATGTTCTTTCAGTGAAGCACCTACCTGACTGCAGTTGGATTGGGCTGGGAGATGACAGGTACCTCAAGTTGGACCAATTAGATTTTCAAAGGAGAGATTTGGCCTCTTTGAGTAGAGAATACATTTTAGAAACTACACCCAAAAAGATAGGTACAGTCAAGAACTATATTATTAGACAATAGACTGCATTACATTTTAAAGACCATAATTTGTTTCTTTGGGGGATTTTGCTCAATTTATTTTAATAATAAAGGAAAAACATTAACCTAGATCCCCATTATATAAACTCCTTGAGGATGCAAATTCTAAAATACAAGTGTTGTCCGTGAGAGCAATAATCATCATGATGATAATCAGGATAGAGGAAGAGGTTGTTTCAGCAAATCTTCCATCAGTCTAATCACCTGTAAAATAACATTTCCCCCTTTGTCTTGCCACAGATGTCATGGGGAAGCCTGTGTGCTCCCCTGCCAAACCGTTGCTCTGTGAGGTGAGCTGTAGGTAGGAGGAGCTCCAGAAGCCTGAGGCGCACCTGTTGCCGAGCACCGCTGTCCACCTGGTCTCAGGCCTCTGCTGGGGAAGCAGGTAGGTTATCACACAGAAAAATGCACAGACCTGCTCTTGTTACAATGACATCGCCATGCTTGACATTTCGTGCATCTCTTTGAGGGCTGAAAATGCTTCACAGACACAGTCTCTCTTCTCGGGCTTCCTGTGAAGCAGGCAGTTAGGAGAAATTGGGGCATCTTAACACATCTGAACAATAGCAAGACCTTAGTGTTGCCTGAAGAGAGAGCTTGATGACATCAGCAGCAGAGCTTCTGTGCATGGGTGAGCGAGCATCTTATGGGCTGAATGATAATTAGGAAATCCATTGAGAAAATGAGAGAAACATCGTGCAAATGAAAGGAAGCTGAAATGTAGAAGGAAATGAAATCTTAACTTTATAATCAGTGAGGCAGCATCACTCACTAAAACTTTGACTCTTTTGTGCTTTGCTGCTCCCTTTACCCGTGCACCCCCTTTGTCTCATCTTGGGCCCTCATGTGTATTTTCTGAACGGAGTCTACTGTTTCTGCCCACTGGAAGGTTGCTGTAGGTGTGTCCCTCAAACAACAGCATGGCTTCCAGGCACCTGACAGCCAGTGAGATCAAGCTTTATCAGTTTGTGGTATGATCCGCTGCCTCCTGCTGCACTGGTCAGCCAGACAGCAGGTGTGCAGGGCAGACCCTGGCCTGAGCAGTCTCGATTCTGTTCAACAGAGGCAAAGGCTGTTGTTCAAATGCGATAGCATCAGTTAGTTGTCTAAGGACCCAATGCATGAGGGAAGGGTGGCCTTTGGATGCCCTTCTTTCCTGTATCTTGGGACAACTCTATGTCCCAGTTAGTTTAATACAAGTCCAACCCCTCTAACCCTGGCTTATTCTTTTTGCAGTTGCACGGTCAGGCTCCCCTAAGCCCTATGCAGTGGTTTAGCTTGGTGGTTCCCAAATATTAACGTTCATACACAGCACCCAGATCTTGTGAAAAAGTGAGTTTCAATTCAGTAGGTCAGGGAGGGTTGATGAGCCTGCATTTCTGACAGAAGCTGATGCTCTCTGGGCCACACCTCGAGTGGCAAGAGATTCACCAAGCACAGCCAAGCATGCCATTTTAGAGCAGCCTGCCCCCACAGACAGACAGGCGACCAGGACCACATGTGCCTCTGGATCTGGCCTACCTCCTGACCTCCAAAAAGGGAAAGAGAAATAGAGCTACCACCGAGGAAGCCTCTGTCATCTTCCCCGGCATGAAACCAAGCAGCTAGTCTCTAATTATATTCTCTCAGTTGATGAGACTCTGTGCAACTTGAATAAGAAAGTGATTAAGTAAACCTTGGTTTTGTGAGTCCCGCCTCTTCCTGACATTAGGAGTAGCTAGGGTTGCCAAGGCAACTCGGTAGGCCCAAGATGCCAGATCTGAGAGGAGGGGGCCTCAAAAGAGAGCTTAGCACACATTATAGGAAACCCCAACTCCAAGAAAGACCTGCCCAAAATAGAGGTGTGCTGATGAAACCACTGCTGTTCTCGCCCATGTAAGAATAGGCTGGAAACCTCTCTGGTGACTCATCAGCCTCCGCTGTTGCAAGGAGTTCTCCTGAGCTCCAGTCAGGCAGCTATAGTTACTGCTTGGCACAGGGAAAGCTCCCTGCAAGCTTTCTCAAGGATACACAGAATCTGAGGAAGAAGCTAGCGTGGGCACATCAATCGGGGGTGGGGGGGTGTTGTGCGGGTCCCTCAGAGATGGCTTTTCTGAAGGTCTGAGAAGCAGACCAGGTTGTCACAGGCCCTGGCCTTCTAGTCTAAGTTCCACGCACTGGGTAGCTTGAGTGGCAGGTCAGGGGTTCACCAAAGCCAATAGAGACCAATATTTCTGGGAAATATTTGACTATCTGGCCAAGCCAGGAGAGCCCAGATCTAGAAAAATTACACACGTCAGGCACCATAAGTTATCACTGTAGGGTACCCACATACTAGCATCCAGAGTTGGAGTCTCCATTGGCAGCAAAGAGAATTCTCACTTTGAAAATGTTATAGCTGGAAGTGCCACTGGCAATAGTTTGGGGAAATATCCCACTCCCTCACACAGTTCTGTCATGTTCTCTGACCACTCCACCTCACAGACCCTCCTGGACCAAGGTGGGGTTCCCGCTGTCAGAAAAAACTACAGGATGCTTTTTGATTTTGTAAATTTCTCTGAAAATGTTTTTCTCTACAAATTATCCCTAAACCACTGACTCCTAGCCTAGAACCTAACAGAGCAGCCATGTCTATTTGATGGTGAAAAGAAGCAAGCAGCATCTGACCAGGTGTGGTTGGATGATCAGTGTTGGCTGGTGACAGCCAGAGGATCTGCTGTGGGTGTGACACTCTGTTAGGATCAATGAGAAGTAACAAAAATTATACCTCGAAGTTTTATTATCTAACATGAAATAGGAATTGTGTAATCTACAAACAAACATGTAGGGTACATCTGAGTTTATAGCCCACTTTCATAAAAATTGTGCTATTTGTTACCACCAACCTAGAGGGAAAAATTATTTTCTGCATTTTGCATATGGGAAAAGTGAACCAACCTCAGATATACTTTTTCAAAATTAATTTTCAGAATTAATTAGGTACATGGAAGTGGGTTAGAGATGAAATTCAGACATCGGGGGGCTTTCTCCTTATCAGAGTGCCCAGTGCCACTCCAGCCGTCTGGAGCTGAGGAGGAAAGAGAGTGCTCCCCAAGGCCCTTCCAAGGCCCTTGATCCCCTGTCCTGAAACAGTCTTCAGTGTGCCTCTGGTCGACTGCAAGCTGCCCTGTGCCCTTCCCCTTCCTTCCATCACCCCTTATTCTCCAAAGGGCACAGAGTTCTCCAGAGCAAAGGTCATGACCTTTGTCAAAGGTCAACCCCCACCCCCCACCAAGAAAGCGTACCTCTGTCCTCCAAGGACTTCATCTTGGCTTAGGCCTTGCTGAGAGAATAAAGAGGCGGGGTTCCTGGTACGCAGACAATGAGCCACACAAGAGAGGGACTACATTCTAGCCCCTCTTGCTTTGGTGTCATTTTTTAAAAAAGATTTATGCATTTATTTGTGCATACAGAACTGGGTGACAGGCCAGAGGTGCAGGGGTGGTGAGAGGATTCACCAGAGACAGAGTGGGGAGCAGAACAGGCACACGGACAAAGTACACTGCTGAGGGGAGCAGCAGGCAGGTCAGGAGAGGTCTGCTGCGCCATGTGGGTCACCTCCGGGGCAGGGATCGAACTCATGCTGAAGTGGCTTTAGCTTCTTAGTGCTATGCTCTAACCCACTGAGCCACCAGGGAGGGCCTGGTGTCATTTTAACTGGTCACAATTTTGTCACAACCTATGCTTTCCTAAATGATTTTGTCAAAGGCCTCCCTTTTTTGCAAGTAATCATAATCATAATTGTTCATAAGCATTCCAATTATGGAATTGTATTTTCTTCTTTATTGCTTTTGCTTCTAATGGTGGGAAGTAGAGATGGATGCTATGGAAAAGTCTATGGAAATTCTCTTTCTCATAAAAAGTATCCTTCAGGATACTCTTCTATGGGAGAATCAACTTGTAAGTATAGCTGGACTAGTCATACCTGGATTCTATTTGAGTAATGAAATAAACTCTGGGTGTTAGTTCTTCAGGTTTGACTTGTGGACAATAATATCTGCTTTAAGAGTGATCCGTGGGGGTTAGAAATAATGTATGCAGGGGGCTCTCTATAAATGATAACTAATATGATAACTAGTCTGGAACTGACTTCCAAAGCTAGTGGAGAATCTAAACATGAGCCTAGACATATGAATGGTGTAGATTTCTGGTCATTTTTATTTTAAATACAGACTTAATTGGTATACTCTTGCTTCTGTGAGTTCAGAATATAAGTAAATAGAAATTTTGCATCTTCTATTCCATTTGATCCTTGTAACAATCTTGTAATGTGAAATGGGAGTTTTTTTTCCACTTACAAATGTTGTGTAAGGTTTAGCAAGATTAAATGGTGGGCCTTCACAATTGATAAAGAGCTGAGGTGCACACTTGTTTTCTGAAACTAAATTTAGACATTTACCCAACTATACTAAAAGGTATGTCGTTCATCTTCAAAGTGACCAATGAAAAGTCATAGTCATCCTCTTCCATATTCAATTATTAGAAAATTGAATTCCTGAAATGGGAAGGAAATTTATTCATATTATAGAGAAAGTCAGCAAGAGAAGTGGAATTTTTTAAAGATTTTGGTGCATAATAAATTAGACTGGTCTGAGGTGGTAAGAAAATCTGGAGACCTGGTACTTATTCACCATGTAATTTTGACTAGTTACTTTATTTGAGTAGGCTGAAATTTTCCAGTTTCTAAATGGAGAATAACAATATCAACTTCATAGCATTGCTGTGGTGATTAGATTATAGACTGCACCTGGTGTATAGGTACTCACTAGACCTGGGCCTCCTCCACCTGATGTACTAGGTTGACAAGTGTCCACTTGGCAAAACCTGATCACTGAAATCTTGGAGTCATAAAATCCTCTCTTGTCCATAAACCAGGTACAGTGGGTACTTGGCAGAGTGGTCAAGCATGTTGGCCTTTCTTGGCCTCAGCTGTCCTGAGGCAGTTATTCCTGGAAGGGGCACTGAAAATACTTTGGCCTCTCTAAGTAGGTTGATTCCCTCCCTTTGCATGTGAGGGTAATTGCCAGTAAGGGTGCTAATGCAGTCCAAATGTTGGAGTGGTTTGTCTTCTCAGGATGACTTAGATGCTTATAACTAATAGATATATGAGCACTGAAGTTCAAGCTTAATGTGAGCACGTGCTTGCCTAAGATCAAGACTGGGGCCATTAGCTCACAGCATGAAGGCTACCAAATCTCTGTGAAATGATTGCAGCTCTCACTTGCTATTCCCCTCAGAGCACCCGTGATTCCTAAGTCTTATTACCAGCTGTGGAATCTGCATCCTACCAACTATTCCACCTGGAGTCTACATCCTCATGGGGAAATTTGTAAAGGTGGGAGGGGGAAATGTATTTGAGTCTAAGAAGGCAAGCTTTTCACACTAGTGTTCACTTCTTGTTGGCAGACAAGGTAACTGAAGAGACTAAAAAACATGTGCAGGTGTGTGGGTACATGTGCTCATGTGGCTATGCATGCAAGTTCACCAGCTAGCCACAAAGGAATATTGTTTTCATGATGACTAGATGACTACAGAATAGGGCACTGCATGAGAGTCAGCTGATGGAAGGGTGAGTGGCAAAGTCACCTTTCTAAAATTCAGGCTAGGAGCATGCTCTCCAGTTGGGCTCACTTACCAAGTCTGTGGGTTTGGGCACGGGCTTGTAAAGTGTGAATTCTTGGAATGCTCCACCCTTCCCATTCTCACAGAAATATATCCAGTTGTCTGCGTTTTGGTTTGATTTTTAGTATGTTTTAAATCAGTGTCAACATTTCAGGTGAAAATGGCAGTGACATAATGGCCAAATTCTGGACTGATTTGATCCCAGGAAAGACAGAGTGGGCCGAGAAGAGCCTGGTTATCTGGTACCTTCTTTGATCTGGTCTACTTCTCTATCTCAGAAACTGTAACATCTTTCTCCCTTGTCCAGCTTGTGGTCAGTTAAGGAGGTCTCCACTGCTCTCTCCTCATCCTGAGGGTCTCAGGTATATGTGAACCCCTCTATTCCATGAACTTTCTGGAGGGAGCTGCTGAAATCTTGAGTCATAGTGCTTGATTATATTACTGTTTGAATGATTCAAGCCTAGTAGCTTAAAGCAGCACAGATTTATCATTTTATACTTCTGGAAACTAGAAGTCTCATGGAGATTTACTGGGCTAAAATGAAAGTTTGGTAGAGCTGCCTTTCTTCGGGAAGTGCTTTTCAATCTTTGAGAGGCCCCTCACATTCTTTGGCTCATGGCCCCTTCTCCATTGTCAAAGTCAATAAAGTCCTTCTCTGCTGCTGTCTCTCTGGCTCTCTCTTCTGCTTCCCACTTCCACTTAGGACCCTTTGGGTTACATTGGACCCACCCACGTAGCCCAGGATAATTTCCTTACCTCAGAGTTAGTTGATTAACAACCTAAACCCATCTGCAAACTTAATTTCCCTTGCTGTATAACCTAACATATTTATAGGCCCTGAGGGTTAGGTCTCAGTTACCTTGGGGTCTGACTCTAGCACATACCATCCCATTTTCCAGAAGGTAGAGAGAGGATGCACAGGGCCGTTATGGTCCTGAGCAGCCTCTGAGCCACTTGATTGTTCCATCCTGCCATTGCTAAATGTTTATGATCAGCCTTTCTAGGCAGCCATCCCAGGAATATGGTCTGAATCAACTTCCAGTGATCCCAATACCCTTTCCTTGGAAAATCTGGAAAATCTTGTCCTCAGTAATCACCTGTCACCACTTCACCTGACTCCACCTTAGGTAGAAATTTCACTTCAGGAAATATGGCTGAACTATGCCGAGCAACTTATTTACATGCAAGTCAGGTACTATTTAGACACGATACCAAGGTAGTAATACAGGAAATAAATTCTCTTGAAATATGTGTCGATATAGTCTGGCTTTGGTGAGCAGAGTGGGAAAACTGCCTGAAGATTCCTCTAGAGGCTGTCATGATAACAAAAATAAGATTCCTAAATTTCTGGTGTTAAGTTCCAGGTCAATAAAACAGATTCACAGAGAAATGTTCAGATCTGTTAGCTTGCTTAATAGAAACTATCAATTAACAACAGGGTCTTCAAAGACCCAAACCTGACCTCCTTATGAGATGAAATGTCATCCCTCCTGGAGATCTGGAGATCTTCCTGAATTCCTGAGCTAGGAGTAGGTACCTAGTGAAGGCTCAGCTGTGGTCAAGACTGAACACATTCTGAGACTGCAGGCCACTGATTCTTTCTATGTTGAGTTCCCAATACTTTCATGTTTTAGGATCATGTGAAGTAGGGGTCATCTCAGGTTACATCAAAACATGGTTCAGTCCAGCATAGGCAGCTAGTCAGAATTTGGCACTGTTGGTTAAAACATGGAGTGCAGGTCAGCGTTGTTGGTTTGACCCCGCAATGGACTTTTTATCTTGGTGAAACTCCATGACAACAGAGTGTAGCCCTCATCTCAGTGGTGGTCTCCTACATTCCTCCTTCCTGGCTCACACAGGGAACAAAAGAGAGGCTGTAAATGTGTCTATGCACATTCATGATTTCTGCTGGGGTTTTGCAAACTTCAAAGCATTGGTCAATTCGCAAAAGACCCAAGCTAGTGATCGGGAAGCATATGCAGGCAAGTCAGTGTGGGGAGAGAGTATTACCATGGATCAGGGCAGCACCATTTTCTCTGTATTGTTTTTCTCTGCAAGTTGAGATCATCAGTGTTCACTTTCCCTTTGTTTTATTTGTGATCATTGATGAATTTTCTGTTTAGTGATTCGAAGATTATATTGTGTCTTTGTTCCTGACTATTAACATACCCTTCCTTCTCAGGAAATGGAAAAAGGGGTTGTAATTGTACTTCAAGAGAGGACATGCAGATAGAATATAAAAGAACTATAGCCACTGGGGCCAGTAAATCATGTGCAGAAATCTTACTTCCAATGAGACGATTCCCAGGGAAGAGAAAAGATAATTCTAGATGGCCCCATGAGTCCATCGGAAGCAAGGGCTGTGACTGTAAAAACTTGTCATTGCAAAGGACAGAAACAGCAGCCATTGCAAACATTTTTTTCTATGATGCAGTGGAATCTGTCACTGTATAAGTTTTGTCCACTGGACAAAAGTGGCCAAGAGCTTCATTCAGGTCCATAGTAGCTAAGTTAATTAGAAGTAGGGAGAATGGGGAAGCAAGTTAAGTTTATTGAAGATTTCTAAATCATCTGGTAAGTTGTCTCTCTGGTTCTGAATTTGTCCTATGCTCTAAATCCATTAAAAACAAATAAAAAGGGCCCTCCCTGGTGGCGCAGCGGGTTAAAGCACAGCATTGAGAATCTAAAGCCGCTTCCGCATGAGTTCGATCACCTCCTGCCCCGGAGGTGACCACATGGTGTGGCAGACCTCTCCTGACCCGCCCGCTGCTCCCCTCAGCAGTGTACTTCATCGATCTGCCTGTTCTGCTCCCCACTCTGTCTCTGGTGAAGCCTCTCACCACGCCTGAGCCTCTGGCCGTTCTATATGCACAAATAAATAAATCTCTTTAAAAAAATGAAAATAAAAAAATCTGTTCTTGGAGCTGGTGGTACAAAGAACAATGACAGGCACATGGATTACTTTAATAATGTTTGTAAATGAATAGCATTTAATTGTTACAAAAATACTTGTGAAAAATGCAACTTAATGCAATAATTTTCACATTTTCAGTTGTCTTCCTTTTAGAAGCAGGGTCATATATACCATCAGAATACAATATCTAGCTTTCTGACAATCCAAGTTTATTGCTGTAAATGTTCTTCTACTGATAACAACACCTGCCTCCCTTTGATACAAAGCCTAACACTATGTTTAGATTTAATTTGCAAGTATAGAATGTGAGTTTCAAAGAAGTGATACAAATCAGAGCTTGGGAGACCACAATGGGTATTTGCTGGGGTCACCGAGTGGCAGGTTGTGTGTGACAAGAAATGCATGGAAAAAATACTAAATCGTAATTGCAGGCTCCAGCTGGTCTTTCCTCTCCCACTCTTTCACACACATCTTCAAGCACTGAGTTTCTGAGGCCTTTTTACCCAGTGTGATCAGGAGTGTCATCAGCACCACCATGGAACTGACTAGACGGGCAGTTGCACCCAGACCTACCCAACCAGAACTGCATTTCAACAATATCTCCAAAGTGCATTTAGATTTGAAATGCTCTTTCTGTAACATAGGATCATTTGCTCACTCACAGTTATTGAGTCCCCTTATTCTGTTTGGAATGAATGGATGTATCTCCTGACACTCTACCCCCTAATAACTGGAGGACAAAAGTGAGAATGCTTTTTCATATGAGAAAGAGAAGGAGCAGATTGGCCCAAGGAAGGGCTGCAGGACAAAAGGGAATAAAGGAGAGGAGAGAGCAGCTGCCAGGACAAGTGGGCCTCAGGGTGAGAGGTGTTTTAGATTGCATTTCACTCCTTCCTTTTCAATTTCCTCAAGAGCATCAGTAAAAACACCATTTTTTTTAATCTTGAAAAAATAACAGAAAGTTGCAAAGGGTAATGTCATCAATATTTATTAATTACCACTTACATTTATAAATGTTAGTGATTTGTTATATTTCCTCTAGATTTATTAAACAACAAAGCATTACTGATAAAATTGAAATCACCTATGCACTCCTCCATGGCCCCATTTCCTTCCTCTCTTTTTAGATGTAACTACTATCATGACTTGGTGTCAATCTGGTCTATTTATACAGTTTGTTTGTTTTTTTTAAGATTTATTTATGTATGCATATAAGAACTGGGGTACAGGCCAGAGGTGTGAGGGTGGGAGGGTGCACCAGAGACAGAGTGGGAGGCAGAACAAGTAGATCTACTGAAATGCACTGCTGAGGGGAGCAGCGGGCAAGTCAGGAGAGGTCTGCTGTGCCATATGGGTCACCACCCTGGATGGGGTTCGAACTCATGCTGCAGTGGCTACAGGGATCCTCACTGCACTTCAACCCTTTGTGCCACCAAGCAGGGCCCTATTTATATAGTTTTATAACATTCATATTTCTAAATAAGATGACGGATTGTTTTATGGTTCATAATTTACATCACTAGTATAGTGCATAAATGGTAAATAACATCGTAAAGTTTATAATTTTGAAACTGATCCACAGCAAAAGTAGATCTAACACATTCATTTTTTTTCCTTATTATAGTAAAATATATATATATATAGCACTTACCATCTTAAAGTGTACAATTCATTGGCATTAAGTACATTCATAATATTGCACATCCATCACACCACCATCTATTTCCAGAACTTTTTATCATCCCAAACAGAAATTCTGTATCTATTAAACAGATTTTCCATTTGTCTCTTTCTTAGCCCCTGCGAAACTCTAATTTACTTCTGTCTTAGTTCCTTATTTTTAATTGCTGTATCACCATTTCTCCAATAAATACTATGTAAGTTATCTATTTCTCTGTGGAGCCAAATTACTGTATTTGTTTACTATTCCTGCCTTAGCAAGTTACTACAACCTGAGTGTCTTAAAACAATACAAATTTATTTACCCTACAGTTCTGTAGTTCAGAACTCTGACCCAGATTTACATAGACTAAAGTCAAAGTAAAAAGAACCCATTTCTTTGCTTTTCCTAGCCTTTAGATGCTGTTCTCAATCCTATCCCCTGGTCCCTTCCCTTCATTTTCAAAATCAATGGCATAACCTCTGTCTGTCTTGGCTTCCACTTTCACATCTGTTTCTTGGGCTCTCTCCTCTTTTTCTTTCTTTGGTCACTTATAAGCATGGTGATTACACTGGGTCTAAACAGAGAGTAGGGATCATTTTCTTATTTTAAAGTCAGCTAATTAGTGACCTTAATTCCATCTGTCACCATGTTTCCCCTTTGCCATTTAACCTAACGTATTCATAAGAGATTAAGATGGGAATGTCTGGGTAGAGGGTATAGTTATTTAATAATTACAGTTACTAAAACATACAGTGATGCATCATATATGTGCCTCACGGGTGAGAATGAATGCTCTGGACAGTCTATCTACAGTGGAATTTTCTCTCCCTCTTTTGCTCTTTTGAGGTCTTTTTTTGGAGTTAGATTTATATCCATTTTTGGAGACTAATGCCAAGGGGCCCAGTTTTACTTGGTTTGCATATGAATGGAAGTGGTGACATTCACCTTTCAGACCTGGCCCAGCATTCACTCCCTCACAAGGCCTACTTTCAAAGTTTGAAGGTCATAGTGATAACTCAGAGGGAGGTTAGCAAGTGCCACAAAGTTCCATGGAAGACTTCCAAGAAGCTTAGGACATGTATTGGAAGCAGAGCTGTCTTTGGAAGGAGGAAAAGCGGTACTATCCTTCAGCAGGGGAAATTGGCAGGGGACAAGGAGAAGGCCAAAGTGGGGTAATCAAGTCCAAAGTATGCCCATGATGGACCACCGAGATTGAGCATATACATGAAAGTGCATTCTTTTGGGGTCTCCCTGGTGGTGCAGGGGTTAAAGCTATAGCACTGTGAAGCTATCCACAGCCACTGCAGCATAGAGTTTGATCCCCAGCCCCACATGGTGCAGCAGACCTCTCCTGTCTCACCCACTGCACCCCTCAGCAGTGTATTTCAATAACCTCCCTGTTCTGCTCCCCACTCTGTTTCTGGTGAATTCTCTCTCCTCACACACTTCTGTCCTACATCCCAGCTCTTGTATGCATGAATAAATAAAATAAATACAAAAAAAAGCAAGTACATTCTTTTGATGATCACCCCACAAAGGAAGTCTTCATCCTTTTGGGAAAATGTTAATGTTGAGGCTCAAAGTCTCACAAGTCAAGTCTTGTAAAAAAAAAAAAAAAAAAAAAAAAAAAAAAAAGAAGAAAAGAAAGTTATCAGTTGACTGAGAGAAT
>NW_004567108.1:40424947-40511226 GCF_000260355.1 Condylura cristata
CCAGCTCTTGTATGCATGAATAAATAAAATAAATACAAAAAAAAGCAAGTACATTCTTTTGATGATCACCCCACAAAGGAAGTCTTCATCCTTTTAGGAAAAGGCTGATCTTCAGGCTCAAAGCCTAATAAGGTATGTATAATTAAATAAAAAAAAAAAAAAAAAAAAAAAACAAGAAGAAAAGAAAGTTATCAGTTGACTGAGAGAATCTTTGGTCAAAAAATGACTAACATTGATTTTCTTACATGTTCTGTAGCAGCTCTGGGTTGCCCAATGCAGGGCACTCTCAAAGTTCCCTGGTTTGTGTAATAAGTTATGACAGCAATTTCAAAGAAGGAGGTAGCAAATGTGTATATGTAGTGGCAGGATTTGGGGACTGAGTGCCGAGCTTCCTAATATAGCGAGCTGCCTTCAGAATACAGTGAACAAAATGTAAACATTTTGCTATGTTTGTTTTGAAACAAACACACAATTATACCACCATCTACATTTCTTACATTTTTGGTTTTTTTTTGTTTTTTTTTTGGGTAACATCATGAGCATACAGGGAGCAGGAAAAGAGCTGTGGTATGAGAATGATTGGCAGTAAACCTCCTCCTTCCCTTTCACATGGCAAAATAAATTTTATGACGTTTCCTCACTGTTATTTATTGTGATTAGAATTTACTTCAATCACATTGCTATGAGACAACAAAGGAGTACAGATACTATCATGCAACGTGGGTCTTGGACACAGAGGGGCTGTCTTGCAAACATCATTTTCTTTTGGGGGCCAGGATAAAACCAGAAGAAGCAGGCTAACCTTTGACCCTATAATGAGGGAGTTGTGAGAACTGTTGCTCTAATGAGCGCAGCTTATTCCTGTGTGTCGCCAACAACTTCATTCCATACACACTCTATCTTCCTTCCCGTAATAAGGAAAGATATGCTGGCATCACTTCATAAACCTGACCTTACTCATTATCATAATACACTTTCCCGAAAGCGAGGGAGAGCAAAAATACCTCACAGGGACTTGTGACTATGGATGTAACATAATAAAATTCTATTAGAAATACGAAGACATAATACTGACACTTCAGACTATTTTGGGCTAAGGAATGTAAATAGACAATGCTTCAAATAGAAACACCCCCAACCTTTTGATATCAAAAGTAACAACTTTGCAACAGCCTATGTATCAGGGAATTCTGGCAATAAAGTATTTCCGAGCGAATCACAAACCATAGTGATGAAATACAGAATCAAAATAACACAGTTTCAACTATTTTTGGAACACTTTTCTCCTAAGGAGGTCAACTTAATGAAGACATTTGATCATTTTCCCAAGCTGGGTTCTCTGCAAGAAGGTAGTTTAGGCAGGACTGGGTCAGAGGAGGGGGTGGGAAAATCAACAATTAATTGATGAACAAATATTTATTGAGTGACTATTGCGTGAGGGCATAGCCCAGTGGCTAAGTACAGAGGCATTAGATATTCCTGCTCCACCACTCACTAACCTCAAACGACTTATTTCCCTGTGTCTGTCTCAGGTCCCTAGTCTAATACCAGGACCTGCCTCATAGGTTTGTCATGAGAATGAATCTCTAGGAGGCTTTATAGAACAAGTGGCACAGAGAATATTGTAGTTAAGGGAAATCATATATCTGCAGATAAGAATATATCTGCCAAAAGAAGGCACATAAAATAAATATGGAGGGGTAACTATAGCAAATGAAGAGAGGAAAGAGCACTGTGAATTAGATTGCAGGGATTCTCAGGGGAAAGTGAGGTCATATTGGAGCCTGACTCCATCCGCAGAGACATGCAGAACTGATCAGAGGGGACAACCTGACCAGGCCAGGACAGAAGTGTACCATGTGTGGGTGAAAATGGGGGTGCAACAAACAGGGCAGCCTGGCTGGAGCAGAAAGCTCGTGCAGGGGAGAAGCTGGGGAAAGTGGCTTGAGGTTAGTTCAGGAGAAGCTTAGATTTTTGCCAATAAAATAATTTTGGAAAGGCTTTTTTTCCTGGTGCAAGTGGAGTGTTTGGAAGCATCACAGGGCAGGGACTAGCTGGCCACAGTGAAGGAAAGTTGACCTGTAGCATGAGGCTCAATTGTCTGGAGGCTTTTGCAGTGTAACAGGGGTCAAGTGTGAGAGCTTCAGCGAGGACAAGGCAGCCAAGAAAGCTGCTCTCCTGTGGGTTCAGCCAGACGTGAGCGAGGCCTCTGCTCAGCCTGTGCTAACTGCCCCCAAGGGCAGGGCTCAGTGCCTGCAGGACAAAGGCCTGGTTTAGTCTTGGTTGCTGGAAAGGACTAGTAAAATATACTGTGCTTGCATGTTCTTTTTGTGTTAGACATGACTATCCTCAGAGTGACAATTATTCATTATAAAGCAATATTTGATATGTACTTGGGCTAGAGACATTCCAAAGAAATATAAAACCGGTTCTCTAGAATCCCTAAGGAGCTCACAAACAGGATGGGGGAAGGGAGAGGAGGTGTGTGGGAAAGGCATTTGTTCAGAAGGCCAAATGAATGCATCCTCTCCTGTGGAGCATTAAGTATTCAGAGACTAATGTGACTCAAGTGTCCCAGGGAAGTTCCAGAGTTTCTTCCAGCCTCCAGTTATAGTAGTTTGACTTAGTTATTGTGTGATTAACTTCTAGTAAGGAAAAAGCAATCATTTAGTTGGTTAAAATAGAGGCCAGATTGAAAAATATATTTGACAACGTTATTCATCTCTTTGCTCTTAAGCAAAATTCTGTCTGGGTCAGCAACTTGAATGAGCAGAGATTGAATAATATCAGGTAATATTTATTATTGAGCACTAACTTACTGTCAGCTACTATGTTACATCACTTACCTATCAACTTGTTTAATACTCAGAAATTGCATTAAATAGGTTAACTACTATTATGTTTATTTTACAACGGTGAGAAAGGGGGTTCAGAAAAAGGCCACTGACACTGACCCGTCATTTCTTTTGTCCTTGGTGTCACTGTTTTGAGACTGATAACCATTGTTAAGAGGCTTCAACTGGGGATACCTCAAATCTAGCTGCTGTGGATTTGCAAATTGGGTATTGGCTGTGTCACTCACTCCATCTCTGTCCCAGATTCAAGTTTTCATGTTGTCTGAGTACTTCTGATATAGTACCTAGAAGCAGGTACTGCAATTGTGATCACCCTCCCAGCTAGGAAACACCCATGAAGTGATCAGGTAGCTCAGGGGTACAAGTTGATAAGACATGTAGTATCCATTTGGATCTGCACCTTGATCATTGTCTAAGGGACTGATAGCTCATTATTCAGTCACTTCCAGCTCTTCAACTTATAAGCTATGTGGACCAGGTTAAGCATTCAAGTCTCTAACCATCAACTTCCCTAACTATAACATCAGGTAGTAATAATGTCTACTTCTTAGGACTCTATGGTTAAAGGAGTAACTGAAAGAACTTAGAATGATGCCTGGCATATCATAAGCATTCAATGTGTGCTGTTGTTTCCAGAGCTTCATGAGTGTTCATCAGGGATGCTGGGCTTAGGAATTCTAAAAGTTATGTATAGGGACAGGTTGTAAAACCTGGTGACAGGACAAGACTGACAAGTAACTATTTTACATGTATCGTACATTGGGCTGTACCTTAAGTTCATCGATTAGGGAGTAGCATAAGTTTCTAAGGAGAAAATCCAGCCCCCTTACTTTGCATGTGACTACAATTGTCATAGGTTCGGATCAAAGTGAAGTCTCAGGGACATTTACTTGGGTACTTTTGAAAGATATACTCCTGGATCTTACTAATTCAGGAGCCCTAGAAATTTCTTTTTCTTTCTTCTTCTTCTTTAAAAAAAAAACAACAACAACAAAATAACAACAACAAAAAAACAAGTATCCAGGATGATTATGAGGCACTTAAAAGTTTAGTTAACATCCAATGAAGGACCTAGAACATCTCACCTAGATCAAAGTGGACTTACAACTGAACAAAAGCAAGACGGAGCCTTGAGGTCTGACAAAATGATCCCAATTCCTAGGCTTTCAGGACATCAATTGGCCAGAGGGATAATAACAAGCTGGCCTTGTGGGACATTTATTGAGTAGAGAGCATTGATCATCTAATCAGCCATCCTTGCTAGATACCAGTTCTGTCAGGCACCCAGGGATCAAGGGACCTGGGGTTTACAATGGTCGGGAACAATGGCCCACATTCCTCTCAGAACTCAGTCCCTTAATAATAAGAACGACAAGAAATAGCAACACTGTCTTCTATGATACTAGAAGCCAAACAAAACCTTGAAACATGAGATAGGGAGACAAAAAAGCAGACAAGGTGGGTAAAGGACTTAGCAAAACCATACAAAATCAAAACTAAGGCTACAGAGAAAAATGGAAGCCAATTTACCAGCAGGACGCTAGAAAGGCATCAAAATTGGTGACACTAAGTACTGTTAAAATATAGGCAGAGATTGGGTGAGGAAGGCTGAAAAAAATAAGGGGGAGATTAAAAGGTACATAAAAGTTATTTGGAGTCCAGATAATTACCCACATTTTCAGGAAACCATTTGAAAACTGTACTGACCAAAATAGGGTAGAAACCAAGAGGAAGACAGGGGTATTCGGAAACAGGAGATTCACGCAGGAAAGAGGTAAATGGAATTCCCTGGATGATGGCAGAGGGAAGTCCCCAAACCACAGCTGTGCAGCAAGAAAGAGAGCAGCCTTCCCAAAGCCAATCAGGGAAGCAGCTTCATGGAGGAGGCCTGCAGGAGACGGAAGCTTAGTTATCTGATGGGTTTGAAGCTGTGAAAGCCCTTGTATACAGCTGTAGGAAGACCTGGGAGATTCTACTGGTGATTAAAAAATACCCCAAAGCAAATAAAAACTTGGGTTATAATTAGCTGAAGGAAAACCTAAAATTCATACAATGTAGGGAATGTATGTAGTTACTCGATTTAGAAGTAAACAGTAGTCAAAAATAATAATATCGAATGAATAATGAAATCAAAAATTATTATGTTGGAGGCATTTGAGAGCTAAAATACTCATTCACCATTAAAAGCATGTAGTAGATTATGCTAAATCATAAACCAAGAAACATAAGTATGTAAATATTTAGCATTGCAGTTGTATATTCCCAAAGATACATCCCAAAGGGTTAAAAGTAGATGTCGCTGATGCAAGAGACAGAGAGAAATATGTGTGTATAATTTTCTTTTTTCAAAGACTTTAAACTCTCAAAAATTATTATCAATATTCATTAAGCAAAATACTGTAAGTGTGTCAATTTGAGACAGAAACAGTTGGAGTTCAAATTCAGTGCCATTTTTTAGTAGCATCGGGACCTCGGGAAAGTACTAGTGAAGTATGTTCTTTTTCAGTGTGAGTACAGTGAGGGTGAACTGGCCTCTCAGGCTTACTGAGAATTAAATGGGGTCATCCTTGTGAAACATCAACTATGGTATCTGCTGATACCAGAGCCCCTAATATCTGGTATCAATACATTCAGTACATTTTATCATCATTTCACTTTTTATGTTCAGATGTTACTTTGATAAGAAAAATAAAACTTTTTAAAATCAGGCAGGTTAGAGGTCCCTGACAAAGGAAGTTTGAGGGGTTTTCTGTTTATACCAACCCAGAAGCTAGGTTCACCATGGACCCAAAATGAAGCTCCCTGGGTTGGATTCCTATGGACTGGGTGTATGGCAGGAGAAACTCTGAGTGATGAGTGAGTGAGTGAGTGAGTGAGTGAGTGAGTGAGTGAGTGAGTGAGTGAGTGAGTGAGTGAGTGAGTGAGTGGAGAGAAAGAGAGAAGCTTCTTGACTAATGTATCCATTTCAAATATTTAAAAACGGGCTTGTTTCATTCATACTTTGGAATTCAGTGTAGGAACGGGTCTCTTCCTGTCTGTTTTCTGGAAGGTAGAAAGGCTAACAGTCTGGCCACTCCTCCTGAAGAATTTGTTCAGGTGCTGGCACAGCCCTGCTGTTTTCTCATGGTGGAGCCCGGCCGGCCTGGGACTGCGGGGTTTCGCGCAGCTCTCTCCACTTGTCTAGCTGAGGCAAATGACAAGCTACGATTGGAGATAAACTGAGCTGGGGCTGCTTTCCTGACTGCTGCTAAATCAAAACAGCTAATTGGTACCTTTTCCAGCTCACTCTAGGTGCAATTGGCAGAAAATCAACCATAATAGCTGATACAGCTGGAGCTTGATTTTGTTTCTCCTAGAGAGGTCTGTCTGCAGGACTCTTATTAGAAGCAAATAGTGTCTGCTGACTCACTCGCTCTAAAATTTTTCAGGCCAGCACCCCAAAGGCTGCCCTCCAGGGGACCCACTGAACTGCAGGAGTCTGGAGTGCAGTTTCTTTCACTATCCTTTGCAAAGTGGCTTTTGACAGCCGTGAAACACCACCCATTCAGAAAGTTCTTCCCAGAAGTGACCACTGGAACACAGCTGACTTCTTGCCCTTTCCTGGCTAGACTTTGAACTCAAGGGAACTTTTTCCTTCAACCCCCTCCCGGTCCCAGTCCCAGCTGGCTGCTCACTCTTTGTGCACTTACCCTTGACCTAAGTGGGTAAGTTCTCTCTTGTCTATTCACCACTTAATGTTTACATTCATGGTTATTTATTTTGCCCTTGTCTTAAACTGTAAATGCCTAGTGTCAAAGACTGTGTCTCTGCAGGGTTTTCATATCTGCAATTGATACAGCCGATAAGGGGCTCCTATGCCTGTTTTCACAGATGAGGAAGATGTGAATAATTTTTAAAATTCAGAGTGTTTACACGAGTATGAGAAATACTGAATTTAGGAACAAAGAACAAGAAGACCAAATTCAGGAACCAGTCAACATGTTGCTGTTCATGCCTCTGAAGCTGCCAAATCCATGTCGAGAGTGTCTTGTTAAGTTAGGAGTTGGTCCAGAGCTGCTCGGCCCCTGGGGAGGGTGAACCTGGCTTTGTCCCTCAGCTGCCCACCCTTATCGAGTCACATGTGCGGTGGCCCCTTGGGATCCTCCTTGAAAGACAACGATAATTGCACCTTAAACAGCGCTAAGTGACGGCTGAGGAATGTTTCTGAAAATCTCCGAGACATGAGGGGTTAAGCCCTAGCAAGATTGTTTTTAGGGGAAATAAGTCCACGAGGTGGGGTGGAATTCACTGGCTCAGCCTGGGAAGTTGGGGTACCACGACAGAGGGGAGGCTAGAGAGAGAATGAGCAATCAGGACTTCTACTTTCAGCCATGGAAAACCAGAGGCAACTGTGGCTTCAGACCTTATGGCAGGTCAAAGGCAAAAACGCCACAGACATCATCCCAGATGGGAGGCTCAGGAAGGCGTCTTCTGGTCACTGCTGGATCAGTGCTTTCTGGGCTGCTGTAACGAGTCAAAGCACAAATGTGGTAGTTTGCATTCTAGAGGTCAGAGGTCTGAAACAGCTCAAATCAAGTTGCAGTTTTGAGGGAGATTCCATTTCCTTGTCTTTTCAGGTCTCAGGACCTGTGCCTCTTCCCTCTATTCACTCTAACCTCTACTTTTGGCATCATTTCTCCTCCACGATGGCCTCCTGCCTCCTCTACGGGGACCCTGAGACTACATTACCCATCTTCCTCCAGCAATCCAGGCTAATCTTTCCATTTGAAGACCCTCACTTTAAACACCTCTCTAAAGTCCCTTGTTACCAAGGAGGCTATGGTATTCAGAGGTTCTGGGCGCTAGTAAGGGACATCTCTGGGGACCCATCCTTCTGTCTACATAATGATCCAGGGATGCCCAGACATTTTGTTAAGGGTTTTTTTTTTTTTTTCTCCTTCTTCTCTCTCCTTCCCTCTCTCTCTCCCTTCCTCTCTTTCTCTCTTTCCCTCCCTCTTGTCTCTGTCTCTGTTTCTCTCTTTTTAGTAGTAAAGTCATGACTCTTTATAATAAAAATTAAATAAATATCAAATATCAACATTTTTATTTAACTCACTAATTTATTAGGATATGGGCAAAATGGCACAACTTTAACTCAAATATGAGTTGAATGCCAGACACATACATCAGTCATCGGGAATGCAGAAGTGAATTTATACATGGATAGAAAATTGGTCAAATCTGTAGGAAAACAATTGAGGATATCTGCATAATTTTCACTTTGTGAAAAATAATGGCTTGTATTATGGTCAGTATTCTACAGTGGGTGGAATCTTGGTCCCACTGACGGACAGAGATGAGTCAACGTGCTCTCAGACTCCCAGGGAACGTTTTGCCCCTTCCCTTTTCACAGCATTTCCTGACACTTGCTACTGAAAAATTCCCTTTGATCCTCAGAGAAACACTGGGCAACCCTGAGGCAGGACCAGAAATAAACAGAAGCTACAGCCTCTGCTTTGTGACCCCTATTCCAGGACAGTTTCCACACTGCGTCATGGGGCTAGCCACCTCAGTGACGTGCATTTATGATAAACACGTGACGGGAGTCACACAGGCCTGCACAGGAGTGGACGCACACACTCCTGACTGACTGTAAAACAAACAGGAACCATGACATCGTAAACTAAATGCTAGAAAGTTGAAAGTGTAGGCGGCAAGTTTCACACGAGTCAGAACTACCTGGGGGAGGCTTTTAAAAAATGCTGGAATACAGCCCTAGACCAATTGAATCAGCGTTTTTGGGGTTGGGACTCAAGCACTGAGCCTAAAAATCTTCCCCAGGTGATTCTCATGTAAGTGCTTCCGTGAATCACTGGGGTAGAACCTTGGAATTCAAAGTGTGGTCTGGAGACTGGAACATTAGCAAGGCCTGGGAATTTGCCAGATGTGTGGACTCTCAGGCTCCACCTAGACGTTCAGAATCAAATCCTGACGATGAACAGGACTGTAGGCAGTTGACAGGTACATTAAGGTTTGGCCAAGCATCAGAATAACCTAGATGGCTTGTTATAACATTGGTTGCTGGGCTCTAGCCCCAGAATTTCCAATTTGGTAGATTCAGTAAGGTCCAAGAATTTTCTTACAAGTTCCCAGGGGACCACATCATAAAATCACTTGTGTAGAACAATAGTGAGCCTGGGAGAAGTTTGAGGAAGCATCGATTCTTTCAGGAAAACTACTCTATACTGCAGTTTATCTGTAGCATTGAGCTGGTAGATCCTTAAAGCAAACGATTTGATTCACTTACCTAAAACTCCTCAGGGCAACTCTGGTCACTGTTGGTAAGTCAGACAGGGAGATGGTCTGAGTCAGAATGTATAGATGCATTTTGGGCAAATCAACTAGGCTCTACCGCTAGACCCCCCAGGAATGTCTCACTCTTGGGAAAGTTTCTGGGGAGTAGGAAGCCAATGTCTTCTTTTCCCTGAAGCTGGAGAGAGAGTTGATGCCCACTTGTGTGTGCAATTACCATAAGTTTTTGAAAAAGTTTTCTTCCTTTACTCTCCCCCGTCTTTTTACTCTTTTTCTTTTCTTCTTTTGTCTATCAGATAGTCTTAGGTGAATCAAGATGTCTTTCAATTAGCTGCCACCTGTTTTCCTGAAGCGATACTTCTAACAATTCACTGATCCTTACCCCTTCCCTGGGATAATAGCAGGGGTGTTTTATTAAGCTCGTTTTATGGATGGCACCTGAGGCAAATTACCCGCTGTTACTTAGCAAGTTGGCAGTAAGACCTGGTCACTACCCACAAATGTCTGTAAGGCTTATAATGAATAAGCCATCCTTTCATGTTTTCTCTTGTCTTGGGAAAAAATGCTACAGAGGTCAGTGGAAGTGACAAGCCTGGAGTGTGACTCAGTGAAGTGGTTAAGGAAGACTGGTTGGACACCCTTCCAGGCCGGAGCCCACAGCTGCACCTGGAGGCCTGCCAGCAGCTCTGAGGAAGAGGGTATGAGGACACCAAGGATGGAGGGTGTGGGGAAATCCCCAGCTGGGCCTGAGGGTGTATCCTGCCCTCTGACTGCTACGCAGACTCTCCTAAGAGGAGGGTAGCCTGAGATTTCACAGCCATCCATAGTGTGTGTCTTCTTCATCCCTTCAAGGATCTCCAAGATGCTGCCCTAGGCTCACCTCAGGATGGTGAGGAAGATAAAGGCTGTTTTTAGCTGCACAGAAGAGTTGAATGGTTCTTCTTTTCTTTCTCCCCTTTCCTTCATTTTGTCCATCCCTTGTCTCACATGCTGGCTCCTGCCTCTGATGCTCTGCTTACCGTTGACTTCAGTCCTCTCTGAACCTCCCGTGACCTCATTCACTTTGTGTGGTCAGATCAACTTTTGTTAAACACTAGACTTCTGAGTGGTGGAGCCCATATGACTGCTACTGAGAGTCTGTTCAGCAGAGATGCTTTTTGCATTGTGACTTTTTCTTATTCATAGTTAACATTTACTGGAAGTTTTCTGTATGGCAATTCTATGTAAGTTCTTTACATAGAATTTCCGCCACTCATTTAGTCCTTCTAACATTCTGTGAAATAGGTACTATAGTGCTTCATCTTATAGATAAAGAAACTGAGTCATCGAAGATTACATGAGCATTTGTAGTAATTGTGGAAGGTGTTACAGTGCTATAACTGACTCCCATTGGGGTAGATCACTCCCAAACTCAGAGGCATCAACCCCCAAACTGTAGTTTCAAGCATGGAGGTGGCAGAAAGAAATGCTTCTGAGTGACCCGTGAGCAAGTTTTGCAGGCTACGGGTGAGACCTTGTGATGTGGGGAAGGAACATGACACAGAGCTACAGTTCTGACTGTTGTCAAGTTGTGGTGATTCTTTTCCCTTGAGTCCTTGGTTTCTTTGTAAAATGCAAAGGTTGAGCTACTTCCAAAACATCTCCAACTGTGAAAGCCAATAATTAAAACCAAAGTATGTGTTTTAGAAAACCAGAAGCCCCGTATGACTCTAGCCATCTTCTCCCCTCTACCCTTGGAAACACAGAGCCAAGTGTACCTGTGTCCAGTAGACCCTGAGGATGCGACCTGGAGGGGCCCAGGTTTGAGCTGGCCATCCCCTGAAACAGTGGTAGAGCTCAACTATGAATGAAATTTTGATGGAATTGGTTCACAAAACCCTTACACTTGACCACATTCCTGTTTTATTGTTCTGAAGACCGGGCTTGCTTAAAGTTCTCATTGCTCTGTTCCTATGTCTTTGCTGTGATTGGTACTGGGTAAACATGTCCTGTAGCCAAAGCCTTGAGAGCTGTCCTCTAACCAGGGGTTTTCTGGAAGTTGAGGTGGTTTGGAAATAAGCTATGATAGGAAGGATGTGGAAGGAGAAGTCAAGGGAGACTTGGGGGCCTCTTCTCCACCCATATACTTCCACATACTGGGAAGCTCTTTAACCAGGTGAAAATTCATCTAATAGACTGTGAGGTAAGACAGACATCTAATGTCATCATCTATAATTTAAAAAAAATAATAAATGAAAGCCTCATATGCCTATCGTTATTACAAAGTCCACTTTGCACAGGAACAAGATGGAGAGAGGAAGACTGAGGCTTAAAGAAGAAGGAGGGATAGAAATTTAGTTTGGAGAGATCCTGTGTATTTCCCCCTGCCAGCACAGGTAGCATGATCCTAAGCTCAGATTGTCTGAGGCAAAAGGGTGAATATCTTTGATCCCTGTTTGAGGCCAGAGATCTAAGTTGTTATCAAATTGAGTATAAGTCAGTATAGGAGCTATGTCAGTGATCTATTATTGTGGGCCTGGGAATGAAATGAGAACTCTGTGGTCACTTTGATTTAGTCCCACTGGTGTAGCAGAGGACTGTGATAAAAAATATCCCAAACTAGACGTCAGGTGCTCTGGTCCCAACATGTACAGGCAACACACTCCTGGTCATCCTCTTCCTCTCAGCCTGCACTCTCACCTGTGAAGTATAGATTGTGTACTTGGGCTTCTTCCTTCAGATACAGTGATTATGAGGATCAAGGATCCTCAAGTGAGATGACACACAGCAGAGAATGAGTGTAAGTGTCTTCCAATAACAACAGATGCTCGTCAGCTCACAGTGGCAGCCGGGCAGGTACTGAGCTGTAGTTTAGCCAACAGCCAGGTTGGAGGGCTCCTGTGAGGGTGGAGCCAAGATGGCACCCAGAGCTGCAACCTGGGAAGCTTTGATGGGCCTACTTCTCAGATGACATTTTCCATGACTGACAAGACAATGCTAGGTTTTGGCAGGAGGTATTCATCTTTACCATGTGGATCTCTTGAGAATGTTCCCATGGCTGCTAACAGGCTTCCACAGAGCAGGACATCCCTTGGTGACACAGGTCAGTCCTATTCAATGTGGAAGGAACTACAGAGGAATCTGAATACCTGAAGTGAAGGATCACTGGAGCCATTTTAGGGACCATTTTGAAAGTTAGCCACTACGGGTGTCAGCAGATTTATTCTATCTGAGAATACTGCCATAAGTTGCAACTATGTCTTGTTTAAGTGATGACATTGGCTAAAATTCAGGTTTTCTTAGTCCAGCAGCTGTTTCTGTTCTCTGAACTTATGACTCCAAAGTGCATTTTCTCCCAAAGGCTGTTGGGGAAGCTGAAGTGGAAGGGTGATAGTACATGTGATAGGAAAGGGAGAGCAAGGAAATGCCACGGGTACTTAACGGAGTGGTGAGTAAGGATCAGTTTGGAGTCTCAGACAAGCCTCAGAGAGAGCTGACTCTCACTAAGCTTATAATATTTTGGTCAGTTCTCATTGTGCCTGTTAGAAGACAGAAGCAATAAGAGTCAACTCTCTCCAGTAGTTTCAAATTACCACCCCAACAGACCTTTAATCAGTCTTGCCAGCAAAAAGTAAATGTAAGCCTGACTTCCTGTGCTGTTTCCTCTCAGCCTCTGGAATGGGGTCAGGCATCACAGAAATGATCAGAAAAGGTGGCCAAAACAGAAAATAGTAGACTTAGCAACCTCCCTGTTCCTCTGAGCACGGCAAAATTTTTCACACCAGTAAAATCCAGCAAGCCTTCACAGACTTTCTCAAAAAAATTCTTTCTCATTTTGGGTCTCAGAAAAGATTTTATGAAATGAACTAGAAAGAAACAATTCTCCTCCTAGTCCTAGATATGCATTTTATCCTTAGTAAATTCAGTTTTTCAGATATTCATAAAATACCAACAGTGTGGCCCAGAAATTTGTGAGATAAAAGTGAGAGTAGGGAGGAGACACACAAAAGAAAGAATTAAAAATACTCTGCTCTGAGAAACTTATGATATGCTGGGGAGCAGGGGGACAAAAATGAAGGAAAAAGCTGAAAGGGATGGCGATTCCGCTGGCTGGACTGGCCGCTGCCCCTAACCCCTCTCCTCGCCTGTTTTCTTGTCTTCTTAAAGGGACAGGTGTAGTAAAGCGCTCACTAGCACGGCCCCGTCTCCTTTGCCTTGAGTGGGATTCTGCTTGGAGTATGGCAGAAGCAACAAGCATGAGACATATATAAGAGACAAAAAATATGCATGCAGAGTTGCACTTGGAAGGACTCTTACATGGATGATGATGATGTGCTTCCAAACCAATCCCAGCAGTGGCCTGCCTGCAGATTGTAGTAGTGTTGATGGAAACTGCTTTTAGTCAGCTCTTTTCTTATTTGCAGCTTTTTTGTTACTGTCTTAGAAGATTGAAGACAACTGAGGGTAATTTGGAGAGTCAATACACTGAATGATCAGTGAGGGGAGACTCAGTGATACTGGAGGGCTAGGAAGCCTGGGTTAGAGGAACCAGGGTCTGTGCAAGTGCTTGGCAGAAAGGATATGGCAGGTGGGATGGAGAGTGGCATGTTAGGGCCGCTGCACTAGTAGTCTCTGCTTATTATTGTCACTGAATCAGTATCACTAAAGACAAAGTCATTATGGGTGACACACAGCCAGGGACTTTCTGGGTAATTGGAAGCCACAATATTCATGTGTCTGAGCAACGGCTCTGACGTCACGTAGACTTGAATTTGGGTTTTGGCTCTATCACTAGCCACATGGCTTGAACATTTTGTCCAACCTTGTGAACCTGTAACTACTCACCTATAAACACAAGACAATGCAACATGTCAAGCATGAAAACAGTGCTCATTATATAAACATTCAATAGCGTGAGTTATTGGTTATCGTCACCACTATTTGTGATCCGATATTAAGTATGCCTGCTTATCTAAACTCAATTGTAATATCTAACACTTGGGACTGCCATCTTTCAAAGTTACCATAAATGTTAATGAGGATCCTTGTGAAATTCTTCTTCTTTGAAGCAAATTTGCTTGGCATATGTAAATAACATGTAGCATTGGTAAGCCCTTTGAACACTCTTGAGCTAAAAATCACTATACATTTTTTCCCCCAGTATAAGGTAGAAGGTAAGAAGATCAAAACTTTAAACAATGACCTTTAGATTCAGTGAAGTTTCAGGGTTGCCATAGTTTGGAGTAAACTGTCCTAGATTTTGACAATTTCTAAAGAAGTTTGGATCTCAAGGCATGCCCTAGAAAATTCAAGGGGAGGAAGCAGTTTCTTTTAATAAGTCCTGCTTGTGTTGTGCAGGTTTCACCATTAACAAAGGAGAGGCATTAGATGGGGCGATTGAAGGTAAGACCTCGCCACAGATGTTAAAGAAAATGCTGGAATCTGCCCTCTGAATTGACTTTTGGATTCTTGAGAACTTCCTTATGGTTATCTAGATGGTTGGTTTTCAGCTAAGTGACTGGACCCCCATGGTGTGACAGGAACAAATGAACACACATGTGTGCACACTCTCACCTCCAGCCCTTTCTTCTTCCATCAAAACTTTTCCCTTCCTTTATTTATGCTGTCTTTTAAAAGTGTTCATGACACCCCCCAGTCAAAATTTACCACTTCTATGCCCCAGTTGATACTTGATAAGATTTTAAAATAGATCCATCAATGAAAGAATGAATAGCTGATCTTCATTAAGATTGAAATTTTTTCTTGCGGCCCTCCCTGGTGGCGCAGCAGGTTAAAGCACAGCACTGAGAATCTAAAGCCGCTTCCGCATGAGTTCAATTCCCGCCTGCCCCAGAGGTGACCACATGGCGTGACAGACCTCTCCTGATCTGCCTGCTGCACCCCTGAGGAGTGATCTGCCTGTCTGTTCCCCACTCTGTCTCTGGTGAAGCCTCTCACCGCCCCTGCATCTCTGTCCTGCACCCCAGTTCTGTATGCACAAATAAGTAAATCTTTAAAAAGAAAAAAAAAAAGACAAGCTACAGATTTTTAGAAAATATTTGTAAAAGAGATATTGGAATTGGATAGAATACTATTTTCTGAAGTATACAAGAGCTCTGAAAACCTAACAATAAGAAAAGAAACTACCTAACAATTGAGCCAAAAAACCTTAACAAACAACTTACAAAAGAAGATATACAGATGGCAACTAAGCATTTGAAAGGTGTTCCACATTAGAGGTCATCAGGAAATATAAATGAAAACAAACACCACTACATACCCATGAAACAGAATGGCCAAATTCAGAACACTGACACTGCCAGGTTCTGGTGAGGATGTGAGGTATAATCAGTCTCAATCAGTGCTGATGGGAATGCAAACTTCACAGCAGTCACTTTAGAAGACAAAATGGTGGTTTCTTTTTCTTTTTTTAAAGATTTATTTATTCATACAGAACTGGGGTACAGGCCAGAGATGGCGAAGGGTGAGAGGATTAACCGGAGACAGAGTGGGGAGCAGAACAGGCAGAAAGACAACGTAGTACACTGCTGAAGGGAGCAGTGGGCAGGTCAGGAGAGGTCTGCCATGTCATGTGGATCACTGATCTCCGGGGCCGATGGGGAGAGAACTCATGAAGAAGTGCTTTAAGCTTTTTAGCGCTGTGCTTTAACCTGCTGCACCACCAGAGAGGGCCAAAATGGTGTGTTTCTTACAAAACTAAATAAGCCCTTACCAAATGATCTAGCAATCATGTTCCTTGACATTTACCCAAAGGAGTGGAAAACTTATGTCCACCAAAAATTCTACACAAGGATGTTTATATCAGCTTTTTCATAATTGCTAAAACCTGGCAATGACCAAAATGTTCTTTAGCAGGTAAATGGATAAACAAATTGTGGTGTGTCCTGATAATGGAGTATTATTCAGTGCTGGAAGAAAATGAACAATGAAATCATGAAAAGAAGGAAAGATAAATACAAATTACTTAATGAAAGGAGCCAACTGAGATGGCTACATATTCTATGAATTCAACTATATGACACTCTGGAAAGGGCAAAACTATGGAGACAGAATAAAGATTAGTGGTTGCTAGGGAACAGGGAGGGAAAGAGCAGTAGATGGAACATGGTTTTTAGGGCAGTGAAACTACTCTGTATGACACCCCATAGCATGTACACTATGGACGTTGGGTGATAATCATGTTCTAAAGCAAATTCATCAGTTGTAACAAATGCACCACTCTGGTGAAGGGCATTGTTGATAATGGAAGAGACTGCATGTGTGGAACAGGAAATAAATGAAGAAATCTCCCCACCATTCCCTCAATGTGAACCCAACAATGCACAAAAAAGACAAATGATTTTTCAAATACAGTTTTTACTAACTGAAAATAATCAAACAGCTTTCTAGAAGTCTTCTGTACAAAACTATACTTCCAAAATATGAGACATAATATAGATGTCTATACACATATGTTTGACATAATGGGATTATTGTTTTTATTATTGGTAAAAAATGTATAATATGAATCTTTTCATACCAATAAGATATGACCATATAACATTTTTTGGGTAGTGAAAGTTTATTAAAGCTTCATTAAACAAGGCAATAACATAAATGTTTTAAAATTACATTAATTATTACACTACCAAATGGGAAAAAGCAACAGAATTTATCAGAGGGATATCACTGTGGAGTCATTTTTCAGTGAATATGTATATCAAATGACCAGGCTACCTTCCTTAAATATCCAGTTGTGTAGCAATTAATTCACAATTAAATTCAGAAAAAGAGCTTCAAAACTGAAATTTACCCTTCTTATTGATTAATGTTATATTTCAAATTAAAGGGAATGATACAGTACTTCAGAAGTATGAATTAGTAATTCCCTAAGTTAACTTTTGCAGATGTTCCAATTGAATTGAAAATTCACTTTTTAGTGGCTGAATGATTATTTACATAAATAACATTGAAATAATACTGAACAACTATGTACCAGAGACATTTTACAGGGGTGGAGTGGGGAATGGGATCAAAAACAGTGGGGGGAGGGAAATGCACTGGACTGTAGTGATGGCACATAGGTTACTTGGTGATGGGAAGCCCACAGGGATTAAAACTGAGATGGAAAAAGGCACAAAATGATGTAAAAATAAACTATTATAATAAAAAATATTATTATGTTGACCTGTTAAAAGATTCAAGTTTAGGGGCCCTCCCTGGTGGCACAGCAGGTTGAGGCACAGCACTGGGAAGCTAAAGCCACTTCAGCATGAGTTCGATCCCTGCCCCAGAGGTGACCACATGGTGCGGCAGACCTCTCCTGACCCGCCCGCTGCTCCCCTCAGCAGTGTACTTCCTCGATCTGCCTGTTCTGCTCCCCACTCTGTCTCTGGTGAATCCTCTCACCGCCCCTGCACCTGTGGCCTGTGCCCCAGTTCTATGTGCATGAATAAATAAATCTTAAAAAAAAAAAAAGCTCAGGTTTTAAAATAACTCTAAAAAGGCAGATGTAAAAATTATTGAAAAATTGTTTTTCTCCCTCAAATGAGAGCGTATTGTTCTGTAATGGCATAAGACAAAACTTCTGAATAAAAATAGCCATCGTTCCATTTTCCCCCACGCTTATTGTGATAGTCCTAAATTCGTTAGGACACAGCAAGCTCATCCTGGCTAATTTTGTTAGGGAACTGGCATGGGGCTACTCCTGCTTTCTTCGCAACTCTCCTTCCAAGCAGAAGCTCGAATGTGATGTTGCCACTCCTATGGAGTATGTTGGCAAACAGTGCATTTCTCAGGGTCCTTGAGTCTAAGATGTGGTCCCCTCCGACTGCCATTAGTGGACTGAGTTGACTCAAAAATCAATTTGCTATATTTGCAGATCTTTTGTGTGCTCATTGTTACACAAAGCTATGATTTAAAAAAATCAAAGGGAACAAATTTAAAATCAAATATATTATAAACACGGGTATCATTTAAATTAGATAAACTTACAGTCAAACATTCAAAGACTAGCATTTCTTCATTGTTTTGTTATACCTTATGATGTGCTCTTTTGAAGCTTTTCCTCTGTGGTATCTGTGGGTAGCACTACTACTCGTTACTGTGAGCTGTTGCAGCTCTTCCCAACTCCACATTCCGTGGTGTGCAAGAGAGCTGATGGTTTTCCCAGAATCTCTCTACTGGTCTGCCCTTATCTCTAGCCTCAATTTCTCTCAACTGGAAGGGTCATGGAGATAAGCTTTTGAGATTGGCCAAGGGTTTACAGCTACTTCTGAAGACCCTCCCTTCAACTGCCTTTAATTATAAGCTACTTAGCATTTCCATTCCATTCTGTACTCAACTTTTTGCAGGAATCTCTCAAAATGTCTGTGTTTTGAAGGCAACACCTCATCTCAAAAAAAGGCTGGAAAATAGGGACTTTGAAAGGCTTTAGCTGAAATGTATCATTGAAATCTATCTTTAAGAGATGACGTTGAAAAGAAAAAATCAGTAAAGGACTACAACAATATCTCCCATGGGAGAATGACAAATAGAATGTGGTGCCACATCAAGCTGGACTCCAGACCAAGCCGATGTCTGAACAAGAGAGTGTAGTGTGTCTGGTTCCCCATTGCTCTGAAATTTGGCACTGCCAGAGATGTCACAAGGACTTCTTGGAAAGTTGCATTAACTTGACTTGTATTATCCACACGCCAAAACTAATAGTAAGTGGCAAGAGAGATTTACCACTGAGCTTGTGACCTGGAACAGTCAAGCATATAAGCTGTGGTCTGAGATTTAGTTGGCTTTTTCCCTTTAAGAACTTGCAGATCAGCTTTCCTGGGCATGTTGAAGTGTGTGCAACCCAGAGAGCTGGGAAATAGACAAGTTGCACCATGAATAGGATGTTAAAGCCAAGCCAAGGAGGCTCCTTTCTAGGACAATATTCAACTCTTCCACAGGTCGAATTAGCTAACACTGCATGGGGAAGATTTCTGAAGCAACTTTAAAATCAAGAGCATCATGTAAGAGCCTCATTCATTGATAGAGACCATTTTGACAGCTTCTCAAGGACAAGGTCAATGTTATCGCACAATGAACTAATTGAGAAAGTCTGCCTAATGCAGCACTCGGACTAAGGAACTATGGTTCTTTTTTTTTGACTGGATGATAGGAAGCTCTGTTTTCCTTCAGGTTTTGGAACTTATTTCAAGCATGATTTGTTTTTCTTTTCAATAACTTTTCTCTTCCCTTCCTCCTTCACTTTGTGTTTTGTGTCTATTCTGTGTTGAACTTTTAAGAAACCTTGTTGCACTTGCATTTAATACAATGAATTTAGAAAATGTTCTTTTTCAGAATAGTCATGGAAGTAGAACAGTCAGCCATGCATGGATCAGTGACTTTAGTGTGTTGGATTATGAGTCATCCTTGGCTCTCTACCTAATATCCAATAAAAGTAAAATAAAATATTTTTTTCTGAAGTCAAACAAGGTATAAATATTTTAAAAGTTAATATATATCTATTGTCTCCCATATGGCCAGCCTATACTAAGAACTATGTTAAATCAAGCATTGCAGTTTTAGTTTCTGGGGAGCCTAATCTTATTAGACAGGGTAGTTATTGGCCTTCATGCACAGGATACAGTCCACATTCCAGGGCATTCTATACATTATCTTATTTGATCCTTACCTGAGATGTCCTATTGAATTGCTAGCCAGGTGATTCTAATATGGAGCCAAAGCTGAGACTTTCTAATTCAGAAGAAAAAGGACTAGGTGCAACAGCATGCACAGCAGCACATCAGGTGCCGAAGGTAAGAGGCAAGCGAGGCCCATCGTCTGTCCGTGTGTCAGGGAAAGGGCATCTGTCCATGCACAGGAAGCAGAGTGGCCTGCCTGGACAGGAGGGTGCGATGTTGGCTATTGGATCCACCTGCATCATAGAAACGCAAAATGGGGATATTCAGTTCTGGAGAACCTGTGAAGAGATGAAGCCTATGGTAGGAATTACAAAAACAACTCACCAGCAAAGCACATTAATGGAGTACAATGGTCATGCCTCAACAATAGTAGCTCCCATGGAGGCTGGGGAGGAATGTTACAGGCTAAATATATTTGTTTCCCCTAAACACATGGGCCAAAGCCTTCACCTTCCATGTGATGGTATTTGAAGATAGCGCCTTTAGGCAGTAATTAGGTTAGATGAAGTAAGGAGGAGCAGACCCCAGGAGATCAGCGCCTTTAGAAGCAACACCTGAATCCTTCCAGGGCCCCTCCCCACGCATGCACGCAGGTACAACGAGGTCCCATGAGCACCCAGTGCCCGTGACCACCCACAAGCCTAGAGGAGAAAGCTCAGGATGACGTCTTATCTTCCCAGTAGCTCCGTTTTGGATTTTCCAGCCTCCGGAACGGTAAGAAATGTATTTCTATTTTCTGTACTTTACAAGCTACTTATGTATGGTGTTTTTTGATGGCCGCCTGACCTCAGACGAAGAACTGAGCAGAGACGCCAGCTTTTCTAACTAGGCAATGGGTTTTTAGTGTGTTGTTTCAAAGCTAATTATTAGAAAGTGTTATGAATTTATTTTCTAAAAGATACAATGTACGATGCAAACCACATGATGGAAGCAGTTAAAGGAAACAAGGAGAACCAGGAAAGCCTCTTTGTCCTGACCTCTAAACCACGCAGTTCCCTTCTCCAGGATAACTGGGTTACATTGTTGCATTGATTTCTGCGGTGTATCTAGGCCTTCGCTGTTCAGGTATTTGTTGCTTTGGCTTCCAAGAACGCAATTCATCCTAAATGAGCAATGAATGGTATTAAGTGGCTATTTTTCATAGTCTGTATTTATTCCAGAGTCAAGCCTCAAAGGTTCCTAGACTTTTCAGATGTAAACTTGGGAAGTGACCCCCACCCTTGGTTTTTTTAGGAATAAAAGAAGCTCTAGAGATCCTTGACTATACTGGTTTCTTCATGTAGAATTAAGATTGCCTGCAATGTAGTAGAACTACACTTTATGCTATTCCTCTGCTGCCTGTTGAGAGAGGGATTCTAAAATAGAATTGGGAAAAATGGAGGTCTTGGAGTTAGTAACCCATTGTGTATCCCTCTTTGTGGCAGCCCCTAAGGCTGCTGGTCTAAAATTACTAGGTCCTGAAACATTTCTCACCTTTGATGATGGTCTGTTCTCTCTGAAGAATGTTTCCCTCTCACTGCTAATGTTCTTTCCTCTCTCATCATGTGTTTCTTACCATGATGCTGGCAGTTGTTCAGGCATTTCCTTCCACTAGCCTCAGCTCCCTGAAGGCAGCCGGGTCCCATCTTGTCTTGGATCTAGAAGCAGTGTCCCCTTAACATAGTGCACTGGACCCTCGACTAACACAGGTTTGCATCGCATGGATCTGCTTACACCTTTTTTTTTTAAATCTCTGGCTTCTCATTCGTGGACTTCATCAGCTATGGATGTTGGATCAAGGAAGGAATATTAAGTTTGGGGGAAATCAAAAGTTATTTGCTGATTTTTCCCACTACTGAGGGGATCAGTGCTGCTAAGCCCCTCATTGTTCAAGGGTCAGGTGTAGCTGCTCAAGAAAGCTTTTTAAATGATCACACAAACCATTATCATACATCATCTTCACAGATCCAGGGAGAAAGGACATCACCACTGTCAGCAAAACTGTTGAAAGCCTCAAACCATGTGGCTTAGTTTCCCTCCTACCCTGACAGAAAATATGAAGTAACCGCCACATTTTCTCTATGGTGATGAAGTTATCTCTATTTTTTTCTAGTTTGCAAGGGCTTAGACTATAAATCATTGAACTCTGAATGAGAATTCCATAAATTCATTCCAGTAGGTTAGTCGTGGAACACATGGTGTATTTTCCAGTAGAAACCATAATTCTAATGAGCAGTCTCAGTGATAAATGGAGCCATCCTGTAACTTAGCTTTTATTGTGATGAGTGGTGGCAGTTGGAGGTTGACCGTTCTGTGCCTGGATACTAAAGGCCATGCTTTTACATGTGTAAAGCCAGAGAGCGTTAGAATTTCTTATTTAATAACATGTTGAGCCTAGGGTCATGTTTTAGACTGCTGTGACTGAGTGCCAGAGAGAGCAAGGCGTTCTTGAATTTCCTTCTGGAAGGCAAAATGCAGCTAAGCATGTTGGCAATTACTCATTTATCTTCACCCCAAAAGCACCTCAGCAATTTCCTGGTGAACTAATTTATGATACCAGTATTGGTCTGGAGAATGCAAAATGCTGTCTTTTGAGAAGATTATCAGAAATTTGGATGATTTACAATCAATTATATCTATAAGATATCGATAGAGGATTCTTTAATATTTTTTTCAATTTTATTGAGATATAATTGGCAAAGAGTACTATATGCATTTAAGTTAACATGTGTCATAAAGATACAAAAAAGGTTTCTCTATGATGAGAACTCTTAGTGTCTCAACTTTCTGATATATTTTACAGCACTGTTAACTATAGATGTCATGTTGTTCTTGACATCCCTAGTACTGATTTGTGTTAACTAGAAGCTTGTACCATGTGACTATCTTCATCCAATTCTCCCTACCCAAACATCTTCCCTCTGGTAACCACAAACCTGATTTTTTTTTCCAACCATACTTTTAGGTTACATTAATTTTCAATACTGTGTGAGTCCTAGTTTACCTTCAGAATCCTATAGCTGTATGTACCACTCCTCCAGAAGTCTCATTTCCACTCATCAGCATCTTATCTACACCCTCTGCCATTCTGTCCAATCCCCTCACTCCCTTCCCTCTGGTGAACCCCATTCTGTGTCAGAATCTAAGGCTTTTTCATTTGCTTTGGTTCTTTAGCTTCCCCATGGTGATACCACGTGGTAATTTTTCTTTCTCCATCTGACTTATTTCACTCGGCATAATCCCCCAAGGTTCATCCATGTGTTCAGAAATGGCTGTTGTATTTTTATTTTCCTAGCTGATTGTAATTCATTGTGTATGTGTGTTTTCAATACAGTTGAAAAATACATCTGCACCATATCATTTATCCACCCATCTGTCTATGAGCACTTAGGTTATCTATATCTTGACTGTTGTAAATAGTGTTATAATGAACATAGAGATGCATATATCTTTTCCTATCCTTTCGGTAAATAGCTAGACATGGAATTGCTGGATAATGTATTTTGAATTTTTATGAAGCACCTTCACACTGTTTTCTGAAATGGCTGTACTAGCTTACATTCCCACCAACAGTGCTCGTACTGTCCCTTGTCTTTTTAATAAGTTGTTCCAACAGGTGTAAGGTGTTATCTCATCATGGGTTTGATTTCCATTTCCCTAATGATAAGCAGTGAAGAAGCCACCTGTATGTCTTTGGTAAAATACCTGTTTTAATTGTCTACCATTTATCAGTTTGATGTTAAGTTATGAGTTGTACATATTTTGGATAGCAACCCTTTGTCTGATACATAATTTAATACGCTCCCATTCAGTATGTTGCCTTTTCATTTTAATGATGCTTTCACTGTGTGTGAACTTTTTGGTTTGATATAGTTGTGGCATTTGCTTGTTTTTGCTTTAGTTTCTCTTGGTGTTGGAGACAAATATCTAAAAATCACTAAAGTCAATATTGAAGTGATTATTGCCAATTTTTTCTATGTGTTTTGTATTGTCAGATATGCAAGCCTTTAATCCAATCAAAATTAATTTTTGTATATGATATGAGACCATGGTCTAATTTCACTCTTTTGCATGTGGCGGCCGTATCCCCAATACCATTTTTTGAAGATATTTTCTCCATTGAATGGTTTGGTTTCTTTGTCATAAATTAGTTGTCCATTTATGTGTGGATTTATTCCCATACTCTTTATTCTATTCCACTGAAAGATGATTTTATCCCTATAGCATACTATATGTAGTAGCTGTGTAGTATAATTTGAAGTAAGAAATCGTTTTGTTTTTTGACCATTTTTTCCCTGAGAATTTCTTTGGCTCTTTGAGCTCTTTTATGATTCCATGCAGTTTAGGATTTTTTTTTTCATTTTTTCTAAAAAATGCCACTGGGAGCTTAAGAGGGATTGTATTGGATTTATGTCTTGCCTTGGATAAAACAGCTGCTTTGGCAATATTAATACTTCTCATCAATGACTTGTCCTACATGGTCTTTACTATATTGAGGTAAAAATTTCTAATATACTCACTTAATTGAATTTTTATCCTAAATGAATGTTGAGTCTTACCGGATATCTACATCTATTGTGCTAGTGATTTTTAACCTTCAATTTGTTGATGTGGTGTAGCACATTGTTTTGTGAATGTTGAACCATCCTAATATCGCTGGAATAAACCCTAGTTATTATGTGTGCTTTCTAAAAATCTATCATTGGATTTGGTGTGCTGTTGAAGTTTTGAGACCGTTTGTCTGTGCTCCTTGGAGATATTATTATGTGCATGTTTGTGCATACATGCATGTATGTGTGTGCAGGCATGTTTGTGTATTGTATCATATGAGTGTTTGTGTATGTATTGGGGGTTTTGGTATCAGGGTAGTAATGATTTTTATGAAATGAGTTGGAAAGTTTTCCTTTTCAAATTTTTCTAAGTGTGAGATATATAGATTTTAAATCTTGGTGGTTTGGTAGAATTCCCCAGTGAAACTCTCTGGTCTTTATTTTTGGGGACTTTTCTGATTACTTCTCTATCTTCAGGCTCACTTATCTTATGCTTCATGAATTCTGCTATTGTAGTTTTCAGTTCAGTTACTGTATTTGTCAATTCTGTAACTTCTGTTGGCACTTATATTTTCTTTGTTGGACTTCTCATTTTGTTGATACAGTCTCCTGACTTTGGTGAGCATCTTGCATGCTGTTGTTTTGAATTCTTTATCTGGCAGATTGTTTATTTCCATTTCCATTAAGGTCTTTTTTCTGAAGTTTTATCTTGTTTATTTGGATCACATTCTTCTGTTCATTTTGCTCGACACCGTTTGTATAAATTAGGTAAAAGAGCAGTCTATTGCAGTATTGAAAAAAATCTTGTAAAAGGTTGAACCTTGCTCAAATTTGTCCTATTTTTTGTTGTCTCTTGAATCATTGTGCTTGTCATGGCATTTTTTTTTAAAGACTTATTCATACAGAACTGGGGTACAGGCCAGAGATGCGGAGGGTGAGAGGATTCACCAGGGACAAAGCGGGGAGCAGAACAGGCAGATTGATGAAGTACACTGCTGAGGGGAGCAGTGGGTGGGTCAGGAGAGGTCTGCCACGCTATGTACCTCCGGGACAGGCGGGAAACAAACTCAAGTGGAAGTGGCTGAAGAATCTTATTGCTGTGCTTTAACCCGCTGCGCCACCAGGGAGGGCCCTGTCATGGTATTCTTGATCAGTTCTTTTGTTGAAGGTGAGCTGAGAAGGTGTGTGTTCCAAGGGGTGGGACTATCTTTTTAGTGTCTAATTTCAGGCTGATTTGTGCCAGACCCTCAGGTATCAGCCTTTAAAGTATGCCAATATATATAACTTGATGGAGTCATAGTCGTAAGCTCTGCTGGCTTATAGACTTGGTGATATGTTGATGTCATTTTGGGGGAATTGTTTCTAGAATTGGGGTTCTAGTATAATCTTCATTCTGAGCGATTTGGCTAAATTGTAGTGCTCACTCTTGGCCTCACAAACATTGCACCCCCCGACCTATGTTCCTGAGAGTTCTTCCTGCTGTAGCTATAGTAGTGCGGTGGGTCGTTGAGCAGTGAGGCTGTGTTCACTAGTGAAGTATGTTGAAATGCTCAATCATGTTGAGTGAAGCCCCAGAGTTTCAAGAGGGTATGAGAAGATTCTGACTTGAGCAACATGGGAAGAACACTACAATGGCATGCCACCTCTGGCCAGAGTTAGCAGAGTATGAGTGATGGGGGGGAAGCCCCAACAAAACAGAATGGTGCCTGAGATTGTCTCCACACCTGGAGAATTAAAACAGACTCTCGTCTCTGGCAGACACACTAAGACTAGCTAATGTGTGATAGCTTCAGTGATGTGCTGCTTTTGTGCTCAGTTGCAAGCAGGTGTGCTTGTGTACACTTGCCTTTTAAAAGTGGACTGTCCTTTCCCCCCTCGCCCTCCACTACCTTTTGGACTCTGGTTACTTGGTGTTCCCACGCGGTAGGATGCCCAATGAGGGGCATGAACCTTTTATGTCTCAGGGAGAAGCCCCTATTTGTGAGGTCCCTCCTGTGGGTTGTGGTGTTGGGGCAAAGTTTCTTGGCAAGATCAAGTTTTGCTTCTCCTGTTTTGGTGAGGTCAATTTGTCCCTTGTTGTGGAAGGAGCTGTTCAGCTTGTCTACTGAGCGATATCAGAGAGAAGTGTTCCATGTATATTTGGTGTGATAAACCATGGAAGGAGGTGGATGCAGGCTCATCCAACATTGCCATGTTGAGAAATTCGATACTGTTTTCCATAGTGACTGACTGTACTAATTATTTATATCCCCACCAACAATACACCAGGGTTCCTATCTCCACAGCCTCACCAGCTTTTCTCCTTTTTGATAATAACCATATAAACACGTGAAATAACCGTCGTGTGGCTTTGACGTCCATTTCCCTAATGGTTATTGATACTGAGCACCTTTTCAAATACCTGTTGACTATTTGTATATCTTCTTTGTATAGAAAAATGTCAGTTCCTTTGCTCACTTTTTAACAAATTATTTTGCTGCTGAGTTGTATGACTTCTTCATATAATTTGGTTATTAATCCCTTGTCAGATACCTGGCTTGCAAATAATTTCCCTACTCTATCATTTCATTTTACTGATCATTTCTTTTGCTGTAGTCTGATTTTGTTTGTTTTTGAAATTGTTGCTTGTGCTTTAGGTGTTAATACCCAGTCACCAATATCAAGTCAGAGAGCATTTTCCCTGTTTTTTCTTCTAGAGGCTTTACAGTTTTTAGATCTTATATTTAGGTCTGTGTAGGATTCTGCTTTGCAGACACATTTTCTAAGTTAACAGTTCAGAAAAAAGTTTTTAATGGGCTGCCAGGATATCAATTCTTAACATATAAACCTTAACTTGTCTGTTGCAATTGTACAGTTCTTTCACTTGGGGCCTGTGCTTTAGATAACAGGGCAAAGTGTCATTTCCCCCACATTGTCATGAACTTCATACCCATTTTGATTGTTTAATGCTCGTTTGGTGCTTTAAGATAGCAGCAAGAAAGTAGACCCCAATTGTTCTAATGCTTTCACTTGAACATTGTCATTGACAATGCAAAGGACCAGAACTCAGTCAACTAGTGACACCAGCCATGGTTTATAATCACCAGTTTTGCATTATTATTGACCAAGATGTAAATGGTGAACTGGGGTATTGAGTAGTCTCCTTTAGCATACCAAACACAGCATATGCTTTAAGAGTTCCAGAGACTGACTAGGTGCAACCCGAGAGTTTGAGGTCTTTGCAGGTGAACTAAGTTGTTAGTTTTCCCATCTGCTTAAATATTTGAGGAAGACCAAAGAAGGATAGACCAGTAAATCACACTATGTTCTTTCCTCTTAGACTATTAGCATAAATCTTATCATAAAATATATTTATTTCCTTCCTTAATAGTAGTGGTTGTTAACTAGAATACTAAAAGTATTTCAACAACTGGGTGATCCTAAAGTAGTGGTTCTCAACTTTAGTGGTAAGATCACCTGGAGAGCTTGTTGCCTCAATTGCTGGATTCCACTCTGAAAGTGAGCAGGACAAAGTGAATTTGTACTTCCAACAAACATGTTTCCAAGGGGTGCTGATGCTAGGTACTAGTTGGGATAGCATCCTTCCAGAATCGCTGGTATAATGCAAGCCCTTGCCATTTCCTGCCATTTATGATTAGCTCCTTGTGCACTGTCACCAGTTGAGAGCCACATGATTAGATTCCCAGCAGGAAGAGTGAGCTGTGACCTTTTCTTAGAATTCCCTAGTGCATTTGCCACTGACTGTTACAATGCAGTGATAAAGAACCCTGCCTTGATTCAGACCACATAAGTGCTCTATTTCATGACACAGTCTTGAGTAAATAATTTAAACATTTATGCTTCAGCTTTTACATCTACAGAATGGGCATATAATCTTTTAAATCCTATAATTGTGGAAAAATCAGATTCAGTAAGGCACATGAAGTATTCGATGCATAAAAAGCACTCTACACTTATAGAAATGACTAGACTGTTGGTTACTCAGATGATGGAAGGGCTGACATCAAACAGGTGTGGTAAAAGATTAGCAACAGCAAAAAGCACTTCTCTTGGGGACAGAATAATGGGAGGAAGCAAAGTTACCAGGGCTCAGCAGTCAGATTCCTGAAAAAGAGAGCAGAGTGGTGCTACTTGGACCTCAAAAAAGGGACTGTCTGGCAAGATGGAGGTATGTGAGACCCACTATGTGAGTGAGTGGGCAGAAGGCCTTGGGAAAAAAAAGAGTTCTGTGATACAGAAGAGAGCAGGGGAAAAGCAGTATGTGAATCCGTGACTGCTGTACTGTTTCTTAATCATGGCTGCCATGACTGTTTTTTATGTGTCATGCTCATCTGCATGGACCATGTTTCCATGAGGTACCCTCACAGTACCTCATGTAAGGCAGTGCCTTACATGAGTGTGTGCAGTGGCACCACTCTTAAGTCCCTTCCTGGTAAGCACCAGTGGGAATGCCATTTCAGATGAAGTTTGTCTATGTTGTCTGGATGCTACACTGGGAAGCCCAAGCCTGCATTTAGTTTTACTCCCTGTCTATAGCTCAATGCCTCATACTGTTCTCTGTGCTGGAGATGTTCAACATGTGCAGACTACAGGACAGAGACGAACCCTCTGAAACCATAGAGATTGATCTGCAGGTTGGAGACAGGTGGTAGAGAAGGAAGGACTGTGGGCATCCTGATGTTTTCTTACTCCAAAAATGCGCCTTGAAATAACAGCATCTAGAAGTATTTTTCCATTGTTAAGGATATGGAAACACTAAGCTAGCGATCATTCATGAGACCACTTTAATGTCTTCATTTTACAAAAATGAAATAATTATGATAAATGAGTAAAAGGGGTGGGCGATGGGAGACTACAGAGAGAGCAGCAACGTTTATTGCTCTCAAGAGCCAAAGGACTGTCTTAGAAAAACTGCATAGGTGGTAACTGAAATTTCAAACTATAACTTAAGTTTCAAAACAATCTTTATTCTATTTGAAGACCTAATACAATGCATTAAAGCAACTTAAAACAAGACATAGCTTCATTGCATCTATAGCTTGAACAAAATGTCAAGGAGGCACACTCCCCCCACCCCCCACCCAGTTGCCTTGTGAAGGCAAAATTACAACTGACCATGACATCCTCCCTCTCGTCCAAAGACCAACTTTATTTTAACAATGTCATATAAACAGATTTGTAAAAACATTGAACAGATCGTAGCTTTAAAAAATACACACATATAAATGAGATTTTTTGTTTTGCTTTTTTTTTTTTTTTAATAGCAGCATCCTGGGCAGCTAATGCTATCTCATGGTGACAAATTTCATGTTAACTTGAAGAGTGTTTCCAATTAACCCAATTCTATTTCCTCCCTACTTGTCATACTAGTATTTATGTAACTAGATTTTGTAAAAAATAATAATTTGGCATATTGGAACTTTGTCCCATGTGAGGCATTGTGCTTTCAACTGCCCCTTTCTTAAATGACCCTGAACTCAAATCTCAGGGTCTGCCTTCCAACTGACGTGGACACCATGCATAGCAAAAGCACAGTTGTTAACACCAGCAGATTTTTTTCTCCCAGTAAGGAACATCAGTAGGACTTCCCAAACACATCACTAGTTCATAACCAGCTATATGACAAAGCGATTGTTCCCCACAGTGACAGCTCACATACACACATTTTGACTCAACACACTGATAAGGAGAATTTCCAAGTTAAGCAAGTCATCCAGACCAGTTCCCCCAAAGGAGTAACTTCTAAAAACAGAAAAAAGCCAAAGAATTATGAACTTCTCACTACACTTGCAAACAATTTTCATCTTCAAAAGACAAAACAAAGCAACTTCAAAGGAAGGAAACAACCCATACACATATACAAGACTTGTACTAGACACTTGCTTGTTATGTACTGAACTCAACGACTGTGGAATCATTTCAGCTGAGGTGTTCTTGGAACACAGTCCATGCACATATACATATATACAGATAAAGGGCCATGAAGCTGTCAGATGTTGCAAACACATGCTTTTTGCCTTTTCATGTGGTGATTTTTCTCGTGTACTATCGGGTCCCAAAGCTCCCATTTCTACAGCCCTATTACAGCCTCTGCAGCTTAGCTGGTGACATTTAGGACACTACACTGGTGAGAAAATCAATGCATGGATAAAAGCATATATCGGGAGTGCTCTGCTGTAGTCATTTCTACTCCTGAGCCACTCAGACAATACTGTTAGGAGACTGAACCCAGGTTAAACATCTAGAGTGACAGGTGGAGTGGGCATGCTACACGCAATCAAAAAGGCATTTGCCAGAGGGGTCACATCACATGGATGGTGTAACTCACTGTGATAAGGAATGACGAATCTTGCCTTTGCTGTTTAAAGGAGTCTGTTGCATTTATACTTGAAATGGAAAAGAAGGCAAGTGCCTGCATACCATGTCATGACGTGATGTGTCAAAGCAAAACATTACAAAACTGTAACTCTTAATGAAACATCCCATCTCAGGACTTGTATTTTAGAAATTAAGTAAAAAAATATACTGAATAGCATACATGGATGTGCTACCAAAAAAAAACACCACCACTAGTTCATAAACTATTAGCTAATTAATTGTTAGATCTCTGTGTGACAGGAAAGGCAAGTTGTAAAGCAGACACTCATAGACTAAAAGCAGGGAAATCAATTGTCTGGAGATGAGGGAGATAGATGGTCAGATCAGTACAGTCAAGTTTGAGGGCTGACAGTCCGGCTGTAAGACTGACTATTGCTCGAATATGAGTAGCTTCATGTAAAGAGGAAAAAATACATTCTACAGTTAAGTCAGCTGCTAGACTGATTCCTTCAAAAGAACTTTCAAAGGAACAATATAAAAACCAAACAACCCTCACCCCAGCATTTGAAGGGAAAAGAAAGCAAGCTGTGGGTGAGTCTGTTTAGTATTGAGAAAGGAAAACAAATTGAGATTCCACTTTAATCTACAAGGTAGTGACCGTGATTATTCCTTCCAACACATGTCCAACTTCTGCTGAACAGAAAGGCTTTTGCATATGTAATTCAGGGAAAGTGGCCTCTCACTCCCGCCCTAAATTGGAAAATGGCCTCTTGGCACACCCCCCTCACCCCGCCGGGGAAGATACCAGGGTCTGGGTGGTGGGAAGGGCCTTCGGAGCGCGGCTGCGATGGCTGTGCCTGTAAGCGAGTGCCACCCGGCACTAGCCACCATCCTATTTGCTTTGTTATCTAAGTTGAATGGACAGTTAGAAGAAGAACTTATTTTTTAGATCATGCCTTTTCTAAAATGAATGTTGGTCGGTGGTCGTGGGTAGCCTAATGTGTCAGAGAAGATTTATAAATGCGAGGGTATACCTTTAAGTCAACTTTGCCAACGAAGGTGAACACGTTCCTGGAGCCTCGCCTGCCCCTGCCGGCTGAGATCTGAGCGGCTGCCCTGGGTTACAGTAGCTTGGTAATTGTCAGTAACTGGCAGGGTGAAATGGGAAAGACTGAAGTATAAGCAACTTCACTTTGCACTAATTCACTTCTCTGCAATCTCGACAAAGTGCATACCACGGAGCCACCGCTCCCCAACATCCCACCTGTACACCCGACTGCTATACCCCCGCCCCCACAGATTCAAGAAGTTCACAATTCTTTATGAAACAAACATTGTCAGGTACCGTATTTTAAGTCTCGAAACAACATTGCTGAACTTAGCGATACTTTGTCATATTCATATATCTTTCTCTTTTTTATTGAATAAAGCAGCAGCTTTGAAGCTTATCAGGCACTGCCCAACAAAACATTTAGTCCAAAAAATCTGTTATGAAGTTTTTAACCTTGGGCTAATAGCCAAGTACTCTGTACAAGAAAAACTGTAAAATATTTCATAGTTTTAATTCTGAAGCCATTTTTTTTTAAACTGGCATCCTATACATTTCTTTAAAAAAAATAACAAAACGAATATTAACAAAAAGATCCGGGACAACAATATTTTCAAGCAACAAAAACTGGGGTGGGGGAAGCTTATTCTGAAGGTATATTTGAAACTGAGATAACAACTTGATAAAAATTAAGAGTTGCATAGCACTGTGAATTTAGCTTTCAGCAAAACAAAACAGAAGCTATTTGGTATCGATACAAATCCATCTATTTTATAGTTAGTCATCCCATATTATGTACATATTTTATATACTGAATGTCACTTAAAGTCTTGTTTTCCAAGTTCGATTTCTTTGTTGGTGGGTTTTTTTATTTTGAAAAGTTTAAACAACACACTTTCTGGCACTCTGTCACAACAGAATTTTCTTTGAACACATGTGAGTTGACATTCTCCCAAAGTGTCCCTTGTGAGTGGAAGTGCCTGTCTGCTACATATCGTTCATTTGTTAGAAAATGAAATAATCCACAGTGCGATGTGTCTGGGCCCACCATCACAGCAACGGCCAGGCTGGACCGAGCGTCCCGGGCAGGGCTCTTTGGCCCATCCACCCTCCGAGGTCTACAAGGTCCCAACTTTGAGCTGGTAAAGCTGCAGAAAGCATTAACAAGCACCATGGTGAAAGGCCTCTTTGTCCCTGCACGCAGAGATTTTTGCATTTCTTTTTCTCTTTGTTTAATTGTGGCTTTAAATTAAACCAAAAAAAAAGGGAAGAAAGGATAAGCAATCCGGATTAGAAATGTGTGGTCATGGCACAGCAGTGCAAGGCTGCTTGTCTTCCCCTACTACTTTTTGTCGAAGAAAGCTCGAGTCCCATCTGAAGGCAGACAGCTTCGTTTCCGCAGCTCAATTCACAGGTCAGGCTGGAGAGAAGCCCTGTGCTTTCCAGAGGTTTCAGGGTGTGTGAACTCCAGGAGAAGGATCCGAGGGCCAGCGCTTCATCGCCTCTGCTGTGCATATACCGGGTAGGCTAGTGTGACGTTGAGGGAGTCATTGTGCTGCACGAGGGAGGTGTGTTGGTAATGTAGCACCAGTTCTTTCAGAGAGCTGTACAAGTTATAGGGCTCGGCAAAGCCATAGCCCGTCGCGGTCTTGTTTATGACACAATGCTTTACTTCACCATCCACCCTAGAGAGGAGAAAAAACAAATGCCTTTGAGCTTATCCAGGACAAATTCACAACTCCATAAGGATGTTTCAATCAGACTGTCATCATGACAACGTGCCCTCGCTGCAGACAACCGCCCTGCTTAGTGTGGCTGGCCACTCACTAGCTGGTGCCCTGGGTCGGGAGCCTGCCTTCACGAGTGGCTGTATTTTCTGCTTGAGAATGGCTTACTAGCAAGACCACAGTAATATCTATGACAGGGTGGCTTTGCGGAGTGCAGTGAGATCATGTCGATGCGGCCAGCGCCGGCGTTCTTGACAGTTGTCTTCCCAACTGTCCTTACTCTGTCTATGCGACTCCCATCTTTTTGCATTTACTTTCCTATCCCCTTGCCCTCACTCCTATCCCATAGGAAATTTCTCTGCTTAGATGGAAGCAGGCCGTAGGGTAGGATGCACTTTCAGAAGTGTTGTAGAGGACACTGGCCCTCTGCCATGAAGCTGGAGACCCAAAATTCCCTTTTCAAAGGACTCCCCAAGCTACTAAACAAACATGCCACGTGATGAAATGTGTATTTCCTGTGTCCCCGCTCAAGGATAGCAGCCAGGGTCTTGGTGGAGACGCTGTGCTCACGCGCATCACCGCAGATGCTGTTTTGGCGACGGGGGGCTTCAGAAGCCACATCTTCTGCTATTTCCACTGTAGTGGCTGGACATGATTTCTCAGCAAACACAAACAGCAGGTTTCTTTCTATTAGGCCCTGTGAGGAGTAAAATACTCCTGGATTTTCAAATAGTGTGTTTTATTTCCTTATCTACATCATTTTACTATCAGATTGCTTTCAAGATTAGAATTTCCTCAAATCCTTGCCCTCAAGGTGGGTAGAAGGAATGACCACCTCAATAATAAGAAAATAGCTTCCCGGAGATACATACACAACAGAACAGGCGTAACAGCCCTGTTTACTGCTCTCCCGGACAAGAAAAGTGCCATCTCGCTTCCCTCGCAGTAGGTTTTCAGCTTTGTTTCGGTTGCTGCTTCCGACATTCCAGGTCTTCTCATCATGGTGGGGCAAATCTTCATCATCTTCTACCAGCGAATATTGACTAAGAAGAGAGGAGAGGAGCTTTCTAAATGATGTGTATGGTTTTCCCCAGCCCCCCATCTCACTTCTCCCTGCCTCTCCTGCTAAGCAAGCCAAGCAGGCTGGACTACCTTCTGTGGCCCGAGTTTTCCTCTTGAATTTCTTAGCCTCAGTGTAACCTCCCTGGACAGAGAGAGCAGTGCTAAGTTGTAGCTACCTGTTTCCAAGTCAGCTACTGCACTTAGGTACCTGGGCAAAGAGGACGGTATTAAGTGATCCTGTTTGTCCAGTTTAGATTGGGAAATTACCTAGGAGGATTGCCAGCTTTCAAATAATTCCAACAAAGCATAAGCTTCAAAAATATACTGGGATTTTTTTTTTTTTTCTTTACAGTCTCAGGAACATCATAGTGTCCCTGTACTGCACTATGGGGAAAAAGTAGTCACCCTCCTTCACTAAACTTTCCAATTCTGGATGATGAGACTTGAGTTTATACAAGATGCTCCAAACTCAGGGAAATTCCTTACTTGTTCTGAAAACAAAGCAAGTCATGCACTTTCCTAAAATGAAAGAATTCTTGTGCTCTCGCCCCTGTCTAATAACTACTTACTCTTCAGTGTTTTCATTGCCCAGCCATTCATTGAGCTTCTTTTGCCGGACCCCTTTCTGTGTCAACCACCTGGAAAAGTCGTAAAACAAATGCATTAAGAACTTATTAATTATTGATTAACTGTCGCAGTTATTAATTATTGATTAACCAGCCACACACTCAGTTCACTGCTGATACTTACATCAAGTATTGGTCTCTTGTCTTTCTAAGTTGGATGAGGTCTGGCTTAATGCTATTCATACGTTTGTCAATCTCCCGATACTCAGCTGCCTGCTTCTTCAAGTCTTCCTCTAGCCGCCTTTTACTGTCAACAATTTCACTGATTCGAGACTTTAACTTTTCATAATTATGCATAATCCTGAAGGCAAGAAAAACACATCTGTAATCACCTGGGTGCACGAGGAAGGTTTCACTATGAATTCCCAGCAGTTTTCAACAGATAAAATGTTCTTTAAGTTATTCAGAACACCAAAAGAGATCATCTTTAAACAGTTTCAGAAGATTCTGATTAGGTCTAGCACAAGGACAACACCAGCACATTTGTGGCCCACCAACCTTTGTATTTCTTTCTCGTTGCCTTCACGTTTAAACTTTTCTATGGATTCTTTGCTGTACCGCTCCTGGGTTTGACACTGTTCTTCAAATATCTTTATAGTTTCATTAAATGCTTCAATAGCTGTTCTCTTCATCTGGATTTCCTGCAATATCATTTTAATAAGACAATGTCATCTCCCTTTCACAGAACAAAGTGTTACTGCAAAGACTACCAGGACGCTGGGTCTACATTACTCCCGAGCTAGCTAGGTGACGCAGGCGCACACGTTTCCTTTGCACGACTGCCCCGATCTCCAGGGGATGACTGCGGGCAGCTCCTACAGCTTCCGTCTGTGTAGCCACTCTACTCTGTCAGCCTTTTATGGCATTTGACTTTCTTGCAGCCCCAGATACATGCCAGCCTATGGAAGATGTAGCCTCTACTTTTCATGGTTGGTATGTAAGGGCTACACCTCCATTGCAGAGGCGGGACTCTGTGGAGTAATTATGTCATAATGGCTTCATTTATCAGGTGAACTTACTCAGATTCTTAAGAGTGTCCCTTAATAAAAGGGTTAGATATACCAGGAATTATTACTAGGATATTTAACAATAATCTTCTACCCCCTACTTTATTTTTAAAAACTTTTCTTTTTTTTTGAAGCTGAATATAACACGTTAGGTTCTAATAACTAAGAGCTGTGAAATTTGATTTTTGCAGGAAACTAACCTGGGAAGTCCGGGTATAATCTTCATATAACCTATCATATTCACGGCTTTTTTCTTGAAATTGAGTGTTATATTCATGTAATTTTTTCCCTACAGCTTCAATATTATCTTCTTTTACAACTTGATCCTACAAGGATTAGAGATCAAAGGAAAAAGAAAAATTTAGTTGGTGTATATTTGAATCAAATATTAAACAAGCTATCTGACATGGGCAGCATTCCTTAAATGTTTTCTTCAGCCATTATAAAATGACTGACAATTCTGGAAATTTTTTCAAACTTTATTACATGTAACACATCTGCTTCAAAATGTTTTCTAAGCATTGCTTTGACTAGATATAGTGTTGCATTTTGATTACCTGTTGGTATTTGGATACTGGGTAAAGTAATTTCACATCCAGCTTGGGGTTATACTGAGCTAGAGATTCATTCCGGTAGTGGTTTATTAGTTCAACCACAGAGTTGAAGGTTAATGGGTCAGAGAAGCCATATTTCCCATCTCGGTGAAATATTTTGATTAATTTGTTATTTCCTCCTTTCCTGTCAATACAATATAGAAAATAGCATTAGAAATATGTGTTTCAATATCAACTCAAACATTCCACGTTTAGCCACTTTCTCTGACCTCACCTTAGTGTAAGCGTATAATCACCATGCATTTTAGTAGATGCGTCTCGTACCAAAAAGGTTCCGTCAGCTGTATCTCGAAGTTTTTCATTCACTTCTTCCCTAAAATGAAAATACAAGACAATGCTTACCTGAAGGAGAGTGTGGGTTTACATTTTTTAAAAAGACATGACTATTTTTTACAGCAGTTTTTGGTTCACAGCAAAATGTGCACTGTGCCTTCATGTGCCCTCTGTCCTTACAGATTAGATTTGTATCTGTTACAGATTGTTATCAGGACCTAATTTATTCTGTGCTTCCCAAAGAATATTGTAAGTGTTATCTCACTACAAACAGGTGCATAGGAATTTAAAAAATACCACTTTCACTGTTAGTATATCAGTGAAGTTTTCATTTTTTTACCAGATACTCTGACAAATTCATGATCCCAAATGGGCTTCCTTTCCCTCTACTCCCCCCGACTCCTCCCCTTTGACAAGGAATAAAAGTGCCATTTTATTATGGTTAAGATAATAACATTAATTCTTTTGCCTAACAGACAGTGACTTTCCACTCTGCCTCAGGCAGTGCCATTTCATCCTGGCGCTTTCCTGACATCTCTGTCAATAATGAAACTTCTCGGGTATTTAATTTCCTGTGGCACCCAGCACTCACAGTCCTCTAGTGCTCAGTGACTTCTCTGGAAGAGAACCAACTATGTTTCATGCTTATGTTGGATGATATCCTAAAAATGGAATTTAGCAAGCTGGTGCTTTTCTTTCCCCTATTCTGAAACGACTCCTCTGTAGTCTCTGCAGCCTTACCTCGAGATATCTCCCCAGTACCATTCAGCATCTTGTAAGGACATATTGTTATTCATACCGTTGTTGGCTACAGTAGTAGTGGGTTTTGGTGGTTTAGGAGGCAGTGCTGTAGATTGAGGAGAAAGAAGAAGTTGCTTGCAATCTCTCAACTACCATCAAACGTTTTTTAAGTTAGACTGACATTCTCCAGATAAAACATTTTTTTTATACAGAAAAAAATGGGAGTGACTAAAATACAGCGACAATCCACAGAAGATACTTTTCTTAAAATAGGATATCTTTTAGAGTATGGCTGAAAAAGAAAAACTGAAAGGGAGAACAGCTAAGAGACTATAACAAACTGGGCTGACCAAGTAAATGAAGTCACGGCATTCTCTACTTCTAGATATATTAAAGTTTCATGCCTGGTCAAACCCAGCTAACGAAACCATGAACAGGAGGAATCACGTGGGTTAGCTTTAATTTCCTTTTATTTAATTTTGAAAGCCAAATTCAGTTTGTGTCCTCCAGAAATGCTGCTGTGGTAATAAAACAGCTCATCTACAGCAATATGTTTAAAGAGGAGGAATTGGGATTCTCTTAGAGGCACTATTCTGCCAAAAGCCACTTTAAGAAACTCATCTGTGACCTAAATTTCCTTAGTATTCACATTAATATTCTATATGATAAAATATGCCAACACTGATTAAAAACCATACCCCTCTACCTCAATGTCAAATCAGTATTCATATACCAACTGGTGACAGATAAAAGGTTGCAATGCTTCTAAAATGGGGGGAGGGCTAACATTGCAATGAAATAATTTAGAAAGCAACATAAGCCTAGGATTTTTAGCTACATTTTGTGTCCAAAGTTTTAAAGCACTGTTATTTAATTTATGCAAAAATTTTCAGGAAACTGTCATAAAGACTCATGTTAATAATGAAAAGCCAACCTCTTTTCTCACTATAGTATCTTAATATAAGAGAACAGGCAAAATCTCAATTTTTGATTCATAATAGTTTCAAAACTTGAGTTGCAATCACTGCTACATTTCACATGCTTTCTAAAGTACCAAGTGTTATCACAGCAAAGTATCACACTATTCTCATCTACTGTCAATAGAGAATAACAGCACAAAAGATGCATCCTTTAAATTAAAGGAACAATATAACCTAAATAGCAAAGGACAGATAGCAGTCAAGAAATGGAATTCACTTCATATTCATTCAAGTAAGAATTAAACATTTACCACACACAGCCTGATCTGCTTGCTTCCACAGGCAAACAATTTGCTAAATTTTCAAGTTATGAACAAATTAATTTTTACTAATTAATACAAATTAAAAATAGAAATCAAAAGAGTCTCTGTTCTGGTAGTTGTCCCAAAAAAGCCACAAAATTAACTAGCTTTCTATAAGAATACTGCAGTATTACCTGGTGGATCCATTTCTATATAAAACATCAAGTCTGTGCCACAATTTATATCTGTCTTAGCATATTCTAAATCCAGGTCTTCCATATTCCAAACAGTGTTGTACATTTGTGTGAGAGTTTCCTTGGCTGAGCTCAGTTATAAGAAAAGAGTCCGGCTTTCTTTGTAATGGTGTCTTGGAATTCATTTTAAAACCTATAAGGGGCTGCACTGTAACCTATTACATCACACGCCCCAGCCAATCAAGTCAGAAAAATGTCACCAGACCACTCCTGCTTCATCATTTCTCTTCTCCTCCAGCCTTAACACTGCCCAACCTCAAGAAGAACGTACATTTAATAGAACTGCCATGTCTGCAGGCTCATCGTTTCAAAAAGGTGTTTAATTTGACTGTTCTCCTCTAGCAGTGAGTTTTCTAATTCCTTTTTTATTATTCCTTTGCAGCATGGTACGCTCCGCCGTTGGCAGGTTGACAAAAGCTGATATGCTGCAGCACGTAGCTTTTTTTCCCCTAGTGCGTCTGGGTTTAGAGATAGCCTGGTCATTGCTAGGTTTAACAATCTTGCAAGGGCATGATGTACACCTCGGGTCTACTTATGGTTCTTAAGTATCTTTCTATATACTTAAAATGAAAGGATTTAAAAACTGTAGAAATGGGGTATTTCATTTCTGTCCTACATAGTGTAGCAAACTCTGAATTTAAACACTGTCACAAATGTACCACGTTTGAAAGCACAGCTAAAAGGAAATATACAGGCAAAAATCTCCTAATAAACACTGCCAAGTTAAAACCAGACTTTATGGACTAAGGATGTGAACTCTTACCAGGAATGAAGATGTTTGATACAGAGATAATAAACATAATTGTCAGCATCATGAATGATGATTTTGATGTTACTAACAGAATTCCTCTAAGTTGCACCTTCCAAAAAAGAAAGAATAGCGGCAGAGCTACTTTGGCCAAATATTTCTCATTGAGAACCATCATCAACCACATTCTTGAGCTAGTACAGCGTAAGGGGGAAGGTGATGTAATCACTTTTGGGGGCTTTTGTCCCTCCTCTATCTCAAAAGACTCACTCCAGGAACAAATATTTTTCCTTCTTTAAAGGTAAAGCAATCAATTGCTTTATATCTTAAACATCTCATTATTAATTTTATGTCTTTAAAGCTATTCTGCCTACAATCCTGCCACCTTTATTGGAACCTAACATACCAATCTCTTCACATTTAAATATGATGGGAGAAACAACCCCCCCTTCAAATGTGACTGATGAAATAGTGAGCTTGGTGATCTAGTATATATCAATCCCATCTTTGAGTGACACATTAAAGATGCAGAAGCCCTTGGCATTTCTCAAACTTTATGTCAAATTTGAACTCATAAAATTATGTTCTGCCACCTTTTCCCTCCTAATCTTTTCTATTTGCCTTTGGATTTAATAAATAGATCTAAACTGAAGTTCAGCTATAACTGATAAAAATGATGGTGCAGGGGGGAGTAGGTCCCTGGATACAATTCAGAAAAAAAAGAAAATTCTTAATAATTTAACTGTTGCCCCTCCTTCCAGAAGGGAGACGCGTCCTGGGATTAGCTGTGGCCCCCATGCCTTGGGGACACTTGCTGCAAACTAGTCCTGCTGCTGGCCCCATGTGGCAGACCTAACCAGGGAGGAGGACAGGTGATTTTCTATGGTGCCTCAGAAGCTGGCCAGGCACCAGCTTCCAGCCAAGGGCTCTGTATTTCTCTCCATCTCTGTGTCCAACCTAATCCCCATCTGTGCCTCAAACAGTGCCCCTTGAGGAAATGAGGAGTGTCTCCCCTAATCTCCCATCCATCTCCCTCTCACCTCACACATACAACAGACACACTCTAGAAATAAACCTTTCACAGAATTACAAAAACAAATGAGGTGGCAGAAAGGTGCACAAATTAAAGGCGACTTACTTTGCAGGTTATGCATTTCAGCGATTTTCCTTTGAAATGCTGGTATCTGACAGTGAAGGAAAAAAAAAATCCCAACAGCTCTTCCTCCAGAGCCGGACCGGCCCCCTCCAGACGGCGGCGGGCAGTGCTCGAGCAGCAACCGGCAGCTGCAGGACCCTCGGGCGTTCACAGCGGCCCCAGCGACCAGACAATCGCTCGGCCCCAGCAGCTGCTCACTGCCGGCTCCCCATAGAGAAACCCACTCGATGTTGGTAATACGGGGGAGGGAAAAAGCCCAGGCGCTCGCACGTCTCTCTTAGATAAAGATCGCAGCTTCATGATTAACTTGGGCAGGTTCAAATATTTGCTGAGCTAGGGATTTCGGGTGGGGGAGGGGAGCCAAAGTTGTCATCGGCTAACAAGTGGTCAATGCCAGCCCAACTTGCTCATTTTCGCGGAGGAAATGAGAAGGCCATTGTGAGGGGACCTAAAATAGCCTCTCTCACTGGCTGCGGCGGCGTGCTCGCTGGCTCGCGGGGCTCAAGTGGCCACGGTGAAGCCAGGCACTCTGCGCAGCCAAACACAGGAAGTGGCTGAGCTAGTTCAGCAAAAAATAGAATCAAAGCCTTGCTTGTAAAGGCCTGAACCTCTCCGAACGGCCCAGAACATGGTGCCACGCTCACGCGCACCCCCACCCACACAGCAGGAGCCGGCCTGGCAGGTGTACCGCCTGCCAGGGAAGCACTCCCCAGGGGAACAGGGTCTTAATGTTTCCTAGTAGTGAGGGCTCCGCAGGGAGACTACTGTACCTCCCATGGACACTGCTCTATGAGCACCTTATGACTAACAAAGGAAGAAAATCCCCTCTCTGGCTGTTGTTACCACCAATTCCAACTCACTTTTCAATCACTACACACTTTATATTAAAAAGACCATCTGCCCCTGTCCCTGGGATGGCTACCTGGAAAGGGCATACCTTTCCAGAAGGGGTGGGGGGCACTGAGGCAGATTTTAAAGTTAACATTCAAATTTGACCTAAGAACATTTCCACTTCCATCAGCATGGATCACTTAACGGTGTGAAATCATGGCATCACTAACTTGAAAGCCAGAAAGCATTTTAAAGACCCATCAATTCTCTCATTAACCCCCTCCCTCCCCACACACTCTTCTGACAGCCTTCTGCTGTTCAATTCTAAGCTCCTTTTTTCTCTACCGAACTGATACCACTCTTCAGTTCCCCTCTGCCACTGGAAATAAAAATTAACAAGTGAAACTTAATTTCGCTTAAGCCACATGCAAAAATGTCACACCTACAACAAAACTCTGCCTTTTCTAGTTCTTATTTCAGTTTGTTTAGACTAAAAAATCCCTTCACACTCTATTGGTGATGAGGACCCAGTGGTCACAAGCAGTGATAAAGGAAGACCTGGGTGCTGGCAAGAGCACACAGGCAGGAACAACCAGCTTCGGGATTACTGCAGTGCCTGGGAAGCAACGCTAAACTCAGAGAAGTGGTTTTACAAACTTTCCTGCAACTGACATCAAAACCTACTTTTCCAATGAGAGGCAAAACCAGTCTGTGATTTTTCCAGCTCTAGCCAGCTGATCACAGGGACATACAGTTAATTCAGAGAATACCCTGGCATTGTGGGCTGCATAACTTGCCCTACTTTTAAAAATAGCCTTTCTAAAGCTGAAGCCTTGGGAACATCAGTCACGTGAGCATACCTGTCTAGAGCCACAGATTTCATGTCAAGACCTTCTAAGGCTAAAATGTTCTCATCTAAGAATATTTTATTTCAGAAAAAAAAATATTCACTCAGAAGCAGGGTACCTTCTACTTAAAGGAAGTGTTGGAAAAGATTTGAAAACTTCTTTCAAACACATTTCTCATATTATATATAATCATCTACCACAGAGGTTCTATTATGCTACCGAACGTGAGAGCTGAGTCTTTTCCCATTCAATTTTAGTCTTTGAAAAGTGATCCCCAGGCACATGCTCTTTATTAGTTTAAAAAGGGAGCCCTCTGCTGGTAGAAAGCAGTTAGCTCCTGCTTGGGGGAAAAAGGATCAACTTTCTGTTTCATTTATCTCAGACTAAGCCCAAAATTTCAAACAAATTGGTCAACAAAACTGTCCAACTGACATTTAACCTATTGTTAATTAAAAAATAGTTCAGTAAGAATAACTAATAAATCGAATGTCCAGATGGCCTAACAGTATTTTCACAAGGTAGCTAGGCTCTATCAAAACCTGTATTTTGATTTCAGCATTTCTAAGACCCCAAGAACTCGGCCATGCCAGAATACATATGATTACCTTCTGAATTCTTCAAAAACACTGTCTTTCTCTCTTCAAAATTTAAGGCTCATTTTGGAATAAAAAATAGATCTTATTTCACTTATCAGCCAGGAAAATGTACCGTAATTATTAAGACATGTTTGAAAGTTATATACCTTGAACGCGGTATCCATACATGCCCACCACCATCAAATGCTCCACAACCAGTTTTCATCTGCACAACCTCTCACATATTTTTGTGTTCTATCATTTATGCACAAAGATCATTTTTTTTTTAAAGGCAGCGAGAAAAGACTAAATGAACTAAAATCTTCATTTAAGGGTTAAATGAATGCCTCTTCATAATTTTAATTTAGGACAACTTAAGACAGAAGGGCTTTTCTGGATGAGACAAATCATTAATCCATGCTCAGTGCTCTTAGTGATTCCATGCTAAGAAAAAATCCCATTTCCATTTATAAACAAGTGTACTTTTACTTATGCACAAAACCAACATGTTATACAAGGTACCTGAAAAGGTGTGTCTGTAGCTTAGGGGACTAAAGTTATACCTCCCATGATTTCCCTCTCAGATGTGGGAGAAACAGGAGGCTGCACAGTGGAAACAAAAGTAAAACTGGGCCACACCCCACCACCATGTGCACCCTGAGATAAGGCGTGCTCTGAGCACACACTAAAGACCTCCTGTCAGTACCCCTCTGTATGGCTTGTTTTTGCTTCTTAACTCCTACTCCTTCTAAATGCATATGGTTTTTTTCAAGGTTTCATTTCTCACCTGTGAGACAACTCTCTAATGTCAGACCACATTTTAAACCCAATAAAAAATAAATCAGAGAAAAGTAAAACTCAAAGTCATTTCCCTCTACCTTAGTGCTTGCTTCAGTCTTGGTTGAAAACCAAGCCCACAGTATTTAAAACAAGATTTATGAATAATGTTTTGCAATGTACCAGTGGTTAAAAATTAACTCTGACAGGTGTGGAAGGGCAGGGGGGGGGGGAAATAGTCATTTATTTTCCACTCTGGGCTTCAGGGTGCAATATTAGACTTCAATTATGTAACATTAATATTTCTGAATATATCCATGAAACCTGAAAAATGCAAGTACACTTAAAATGGCTTTCATTCAAAAGCACCCCATGACAAATGTGCTGCTTTTACCTTAATTACCCTACAGATATCTGCGTTACCCACCTAGGTAGGTACAGAGAGGGGATTGCTAACCCGTAGTGAGTCAAAATCTGATGTCTGGCTTCAAATATTTTTAAGTCTTTAGTAACAAATGAAACTGCAAACAATCCACACAGTTCTGAGGATGGACTCTGCTTAATCCTTCAAACCCTACTTTCCTTTCAGACTGGGGAGAATCCTGACTTCACAAGTTTGCTAGGTACATCAAATGAGCGGTGTGAGAAAATTCTTTATCGCATAAAAACATTTCATTTGGATGGTTATCACTGTGCCCCTCTTTGTGCGAGGAAGCACTCAGAAAGAAAATACAGTTGCCCAGATGATGCTGACAGGAAGAACTACAGAGCAGTGAAGTGAAAGAGAACAGGGCACCAACAGGTACAAACGCTGAGTGTGCTGACAATTCGGGCACAAAGCAGGGCAGCTCGGGGTGCTCTGGGACAACTGTGGCCTGCTGCACGTGTTGTGCACTGTGCAAAGGCACCTGCCATGGTGGCAGTGGGTGCTGGAACTGAAATCTAAGTTCCTCCACTCGCTAATAAAGGGCCTTGAGCAGAGAAAAGGGCCTCAAAAAAAAGCCATTCTTCCTGCTCCCCAGTAATACACTGGCCGGAGACCACACAACACCTGACCAGCATGCATGTCTCTTTCAGAATACATTAAACCCCTTAGAACTCCCAGAGGCCTGCCTCTGGTGACTAGGAATATGGGGGACCAGAGGGGAGCATGGCCTGACAGCACTTAGGTAGCATTAACTCAGGATGGTGGGTGGAGGAGTATGAGCCTCTGCCTTGCAGAAGCCAGCTCAGGCAGGACCTTTAAAACTAGAGCACTTGTATGGGACTCCTGAACGTCACTACTTATCACCTCATTTAACCCTGCACAGAGTCTGCATTATTCCCATTGAACAGATAGGAAAACTGTTTGGAAAGGCTGAGTTAAATGATGTATTTGGCAAGGAAAGCAAGAGTTTTGATTTTAACCTCTTTGCCTCATAACGGTTCCTTCCATCACATGACTGATGGAGTGACTGGGGGCCTTATCCCCAAAGCTAAAACAATCACCATGCGGCTTTTTATTATATGTGACCCTTAGAAGTGAACTTCATATACTTTTGTTGCCTAGAAGTGTCACAGGGCTTTTTGACTGGGTGCTCAATCCACTCCTCCTGGGTTCATGAAAGTTTCAAAACCCAGGCCAGCAGACAGAGTGGTAGGCTGGACTCTGGGGCAGTCGAGATCCAGCACACGCTGGCTGGGTAGCAGCACCTGAAACGCTCAACCTCTGGTGCCTCAGTTTCTTCCTGTCAAAATGAAGAGCTGAGACAATGCTTTTATCTCTAAGCTGATGTTCTTATGATACTGTCACTGAAAATATTTACTCCTTTTATAAAGGCTGGTAAAAATATCAAGCCATTATCTTTGTACTTTGCCATTTATTTTGAATACATCTTTGAAGCCAAGCTCCTTGAATTGAAATGTTATTTCTCCTTCCCCTATTCAAATTGTGCCTATTTCAAATCCTGTTTCTTATACTTTAACTTTTCCTGCCTACTCATTTACCCTAAAAGTCACCATCCACATCTCTCAAGTTCTTTTTATACTTATAGTACATGCACTCCCACCTAGCATTTAATTAGATAGCATTTGTTAATAGGTCTTACTTGAATTGGCACTTTCCCTCAAATCAGTAGTTCTGCCTATCAGTGCAAGTCCCACCCGGTAAAAACAAGAAAAGATGTCCCTCTGCTCTACCATGTCAGGCTTCCCCTCCTAAATATCACTCAAATACTCATTCCTTGCCACAACAATAAAGTTATTGCAAATGAATGATTTCTGACTGTTCCCTGGAGCTGCACTGATGTTATACGTCTGAAGCCCTCTGGGTACCAGCGTGTGCCAGATCAATGCGAAGGGTTCCGCACAAAGTCACATTCCAGCCAGGCCTGAGAAATCATCTCTATGACCTGGGTGCTCTGCCAGTCATTTGCACTGGTCCCATTCCTGAATGCAAAGGTATTAAGAATGAGGACATTTCTCTGGGGATGGAAGTGTATTTCTACAAGTGAGAGATGCTGCTGAAGCAACCATTTGCCTCCCAAGCATCTATGCAATTTCCAAAATAGCTAAGAAATGTCACATACAGGCAAGAGTGACTCCAGTAGGAGTCACTCTTTAAACATTCTTGGAGTCAATGATTTTGGACGGTCTGCACGAATTCTGGGATAGTCTAGCTGACGTTAAAGGCCTTAGCTGACAGAACTAATCCACTTCTGGAATTGGCAAATTGGAATTCTTCCTTAGAAGAACGTAGGTAGGGTCTTAACACACGTCAGGCAGTGTTAAATGTACATTACAAAAATGGCTGCAGTGATTCTTTTCCTTTGTAGTCATATCTTACGTAGAAGTTCTCAAATACTTTGTTATACAATTGTGAACTTCTGTCCAACCATGTCTGTCCTGTAGCTTCCATATCTCCATTCCCTAGGACACCAGGACCGCCCCTGCCCTGCCCTGAAAGAAGAGTCCAGCCCTGAGGCGAACTTCCCACATAACTCACAGGTAGTGAAAGGTCTTCGTCTGGACCTTCTGTACTCTGTCTTGCTAGTTCTCTTCCTTCCCCACCCAGGTGACATGCTCCACACCTGCTCTGTCCACTCATCACAGGGCACACCTCACCTCATCACATTCTTTCCTGCTGAGCCCAAACACAGCCTCTGAACACCAGCACAGAGCTCCAAAATCCAGTCACAAATGACCCAAGCTGTCACATGAGCCAAGCACTTTTGGACAAATTTTAGGCCACGTCTGTTGACAAGACTTCCAAATACAGTTCCCTCACAGACTTCAGTATTGCTGGTCAGAATCTGACTGATGTGATCTGGGAGAAGTGGAGCCTGCCTTGCTTGCCTCCTATCCACATGCTTGCTTCTGCCACCTTGCTCAAATACATTTCGAAATCTATTTACAGCCTGTCCACGGAAGCCCCTCCCAATACCTGCCTCTGAGTGGGTCCCCATCCCATCCTTCAGTCCATCCATACAGGTGGGTGTTAGGCCTCAAGCCCTCTCCACAGTCTGTCCCAACCAACTGCAAACCACCAAGCCTGACTATGTAACAACCAAAAAAAGGTACAATTTCATTCACCATTGAATGACACTGATAAATGGGTCCCTGTGCCTGCTCATCCAGAGATAAATTTGTAATTTGCATGAGTTACTTATACTAAATCATCAATTCATGATGTGTTATTAAATCATAGCACAGATGACAAGCAACACCTTCTTCTGGTCTTGAAACTGCACTTCACGTAGAGGCTCCCATCACTACTCAAATGACCAGCTTCTATCAGCTCACTTTTAAACAGTGTATAATAAAGATTATTGAGACTTTCCACAGTAGAAGAAAAAGACACGATTTAGATTAAAACTACTGCTAGCACGGTCCACACTTCCTGCTTTGTTAAGTGACTAATTGAAAGCCAGCCTGCTTTCAAAGAAGTATCTGGCTTGCTCTAACTTGCTGCAGTGAACACCCTGGTTTCATACTGCTTGCATTATTGAAAATGTTTATTTTGACACACATTTCTCAGTATACCGCTTCCAAAAACCACATTCCAAAATAATTTAAATTACATAGTAATTATAAATCTCCTACTTTATAAGTATTAGAAAGAAAAACAAAAATGTCAACAATTAAAATGAAATCTGTAATTAACTCAACAACCAGAAGTATAAAAGTTGAGGGGTGCAGAGAACACTCCCAACAACCACCCTCTCAAACCAAGAGCTTAATCCACAAATACGAAGTCTGGATAATATTTACCATGTACACTATCGTTCAGGTAATTTTTTCTTTAAATCACAAGGTAACATGTTATTAAGGTTCTTGATTCCACAAGAAACTTGTTAAGTCAATGGAGGTAAAAAGCTACCATTTTTCAGGATTTTAAAAGTAAGACATTAAAATGACATTTTAAATGTTGAAAAGGCTTTACCTGGTGCAGGCTGTCGTTCATTCCATTCAGTTGAGATTAAAATTTCTACAACTTTTATGAGGTGTTCCGTATTCTCAGAGCTTTAAAAAAAAAAAAAAAGATTTATTAGAAACCTTCTCCCTGAAGCACAAACCCATATTTATTTGTACACATTCAAGTGAAGGTGTCTGGTGTAAATATGCTTATATATGCTTACATGTGCTGTGAACTAGCACCAGTATAAGCTCATTTATCAATGTAGTATTATCCTCACTACCCCAAATACACACTTCTTCCCTTTCACTTACCAGGCTGCTGGAAATCTGAAAAGTAGAGGGCTGAAAAGTTCAGAGAGTACTCTTGCATTCAAAAGATTTTTGCTGGCAGTTTGAGAGAGCTTGAAGAAATGTTTTAGCAAATACTGAAGCGTAAGCCAATACTGATGAGGTATGTTAGGCGACCTAATGAGTTTCTTCAACAGCTGGATATATTCTTCGGAGCTTTGTACTTCTAGAAGTTTCAAAGAAAAAAAGGCAAGAAAAAAACAGTAAGAGGCTGTGTCGAGGTATTAGTGAAAAACACTTAGAAAATTTCTATTTACAGAAAAATGACTTGTTTAAAACAAAATCATCAGAAGTAGCATCCAGGACATTTGCTCAGGGTAGAATGGGTGTTGTGAGAAAGTAGAAATCTCAAGTCAAATGGAAATGCAACAAACTCTTGTTAAAAAAAAAAAAAAAAACCACAAGAAGTTCAGGGCGTACTGGCTGAGATCTGCCCTCTATTGAGCAGCTTCAAGTGAGACTGTGATTGGCTCATTTGGAGGCGCATCAGATAAAGTATGTCTCATAGGTTTTAACTTGGAAGGTGATGAACCACAGTTTCCTGTCTCCAAAGCACTTTAACTGAGCAGCATTAGCTCTTAAAACTGAGTCCTCTTCCCTCAACACTTTTTGTAATGGCCACTAAAGGAGCTTGATAAGAACATCCCCAGTAATGGGCCCTGGTCTGTTCCCTGAAACCAATGGAACACTGTGGCCTTCACTGATGTAATGAACTTAGTTAATACTGATAAAGGTTAACAGGTAGCCATTTCAACATGCGGGCAGTCTTCCTAAGCAAACGAGAACCTGGGATTTCAATTGGATGCCCTACTAAGGAAGGGAATTTGTGCTGATGGTGGGTGGGGGAGGGTACATTTCTACTAGTAGTTTTAAAATATCTTCATAGGTAACATTTAGCAAAGTTTACACACACATCCACACCTCAATAAATGTATATGTTCAGTGAGGTTCTCAAGGGAGAAAACAAACCTGGGGCCAGAGAAATCATCTCACTGTAAACGGCTACCGGAATGACAGGATTTGGTAAGTCCAGGAGATAGCGTTTGAAAGCATCCGCTAAAATTTGCACATCGATCATTTCCAAGTCCACGGATGCGGCATCTATGATAGAAACGTTAAAAAAAAAATTTTCAGACATTTTCTGAAGGTTTGACTTAATGGTGACAGATAAAAGGAAAGAATATGAAGACAAATCAAAGACACTTGAGAATTGATTAGCAGTTTCTGACAGGGTTGCTGCTGGCATTCCGAGCAGAATAACTTTTCTTTGTGGAGCTGTGTCCCCCACTCAACAAGCACTTAGCACAATGGCCCTGCCCAGGACGCCCAGAACATTTGCTCAGACTGGAGCAACAAAAACACTCTTCCCTCTTAGGGGCCACCTTGTGTCTCCCCACTGAACCACCTGCACCTCAGAAAGTAGCCACATCTGGAGAGAAGGTCTTTAAAGAGGTAGTTAAAATGAGGTCATTAAGGAGGACCTTACTCCACGTTGACTAATGTCCTTGTACTAGGAAAGGATTTGGACACTTGGAGGAACAGTGGGGTAGCACACTCAGACAGCAGTCCCGGAGAGCACCGTGAAGAGACAGCCATAGACAAGCCAAAGAGAAAGGCCATGCTAACAGCCTAACCCGCCTGCTCTGGGACTTTCAGCCTCAAGAATTGTGAGACAACAGGTTTGTTTTATTTTTTTGGTTTTTTGGTTTGTTTTTTAAGTCACCCGCCCTGTATAATTTTTGTGGCAGTTCAAGGAAACATATATAGTCCCCCGAATATTTCCAGATACTTTCTGCAGGGTGGTTCTGCCCTGATGAGAAGGTTCTGCCTAGGAATGGTTAATCCTCTAGTAAATGCTTCCTAAAACTTCAATAGAAAACAGGAAATACAATTTCCTAGATCTCCTAAAATATGAGTTGAGAGATACTGTGTATCTCATAATTAACACAAATTTAAGCTAACAGAGAAATGAATGATTGAGCAGTAAGATCTTTCAGAATTTTTAGCAAGAACATTCATACAAATAAACTTTGGACCATTTCCCCCTGAATCTGACAGGGTATTACTAGTCTAACGTATTGGCACTGAGTTGTCTGTAATAAAGATAAGACAGGCACATCTATCTACCGAGTCCTTCAGCAGGAAAAAAGGCCAGACTGTACAATAAGTGTGATAGTAGTCAAAACCACTCTGAGTATTTGGGATAAAGAGGCACAGAGCCCAGCAGAAACAAAAGACACGGGGAACAGAAGTCAGGGGCAGGACTGACCAAGGGCATCTTGAAATGGGAACAGCATTGGAGGGTGCTGAAGGAGTAATTCTAGTGACATGAAGAATGTCTTGGAATAAGACTTGTGTACTCCATGAAGAAGAGGGTTGATGAGCAAAATGCTACATTTTTTACAGCTTTGCTGATGTCAGTGTTAAGTTGGAAAGAAATTTTGTTGAAAGTAAAGATACATTTTTGAAGATCTGAAACAAAATGACGAGCTCTGAATTCTAAAGCAGTTAGAAATATGGGGGATATTATCATTAATTGAAACTGCTTGGTGATCGACATAATTAGGCTGTGGCTTAGGCAAGAACACTAATTCCAAGTTTACTTCAAGGTGTTTCAGGAGGAATAGGCAAGAGGGCATAGAACCCCAGATACCCATAAGCAAAATGTGACAATGTAAATCACTCTAGGTTTAAGACTGAAGCTACAGAAATTCTTTGGACACATCATTATCATAAAGCAAACTTGCCCCATTTAAGACCTGAAATACACTCACACAATACAGTGAAGCTCTGAGAAAAATCCATCTGCTATAAAATGTGCAAGGATGTGTTTGGGAAAATGAATGATACAATGAAAAAAGTAAAGAAACAGAGTTAATTTATTTAAATGTCCTACAAAGAACTCACCAGAGGCATGCCACATCTTTAGCAAGAATAGAGAAGGTAAGACTAGATCTTTGCAGACAGGGTCAACATTAAAAATAAGCTGTCTGAGTGTCATAACTGTGCGTCTAGCTACAGGAACATTTCACAGTCTCCGATTTTTTTGACAAGCTTCTGGCCCTTCCATATACCTTGCTCCCTGTCTGCTTCAAGGAATACACACCTCTGCTAAGCAAAGTAACAAGAGCTGATATCCTAAAAATGCATAACAGCCTTAAAAGAGAGTCAATAAAAAACCTCAAGACATGAGAGACTCCACATCCCTCCCCCCTGGGCAGGGTTTCAGGACTTCTCTCTGTGAGAGCAGGCTAGTCAGCCAGGGTGCCCTCTGCCACCTCACAGACAGGAAGATAATGACCCATCTCCTTCGGAGGCCGAGCACCTCAAGGGCATGGACTATGGCTCTCACCTGCCCTCCTAGCATCTCTTAGTGCCCGGCATGTACAATGTGCTTGTCAAGGGTCCGTGGACAGAACTCTAAGAAGTCCTTAGAACAATTAACCACATTCACCCTTCTCTAACTTATAAGGTGTAATCCAGAGTATTTTTATAGTTATTGAGTGCAATAAACCTGTGCAGTCTTGGAATAAGTTCATCTTACATCAAATTCTACTAGAGTTGAGGACATATTATGTTCTATGTATTTTTTAATATGACCTCCAAAGTTCCTCAGGGTTTCTGACTGTTGTGCTCTAAGGCTCCTTTTCTGCATTAAAACTACTCAAACATACTCTTGTAGCACTACATACACCTTTCAGAAAATAACTTTTGAAGCTAGCTGGTAAAAGCTACATATTCTACATATTCTCTGGATTGAGAGAGTTTACATCTTCGTCCACTCAGGATACTCACAACAGGTAAACAGTAAATATTCTGCAACATTTCACCCTCTTCCCACTAGAGTGAATTCTCTCCCCAAGGGATCTCTATCTAGAATAGTAGTTCTCAGTGGAGTTCTTAACTTTACTGCCTCTCCCTCACCATCAGGAGAAATCTGGCAATGTCTGGGGAAATTTCTGATTGGCACTACAGGTGTTAGAAGCACCGGCACCCAGGGGAGCAGAGGCTAGGGCTATAATACCTTACAGTGCACAGGAAACCCCTTCCTCTCACCTACAAGTCATTCAAACACGAATTACTCAGAATAAATTGTCAAAAGTGCTCAGGTTGAAAAAGACTTGTTCAGTTAAGCGATACAAAGTATTCATGAGAAAACTTACACCATTATATGTGAAATGAGACAAGAAAAGAAAATTCATTTTAGTGATCAGTAGTAGAGGGGGAAAAATAAAGACTTTTGGAATTAGAACAATTAGGATGCAAGTCCCAGCTTTGCCACTGAGAAGGAACTAATATTTCTATCACAAGGGAATGCGTGGGCGAGATAAAAGAACCTAGCAGGTGCCAATAAAGGGCGCTGTGGTCCCCCATGTCTGGCCTCTTCAGACACTGGCAATTCACAGAGCTTGTTAAAGGCCACTTTTTTTTTTTTTTTTAAAGGTTAAATGATTTATCTCTGAGCTTCCTCCAGGATTATTGTATAATATTTATGACCTGAAAAATCCTCAAGTTGGAAACAGTCCTGGAGATCTACTCCTAAATTCAGATAATGTTTACTCTCTTCTGGCCACAAAAATCACTTTGATAAGAGTCCCACTGATACTAGTTTTCTACATGTGTGTTTGGTTGTAAGTGGAGAAGGAAAGCTGTCACAATCTACTGCTGACGTGAATTTTGGTTTTTTATTCCACTCACAGGTGGTGTGAAGACTTTGTTTTTTAAAGCTAAACTGCATCATTATGTATTTAGTCACATTTAAAAACTTAACCACTGTTTCTCAAATAGCTCCCATTTCATTTGTCTCTGATGTCTAAGCATTTCCTGTGTCTTCTGACATGTACAATTTGACCAGCTTTCTGATCACATACAAATTTATATCTCACTGGCTAAGGACAAAACACTTATAGCATGACATTTACTGAACACCACGTTAAAGCTATTAAAAATAAAGAAAAATAAGTCTTTCACCTTGAGATTTTGGCTGGTCAATTTTTAGTGACCTGCCCTGTGGATGAGACAGCAGATTCATCAGCAAAGAAAACCAGCCTGGTAAGTGTGTAGGGTTGATTTCCATGTACAAAAGAAAAATAAAAGTCGAAAACCTTTTGTAAAAGCTTCAAACAAGTGGGTGGTGCACTTCAAGTGAAACTATTTACTGATAAAGATCTAATCTCCTTCTTCTCCTCCAGAAACATCTTTTCTAGAAATTGTCATCAGCTGCCTCATTTTGAAGTTGCCTCACACTTCAGAATTTCATTTATTAAATGACATATGGGCATTCTTTGCACAATTACACACTTGAAAGAGCTTCTTCCCAAACTTTGTGGTTCAAACATGCCAATTCGGTTAAAATAATGTGAGACAGGAAATTATTATTTATTCAAGTATTGAGAGGGAATGAAGAATCTGGGGGATTCTTCTAGATGATAACCTATTGGGATGATGGCAAAGAAATTTATTCACATTTGAATAGTATTCTTTTGCTTCTGTCTGACCAAGAAGGAAGGGGGCAAATACTTGCTGTCATTTCACCAGAGCTATGGAGAGAGCTGCCATGTATTGGCCAACTGTGCTCAGTTCTTCACTGACCAGTTTGGCAGCTTGAAACTGACCATAGTAGGACTATTTACACCATGGAAATGGGCAAATGCTAAAAGTCAGAGCTTGCTTCCCCATAGAGCTATTTATCAACATATTCTGAATATAATATCATGAAGTGGCTTCATGTAAATATGGCATGAAAAAGCAGAGGAGGAAGGGAGAAAGCAAGAACAAAATGGAAGAGGACGGGAAAAGGTCAGTAGAGATATTTGTTAAATGACACAGACTTATAAATATTTTTTAAACTGATCCAGATGAGTTAGATGCAGCCAGCTGCAGGGTCAGGATTAGATGGTAGGCACTGAAGAGCCAGGGAAAGCCCACGAGACTGTATCGCTCCTCGGCAAGTCCTGCAGGACCTGGCTGTGAGGACAGTCAACGTGCCTGCAGGCAGGCACACACACCGCCAGTCAGGAGACAAACATCAAAGGTCTGCAAAAGACGTGCACTGTTTCCATAATAGGGCAGAGGGAGCTGTGCAAGCTATCTGGGCTCCCTTCAAATTCAGAATGCCACAAGTCTGAGGTTTTTGTTGTGTTTGTGTTTTACCTGAAATAGAAAGGTAACAACTGTCTTTCCCATTTGTATTTCTAACTCCAAGACACTCACCACAATCAAAAAGCTGTCGTAATTCTGCTGGGTTGCTGGAGCTCTGTGTTCTGTATAGAGTTGAACATTCCAGACCTAGGACACAAAACAGACTGAGTATGCAAAATACAGCTCTCTGAGGACCGGCAAGCTTGCTGCCAGAAAGACATTCCAGTTTCCATCCAGTATCTATTCTAGATGTAACAAATATTCTTGGAAGTCAACTCCTACTATTAATCTTATCTGGCATGTCAATACTTTTGGCAAAATCATCCGCCCACTTAGGAGCATGTTAATTACATTTATTAAATTATGGAGAATTTAATCATTTCCATACAATAACTACATGCTAATCTAGAGTCAGAAGTCACAGACTGGATTAATTCTCAGGACAGAGCTCCAAATAGTGTGTGTCTCTAGCACAGGCAGCAAGAATGAATTTCCTGAGCCCCAAAGATGAACAGAAATTCTAACACCCCCAAAAGGCTAGGACAAGTACCGACTCCCTCTACCAGTCAGATTACCTTTCTTTTCGATGGCTTCCACTAGCTTGATAAGAAGAGGTGGGGCAATGTCAGGAGGAGTAAACTGTTCTGCGAGATCTGGAAGAGTCAAAGCTGCAAGCAAACAAAAGTCAATGATTACATTTAAGTTAGGGGTCATTGACTACATTACAGAACAATGAAGTGCACTGAAATACAAAATAATTGAGTCATGTCTCACAGTAGCAAACTCAGGTCTGAGCAACAGAAACTCCTGTGCTGGGCCTGGTGCTTTGAGAGGCTCCTCTGTGTTCTCCTCTAGCTATGTTCTTCCTCCACTGTGCTGAGTTTTGGGGGTGAAGGGGACATGCCTACTTCTCTCTTCAGATACACTCGGTAAGCTTACCCACCAGTCCCAGACCCAGTGGCTTCCCCCCTCCCCCAGACCTATCCTCCTCACAACAGACCTTTGTGTGGGGGTGCAGCCCTGGGCTCTGAGGCATGGACTGGTGCTGAGACCGCATGGAAGGGAGTTTGGATGTCATGGCCTGGGAAGTGTCAGGGAAAGCCAGGGTCAGCTCTGCCCTTATCACTGTGCTCTGGGGTGGAAATCTGAGGAGCCCAAGAAATCTAATTAAAAAATGGCTCCCTGGTGGCTATGAAGGATAGGGGGGGCGGGGGTGGGGTGGGGCACATTCTAATGGAAAGTCTGATAGCATGACTTGTAATTTCAATTAGTTAAGACACAGGTATTGGGCATCCTCTTATACACCTGCCCTAGGCCCCAGAGTGTCAGGGGTAGGCCTAGGATCAGATGTGGAAGCCAAATGAAGGGCCACTGGCTGTACACTTTAAATCCCTCTGTGTACCTACTATCAGAAACTTTACTTCTTTACATATACTTTGGAGAGTCAGTATCTTAAGAAACTGTCTATTCTTTATATATATATATATATTCTACCAACTGGAATGATACAAAAGAAAAAAATCTAATTGGATGACATTCACAAATAATGCCCTGCAACATTATAGTAACTATATTCTCACTCCAAATATATATGAAGCCATTTTTAATGAAAATATTTTTCTCCCAATACCAGAAGAGGGAGCTAACTTTATTCACCTCAGATTTCTCAAACTGCGAGATAGGTTGATGACAGCGTTTATGAAAATATCTGCATGTATACACTGTTCATTAGTCATCAGTAAATGACTTTTCAGACACTGAAGGTTTATCACAGTGTGCTCTTGTCAAAGAACAGCTGATAAAATGTAAGAAAGATTAAATATTTACAATTCGGCCTAATGAGATTTCAGTGGTATGATTCTTTGTAAGCCATATATCACGTTCAAGCAATTTTATAATTAAGCTCATCTTAATGAGTCAACATATAGTAACAGATGCCCGATTTAAAAAAAAAGTTATTCTGACTTAGAGAACTGAGTATGATTTATGTCATTTTGCGAACCTAAACCCTGTCATATAAGACCTTTTCAGTTTGCAATATGCCCTGTGATAAACAGTTACATGTGATCTTGCGACCTGACTCTATTAACCATTCCAACTCCCGGGATCAAAGAAGAGCTAACTTAGGCAAGACAATTATGCAGCAACCTTATCCAACAGAACTTTCTGTGGTAATGAAAATGTTCTACTAACTGTGCTATCCAAAAAAGCAATGAATAGACACATGTGGCTTTTTAGCATCTGAAATGTGACTATTATGAGCGAGGAACTAAATTTTTAATTTTTATTGATTTAAATTTAAAAAGCTGTAAGTGGCCAGTGACCATGATATTGGTAAGCACAGTCATCAGGCTAGCTAGGCAAGTTTTGTCAATAGCAGATGAAAGACTCATGAATTGGCTTTGTGCCACAAAGACCCCACTCTCAAGCTTTCCTTGAGGGCAGAGCACTTGACACAGGGCAGTCAATATCTGAACTCAGGGCATGCAAAGTTTACCACGCAGCCCCCTGTATGACTGACCACACTCTGGACTCCATAAAGCAGGAGGAGGTGCCGCTTTTTCTAGACACTGCTGTGCAGGCTGGGGGAGCGCATCTCTCCCGTGTTCCCCACACTGCCGGAACCCTTGATCATCTGGGCAATATACTAGGAATACATGTTCCCAGCTACCACCCCATACCCCCGAATCAAAAGATCCAGATCCAGGAATGAAGCTCATAATCTGTTTGGAACTAATAATACATCTTTAGGATATACTATTATGACAAACAAATTCACAGGAGTGACTTCTACAAAAGTCTAGCAGTGCCAGCCTCCAAATTTCTAAATGTTAAGAGCATTTGAAAGATGCTTAAGAACTTCAGATAGTCTTTTTAATTACAAACATCATAAAGTAAAAGAAACACCATAAAGTGAAAAAGCGTGCCCTTTATTTCCCTTGATAAAAACTGTAAACTACCCTCTCCCTAAGCTTATCAGGTCAAAATAAATAAATAAAATAAAACCCTCTCCCAAAGATGACTTCTACACTGAGCAAATGAACCATCATCCTGTAAGCATATGTAATAGAAAAAAATAGAAAAGAAGAGAAGGCAGCTTTAAGATCAACTTCAGTATCTCTCTTTAGCCTGCTCAAACTTACAGGTCTTACATGCCAACAGGCAAAAACACTCCTTGAGATTGAGTAATAAATCTACTTACATATTCTTACCACACTTGTGTAACAAACATGCCCAATTGGTCTTTCTCTCCCTCAAAAATTACAAAAGCATTTTTCAAATAAATCTTTAAAATTGGGAACTCAAAATGGAATTACTTAATAAAGGTTTATCTCCTTCTAGAATCTTATCAAAAACCATAGTTTCTGTAGGTAAATACGAAAGTTAAATTAACAGTTCATTACATTGTGACTGAAATATGCACTGAACAGTTCTATTACCTCAATAGGCAAATACCATTTATAAGAGGGTTTCTCTTTCTCTATACTTCAATTCAGACTGAAGAAGAAACAAAAAGTAAAACTTTCTCTCCTTAGTCCTCGCATTGCTTCTTTAGCCAAAAAAGCAGTTATCTTCAGTATCTTGAGCTACACATGAACATTTGTACAAACGTTACATGGTGTTTCTACAGTCTTCTACTAGCTACTAGGCATCTGCAACAAAAGAACTTTTCCAACACTTCACTCAGGCCACTTTAAGGGGGAAAAAAAAAAAAAACCTAGTCATTTGTAGTAACAAACTGAGTGCATTGTCGGCTAAATATTTAATATTGGAAAGAAGTCTTCATACCCAAGTGGATGAATCATCACAACCAACCAGTGTTTTGCAATGGGAGTTTTAAAAGGTAAATTTTACAAGGAGAGACTTTTTTTTTTTCCCTTAAATAACAATTCAAGGATTTCCTATTCCCTGGTACAATGTCTGTGACTGAATCCATTTCCCCTTTAAAATATGTAAACACAGGGAACGTGGGTGCTCTACCCAAGAAGCTTTTAAAATTCACATCTTCTACTTCTGGGCAATAAGATCAGTTAACAGTGAAAGTCTAAAAAGTATTCCCAAGTTGAATGTTAACAATTTCAACACTACTAAAGTCAACGATTCCTTTTTGAATACACAAGGTTAACATTTGTTTTTCCATTAGCCTCCATTTTAAGGAATTCTAACAGGAAATGCCAATTGTTAGGAACTACCAAATTTGACATATTTTTCTTTGAAAACTATGATTTGAGACCATAGAGCTCTATAACACAAAATATAACAGAACTAATTATAATTATATATATATATAACATGATATATACATATACATAATACATGATTTATATCTATCGACTGATAGATTGATAAGATATAAAAACAGATGATCTGTGGAAGCTACCAGATAAAATCACAAAGAAAGCAGGATCCTCATAAAGTTTACATGCATGTACGTTCTCATCAGATTTCATTTTCAACATACATTTTTATACCTGAATGAGGATTTTTTTGATTTCTGAATCCTGCTGTAGCCAGTGTCTAAGTCTGAAGAATCAGTTCCACTCACTCTTTAGAATCTGGGTAAATCTGTAGATGCCTCTACTACAATCCAACACCAGTTTTTCATTTAGCAGAATAAGTTGTTATCCACAGAAATCAGTTTTACTTAAGGAGAGTGGAGGAAAGAAAGAACGGTGGAAGGGTCTAACAGTGGGTGAAGCCAGAACATGCAGTTTCCAAAGGAGAGAGGAATCAATCTTCAACACTGACTAGATCTGGTATCTCCAGTTATAGCAAGAATTTTTGATGACACATCAGATGCTGCATTTTCCACTAGTTCTATTTTCTCCTCTTTGCCCTGGTGACAACCAATCACCAGAAAAGGAAGAGAAGAAAGTCTTCTCTCCAAACTCAGACCCTTCCCAAACCACTAGCATGGACAGGCCTGCACAGTCCCCGGGCATCAGCAGTGTGTGGGAGACGATGGCATTCTGTGTTAGTGGTGCCAGTTCTGCTGCAAGTGCAAGATGAAACCAGCACACAGCTGCACCTTTTGGAGACGCACTCCAGTTTAAAGAAAGGAAAAAAAAAAAAAAAAAGGAAGAAAAAAAGGATTTTTTAGAGTTAGTGTCTGGCAGGGTCAAATGGAAAGTTTCAGCTGAAATCAGGGACTCCAGGGATTGTGCAAGCCAAGTATTTCATTGCTGATGGGAATAGTTTAGAAGTGAATGAAAAACTGCCACTTACCTTTTAAAATGAATTCAAAATACACAGAAAAGAAAGTATATATGCAAAGTGTGCTTAAATATTAAATCAAGCTGTTTATCTACTCACTGTCACTGAATCAAAGCTTTATTTTTGTCTCAATCATTATTTCAAATGAAAAAGGTACATGCTTCATGCTTATGAGCAAAAATTTAACTGCTATTTTTCTTAAACGTTATAAGTATGTTCATACTTTACACTTATAAAGATTCATACATACATTTAAAAAATTCTGAGTTGTTAAACTTCTTACGCTGTATGTTCAAAAACCCTTAAAAATGTGGGAAGATGATATAGCTGAAAAAACTGATATAACTGAAACCCCAAAAAATTGGGTTTCTTAACTTTGAAAACCACCTGTAGTCAAGTAATAATTTAAAAAAAGGTTTAAAGCCAAAGATGCCTGCCTGCATTTTAATGTTGGTTTTACCACTTACTGAGTATAATCTTGGGCATGTTAATTAACTTGATTCCCATTTTGTCTGCAAAATGGGAACAATTATGAGCATAAGAATTAAATGAATAATATAATTGAGCAATGGTTAGAGACACAGTGCCCAAACCATACAACGCACAAATGGGTTGATGTTAATAATTTAGAATTATTCATACAATCATTTTTATTATTATTTTCATGAGTAGACTTTTTTAAATACCTAATTGCAATGGCAAAGTTAGGAAAAGAAACTACTACCATTAAGATAGAATTCTTAATACTTTCTTAAAGTGACAAACCAGAAGCATATTTAACAGTTTAGACACCAGTATTTTTGCCTTTCATTCTCTTGTGTTTATAACACATAACCTTTTCAGAAATCGTATCTCACATATCACATTTTTTTCAACAAACTACTCTTCCCTCTATAAGGATTATCATACTGACCTATTTATATTATTTACTTCAGTTTTCTGAAGAAATGGAAAATGAAGTTGCACTGCTATTGAACTTGGTGCACTTTTTTTTAAAAAGATTTATTTATTTATTCATACAGAACTGGGATACAGGCCAGAGATGCGGAGGGTGAGAGACAGACAGAGCGGGGAGCAGAACAGGCAGATAGAAGAAGTACACTGCTGAGGGGAGCAGCGGGCGGGTCAGGAGAGGTCTGCCTCGCCATGTGGATCTCCTCTGGGGAAGGCTGGAATCGAACTCATGCAGAAGTGGCTTTAGCTTCTTAGTGCTGTGCTTTAACCCGCTGCGCCACTAGGGAGGGCCATTGGTGCAATCTTTTTATAGTACAAGAAAGAAAAAAAAAAGTATGGGCAACTGAAAATGGATGTAGGAAGACCAGATGTGAAAATAAAGCTGCGGACATAACTACATTATTTTCTGAAATAACAACAACAACTAGTTGGGGGTAATGAAGAGATGTCAACAGAGTTAAACAAAAGCTTGCAAATCTTCCAGTACTAAGTCTAACATCTTTAAGTCTATCTTCTCCAACTTATTTTTTGTTCCACAACTTAAAGACAAATGCAAGGGACCTGATATCCTTTGTGCATTTAGGTTTCCAGCCAGACAGTGGACTGGAGTAGGAAACAGTAAGCAACGATTCCATTAAATACTAATAGACATTACTAAGGCTATGCTTCCAATGGCCTTAGCTGAAGCCTCTGAGTGAAGAGGTGACTGAAATGCAAATTACACTGAATTTTTGATAAGCTAGTCTTAATTGTGATTCTAACTTACAGTTTGATTTAAAGACCACAATTTATAGTGTACAGTAAATTAAAATGGAGAATAAGAGACTCCACTTCCTCTCACCAGGAAAAAAACCTTTAGAGTTGAGCCTACAGGATTTCAAAGGCTAAAGATTTATAAGGGAAGTTGCTCTTTTGGTCTGTTGGCTCAGAAAGATTTCATGGGGAATATGACCAGGCCTCAGGAAGGAAAGAAGGGAAAATCTTCTGAGATATACATGGGTGTACCACTGTTTGTTGAATGAATAAGTGAATCAATGGCTATTACTAAACATCAATTAGGAGCCACACTAAATATTTTAGATTTTCATCACAGTTCAAAGGCAGATTGCCCTTATTACCTCCAACTGAAAGGCGAGGAAGTAGACGTAGGGAAATAAGTAACTTAGGCAAGGCCACAAGACTTGTAATTAGTGCCCTTAAGTTTAACCTGGACATGTTTCCACCAGAGTATAAATTTCTTGCCAAGCTCCCTACCTTAAAGGGTAACTCTGTGAGGGCTACCCGGTGACACACATATTTGGTGGGCAGCTACACCTTTTAGGTGTTCAGGTCAAGTTAAGCTGATACTGCCAGTTTCTGCAAGTTCCCCCAAATAAGCACATCATTACTTTCTCTCTCACTATAAAATATTTTGAAATGCAGATAAGTGAAATGATGAGCAAAAGCAACGGGAGCCCCATTAATAGCAAGAGGAAAGTGGGGCTCCAAGTGTGACATGCTGTCACCCTCACAGCGCTGGCAAACATGGAGCACTCATTCCTTCTGCTCACATCTGATCATGGATTTCACAGTCAAACATATCACATGTAGTTTAGAAGTGGTTTAAAATAGGAGTAAATGCAGTGTAGGCAGCCCCAATCTTATAAGCCCTGAAAAGTCCCTTAGCAGGCAAGGGCAGAAGAGAGGAACTGATCTGAAAGTTGTTTCTGGCGAAACGAGAAACCAGAAAGCAGCATTTTCATCCAGCCTGGAACTTCACTAGCAGCACAGAAGCAGGACACTGGCTGATCAAGGAGAGTGCAAACAGGGCCAGGAACTGCCAAGGAGGCAAATGTGTCCAGCAAAGTAGAACAGGCAGTTTGGAGAAAACTTGGATGGATATCAGAGGAGAAAAGAATCACCAGATTCCATTCTGAAAACTACAGAGAGCAGCATTTTATCCCTGTTGTTTTAAACATACCCCAAAGCTGAAAGAACTATAAAGTATACCCATAAATCCTCATACTAGATTTTATAATTAACATTTTACTAAATTTGTCTCATTACATATCTATCCATCCATCCATCTCTCTCTCTCTCTCTCTCTCTTTTTTATACATTTCAAAGTAAGTTGCAGAAAGCAGTTGCTGTGGAGTGAGTTGCTAATTCAGTCATATTCAATCCTTATGTTGGGGGCTCAGCTTCCACTGTGCTGTTATTTGCCTATGGGACCTTTGGGAGGTAATTAAGTTTGAATGACACACATCCTGAAGATGGGCCATCGTTAACAGGATCATGGTCCATGTAAAGAGAGACCCCAGAAACTTCCCCTCTCTGCCTCCTGAGAACATGGATGACCAGTCAAAAGAGAGTCCTCATGGACTCCAATCGTGCTGGCACCTGACTAGGAGACATCTGAACCTAAGAAACAAATCTGTTTCAGTCACTTTATGGTATTTTGCTACAGCAGCCAGAGCTGCCTAACATATGGAAACTACACCCAAAGAGTGGGAAGAAACTTCATGTCTAGAAAAACCCTTATCCAATCCAGATTCTGTGGCACTCAGGGGTTTGGGATTCTGCATTTCCGACAAGCTCCCAGAACCACAGTCTTTGGACCGCATAGCAAGGGCTGAGGACTACCCAGCCAGAAAGAGAAAATCCCAAACACCATGGGAAACAGCGATAATCTCCATACTGGTGAGTGTGGAGCTGATGCTCTGGGCTACACCGGCTGTTAGACTGGATCACGTGGCCTCCACACCCAAATCTATGCCTGGCAGGTGTCGTGGGTGCCCAAGAGGGTGGAACTATCAAGTACAATCAGGCTTGATACTGTACCTGATCAGAAATCAAGACTAGAGGGTCAGAGGCAGAGGGTATGCTTACACACGTTACTACTGTTAACTTCTGACAGCACCTACAACACTTCATGTCAGAAACTGCTCTATGTCATTTCTTCTGTACAACCAAGTGAAAGGTGTTGTAACTGTCCCTATTTTACAGATGAAGAAACGGAGGCTAAGAAATGTTACGCACATTGTCCAAAGTCCTGCCAGCCTGAGTGGCAAAGCTAGGGTTTTAAAGAACAGATGGCCCTGGAAGGCAGCATGAACCACTCTGGGGCTCTTGGTACCTCCTCAGGCAGGGGCCTGATGCCTTACTGGAGGCAGTGAGCCAGGAGTCAAGGTTGAAAAACCTTTGCAAGATTCTGATATTAAAGTACTTTTCCAAGAGGAGATATCCACAGTTACAAATTTCAGTGACCAGAGGTACAACTTTGCAGCTTGAGTGTGGACGGGTGGGCCACCTTCTCCCCACCACCTCTGCCTTATCAGACTGAACCCTTGCCAGTCTACTCAGCCAGGCTACATATTTTCAGGACAGCATTTATTAAATATTTTTTCATAAGGCTAAACTAAGCACATTCTTCCCCAAGGCTGTAACAGGCTTTATTCAGCTAAATATAACTGGCTAACTTATCACTTTCAGCAAGGTACAAATACATTATTCTGCTTAATTGTCATCAGCTGGGCAAAAGAACTCAGCAAATAACTGACAAATATAAACACATATAAAACAAGTATTATCATTCATATTTCAAAGGACATATTAGTGAGATGGGCTTAATCAGTATATGGAGGGAATTAAGGTACTTGTTATTGAAGAGGGAGAGTAAAAGAAAGACATGGATTGCCGTAGGATTAAGAGGGAAAATAAAGGCCGAAAGACACGGAGCTAGGGAATTTTTTATTCAATATTTCTGTCAGTTCTAGAAGAAAATTACATAAGCTAGTATGTAGTCAGCTTTTCTTGAATTAAAATTTGTTTCAAAAAGATCACTGATTAAAAACTAAGCTATACTCACATAACAAAGGATAGCAATCGAGATAAAAGTAAACAAAGCCCTTAACAACTGGGAGGAATCAGTTTTTTAAAAATGAGGCAACAGACTTTCACTCCCTTGTCAAATGTGGTTAATTCTGGAGGGCTAATAAACTCTATTCTCTTTCAGTATACTGTGCTCATTAGTGAAATGTAATAAATCAATTCCTGGACTTACTCTGTTTGTGAATTTCTTTTCAAGGATAATTTTAGAAGCATCAATCGGAGCAGAAGTTGGAGCATATTGCCACATTCTTGGAAAAGTCCAGTATGATAAATAGCACTAGGCTACAGAGCCTTACTTATGTCAATCTGCCTTCTTCTTTGCTGGTTTAAACTGTGGTCCACAGAAGACATTACAGGCAGAAAAGAAGCAAGATATAAAATATAGACTGATTATAAAAGGAAGTCGGCCCACGTTCCCCAAAAGATGTTCAGAAATGATCCCAAAAAATTCAGGAAGGTGGTGTGTTTTTTACGTTTGGCGAGTGTATTTTTATAATTGTTTAAAAGTCAGCAGGGAAAAAGTGGCCACGGCAAATAAACTAGAGTTAACTGGTGAAAGAAAAGGAGTGAAGTCCACAGTAAGCCTGATCCGGATATAGAACTATCCAATCAGTAAATCTAATCAACGCTTTAGATTTGTGATAGAAAATATGCTGGTAACAGCGTGTAGACAGCAGCACGCTGCTAAAACCGCCCAGCTGAAGGTGGGACTAGCGAGGGAAATGCTGGCTTTCTGACACAGAAGTACCTGTGATGTTGTTAATGAAAAAGCGCCCAGGGGCTCAGGCCCCTGGGCACGGAGGGGAGAGCAATCAGGGAGCACTGCAGGGTGCTCCCTTCTGCATTCCCAGCTCAGTGCTGCTCTCTTAACTAGCATAACCACCTCTGCTCCACTTCTCCATTGCGCCACTTCTGTCTTCAGCTGAAAGGGAAGTGACAGGACCTGAACCACGGGAGGGAGTTTTGTACATTTTGTTCTATCAGATTAGGCCTCAGTAACTTTATGAATTATGAGCTGTCAACTACTTTTTCATCTGCTATAGAATATGCTTCTTAGAAATTGTGGCTATAAATAAAACAACAGATGTTTTTTGCTGGCTTCACTAGGAGCACGGGTAATTTTTTAAAAGGGGCTAGAAATTAAGCAATTTGATCCAGACGGTTGTATTAGGTTTCCCCCTATTGGTCACTTTTTGCATTAGCCTCTGGAAGACACTCCTTTAGGCCCTAAAATATTTTTAATGTCACCTAATGTACTCTATTGGAAAACACAACTGTATGCATCCTTTCTGTGATGCCGGCTTCAAGAAAAATAGCACTGTTAAATGCCTTCCCTATGCATGCTTGATGCTGTTTCATAGGAAACACAACTGAAAAGATAGTGTGTACTAGAAAAATAAGTAGACAACAGATGAGAATAATGAGTTCTAAGTCTATCAAACAATAACTTGGGGGAACTTGGGGGATAATATTTAGCATCTTGGGGTTCCACTTCATATCAGTTCAGTGGTATGCTTTACCTAAGAAGTTGAGGATTTCTAGTTCTTAAAATTCTGATTTGAAAGTAAAAGTCAAAAGGTGTCATATGGCCAATATAAAACTTACTGAGTCACTCTGAAAATACGCTGTATGCTAGTTAGCCAGCATGTTGTTGCAAAAACTGGCAAAAATCACAGCCTTTGGGCAGCAATTATTTCACCTACTGTGGGGAAGGAGGTAGAAATTAAATGAATTTAAATAAAGGGAAAACTGGTAACATTTGATTCTTCAAATGCTACTTTTACCTTTTTGAAGCTTGTCAAGTGAGGAAGCCTTTCAAATGAGACATAAACCCTCATTTTACTTTACTAGAATGAACACAAAATTCTCAAATTCTTGCATGTGGGCCCTAACAGAAAATTACTGACTACATGTTATGGAAGTAAAGGTGTTTCAAAGTCATGACAGCTACAAACCAGAGAAGGGAACTTCAACTTGATTTTTGTATGTCTTGATTGGAGGGGAGGGGAGAGATTAGGAAATTAAGAGCAACAGAAGTCAGGCCCCAGAGCGGGGGTGGTGGTGGAGGGGGGCATAGTCACTGGCCTGAGACTGCTGGTCACTTAGATCATTTCCTGGAGTCAGGGTGACAGTCGCAGGAAGTGCACCAGCCTTATTTTCTAATGGTAAACTCAGAGGTCAGATGACTACACAGATCATCTGACTTGTGTTAGGCAGAACAGAGACAACTCAGCCCATCTAGATCAAAGGGCCCTTCTCTGTCCACTGCACCTTTGGCTTCTCCTAAAAGAGGCTCTTTCTCCTATACTCCACCTCCTGATTTTCTCAGTTAAGTTGCTTATGAGCAGTGCCTTTCACCATTTTGATAATTCTGAATCATTCACACTGGCTCTAAGAGATAGAGCCCATGACCTGTGCAGTCAATGAATACAAACATCAGCAATAAAATGGGTAAAGAGGTGACTCAGAGGTCATGATACTCAGAGGAAACTGCTCTATACCCAGATCTCTATAAGTGTATTGATCTCCTTTGAAGAGATCTGGCAACCAGTTATTAGGAAAAGAACATTCTGAAATTATGGTAACAGAAAAAATCCCAAAGCACGCAGGATCATAAATTATTTGGGTTCTCATTACCAAGATGCTACTGCTAATAGTGGCTAACACTGATGATTAGCTAGTTTAGGTAACCTAAAGGAAGCTCCCTTCAAGGGATTCTTACGTATTAACTACGTGTCATTCCACTGAGTTCTTCAGGTACAGTCTTCTTAAAGACTGCAACTTTTGTTGGTGCAGCCCTGTACTTTGGCGACTTGGGCTTCCAAGAACCAAACAAAGCTAGAGGAAGAAGCATTCTCTAGTTAAAACACAGACCTAGAAAGAAGAGAACACAATAGCTTCTCCTGGATTAGCCAGCTGCCCCATTTACTATGTTTTTCTAGTTCTATGATATTCTAAAAATGTTGAGTGTATCAGATCAAAGCCCACTGAGAGCAGACTTCCCAATTGTGGTCACGCCAACACTGTTTCTGCATGAAAACCACAGGGTGAGACCTGTCATGTCCATGACCCAGTCCTCATTCATTTCAGAAGAAGAGACACAGAAAGATAAGCAAAACAAAAGAATATATGAAATAATCACTAGTTTATGTAAAAAGTTTAGGGGAAAGATGACTTTTAGAACTTTGTAATAAGGCCCAAATGTAAGCCACATACATAATTTCAAATTTTCTAGGTGCTAGGCTACCAGTTAAAATATGTTAAAATAGAATCTCCTGGTTAGCTATTTCCATCCCAAATATTACCATTTCAACCTGTAATTAATATGAAAATTATCAGTGATATTTTACCTTTTTTTTTTTTTTTACACTCATAGCACATCTCCGTTTGGACCAGTCATGTTTTAATGGCTTGGTGTGATCGTGACATGGACCATGAGACATGGACCTTGTGACAGGGACCCTGCACTGGGCAGCACAGCTGTACAAGACAGCACTGAGTTATGCTCAGTGTGAATTTGGTTATCTGGAGGATGTATTAGCTCTGAAATCAAAACAAAAAAAATAGATAACAAAAGAACCATAACCGTTAGATTTCAAGAGAGTTAAATAAGAGTTCTGTATTCTTTTATGTTTAGCATGTAAGAGGACAATCGGCTTAGTCCTGCTATAAAGACATTTAGCTGGTTGATGGGAAGCTGGGGGCGCCCCTGAGAACATGCTGAAATACTAGATACCCCAGGTGTCCTGGGATCTGTGATGGTGCCTGAAGTAGGGTCAGGCAGGACATAGCCATTGTGAAGTTGGTTCTTCAGAAATGCCATTGTTAGTGAAACGGTTTCAGCTGATGGCCCTCCATCTGCTACTGGCTACCCTGGAAATGAGCATTAAATGTGCCTGCACACCTCCTGCCAGAGACAATCTGCTGAATGCAGCTGACAGAAGCTTCCATTATCAGGCAAAGGCTGCCACAGTCCGGCTATTAAGTTGGAACATCTAAGGTCTGCTTAGGTTCACATCCTGACAATATGAGCTACAATAATTTCATTTATAAAATTAGTGACTGTTTACATGCCCAGTATTGGCTGCAAGACAAATGACTAGAATTCAAAATCAAAGGGAAGGAGGTGAACTGTCTACCTAGTACTGAAGGCAAAGGCAGGCTATCTTTCTTTGTTCCTGTAACATGGCCCAATGGTGTATGTCTATTTTTATAACCCAGCATCCTTCAATTCAAAGTCTCTAATATAGTCCTCTTTCCAAAACATGCAACTCAATGAATTAATTCTTTAAAAAACCTGGAAATCATTCCTCAACTGTGCTGGTGACACTGTTAAGTACATTCTGTGTTTCAAGCTTCTGCTACACTGGCCGCAGGACCTAAGGCTGTGGACAAGGATGTGGTGAGTCTGACAGCGTGTACTGTCTGAATATCGAATTCTAGACATAATCTTCACTGAACAATTAACACTAATAGATTTTTTTTGTACTTTGCAAGGAATGAAATCATTAGAATGAGACAAAATATTATCAAAGTGCTCTAGTTAATGATGGGCTTTGCAAAGTGGACACCAGATAATCCTAAATGATCAACCAATTAGTTAGTATTTGAACATGAACTTCATACCACAACAGTAAAAGTAAGGATTGTAACTGGGCTCTCCCTGGTGGCACAAAGAGTTAAAACATAGCACTATGAAGCTTTTCACAGTCACTGCAGCATGAGTTAGATCCCTGGCCAGGGAGTTGACCCACATGTACAACAGACCTCTCCTTCTCATCAAATGCTCCTCTAAGCAGTATATTTCAGTCAACTCACCTGTTCCATTCCCCAATGTCTCTGGTGAATCCTCTCATTACCCCCGCCCCCCTCACCTCTGGCCTATATACCAGTTCTTATATGCATAAAAAAAAAAAAAAAAAAAAGTAACAGGGCCCTCCAGCACAGCACCAAGAAGCTAAAGCCACTTCAGCATGAGTTAAATGCTACGGCAGACCTCTCCTGACCGCCCACTGTTCCCTCAGCAGTGTACCTCATCAGTCTGCCTGTTCTGCTTCCCACTCTGTCTCTGGTGAATCCTCTCACCACCCCTGCACCTCTGGCCTATACCCCAGTTTTGTGCATAAATAAATCTTTAAAAAAAAAAAAAAAAGAAGTAGGCCCTCCCTGGTGGCGCAGCAGGTTAAAAGCGCAGCACTAAGACGCTTCAGCCACTTCAGCATGAGTTCGATCCCGCCTGCCCCAGAGGTGACCACATGGCGAGGCAGACCTCTCCTGACCCGCCCGCTGCTCCCCTCAGCAGTGTACTTCCTCGATCTGCCTGTTCTGCACCCCACTCTGTCCCTGGTGAATCCTCTCACCCTCTGCATCTCTGGCCTGTATACCCCAGTTCTGTATGAATAAATAAATTTAAAAAAAGAACAGTAATACTTTCTGTAGTACTTAAAAGATTACAAAATGTCTCTCCCTTTTCATTTTGATTCTCAAAAGGAGAAAAAGAAATCTAGTTAAAGAGACAAGCAGAGGGATGTGGACAAGATGGAGAAAGACTGATCTAATAAATAAGCCCAGCCTGTTCTCATTAACAGAGAAGCATCACTTCAGGGCCATCAAAGTTGCTGTGAATAATGAGCTGTTTTGAATAAACAGATACTTGATTTTAAAGGTTTTAATGAATACCTCTGAATTTGGTGTCCCAGGTGCTTCAGAAAAGTAAAACCATATCACAAAGACACTCAGTTACGAAGTCTGGAAAGCCCGCGTGTTTGTGGGTTTTGAAGATGTTATCAACATTATAATATAAAATGTCTTGCAGACCCAAACAATCCAACAAGCAACACCAATTAGGAATTCTGCAAAGCGTCAATAATGTTCCATTTGACACAGGAATGTGCATGAGTGTGCACATAATCTATGACAAGCGCTACTGATGGCAACTCATTCCAATACAAGCAAGCCACTGGCTGTTTCACAGTGGCAGCCAGTACCTTTGACTTTTCCCTTAATTCCCTCCCAGGTTATAAGATGAGCAGTAAGGAAGAGTCAGGCTGGAAAACTGTAAGAAAATTATGAACACAGTAGGCTGAGAATCAAAATGAAGACACAGTTCATCATAACTAAGCGCAAACGTTTTCCCCAACCCCCAGTATCTTTGTACAATCACTAACCCATTGCCCCCATTCAGTATTTCATGGAGCATAGCTTCAAATTAATGCTTGGTCCGTAAAGGTCTTGAAGGAAAGGCTAACAAGTAGCATTTGTTTATACCATTGCTGAAGAGGATGGTGAGGCTGAATCAGAGGCTAACCCAGATGAAGCTGCTATTTGAATATAGCTTGGTCAAGAATGAATACCTCCAAAGACGCCGGGAAAGCCCTGAATTCACCATTTGTTCCTTTACAACACTAACTTCCCTTTAGCAACAAGAGTGGGTTATTCCTTCTACATCTGTGGCATGGAAGAATCATTATCTGACAAAAATTTCAAGACAACTGAAAAGTGAGTACTTTGCAAATCAGGAGCTGAAACAATTCTCTCTTGGTAATTGTAGAAAATTAAAATGCTGTTAAATTTCATCACCCATTTAGAAATCTCAGAAGTTTAAGCTCTAAAAAGCTTCTGGAGCAAACCAATGACTAATGTTCCAGGCCATTCCAGATTTATTTCCCTTGAAGGATTTCTCTCCCCTGTTAGTGCAGCCTCAGAGCAACAGCGTGTCCATTTGCTGTACGAACCAGCCCTGACTCGTGTCAACTAGGGACAAAGGCAAGACAAGGATTTGGAGGTCACCCAGTGGAAAATTTAGGAAGAAGATTCCGGAACCTCAGGAAACCCTGATTTAATTTAACATACTGCTTCATTTGCTTCATTGGGGAAAAAAAAAAGGTTTGCACTAGACAATCAACTCCTCTGTGCTACACAAATTTCAAAACCTAACAGAAACACGATTATGGGTATGAGCTGTAGCTTAGCACATCCAAGATGTCTGCCTTTAAGTTACACTGAAATTGTAAAAAGTAAGCTGCAAATGGTAACTGAGCACTTATCAGTCCATATATGAGCCAGTTTTGAGGGGAAAAAAATGACTTAAACTGTATTTTGGAAGCAATCCAAAACTCTGTTCTTAAATTCCCGACAATGGGTCATATTTTTTTTTTTTTTGTAATTGAAGATTTCATTAAACCAAAGTCTCTGTAATGAAACCCTTTGGGATAGAAGCCTAAGATGAAAATGCCTTGAGATGTTTCCTGCTTTATGAAAAAATGCCAGTACCTAAACGCTACATAACCCTCAACGCTCACCTCTGGATGTTTTTCTTATTTTTTTCAAGTTGTCCTGAACAAACCCTATGTTCTATTCAAATATTAAATCCCACTCAAAATTCTTTTCAGGAATCTTTCCCATTTTCCATCCTAATTTAAGAGGGGAACGGAGAAGGGAATTGACCAAAAAAGAAAGAAAAAGTGAAGAAAAAAAAAAAGAAACAGCTAAACAATCTATATTTAAATTAGGATGCAGAATCTTTCTTCAGGAACAAATCTCTCCTGGCATGCTTTATATCTGCTGACCCACCTGAAGAGAGGGAGTTTACACAGCTATCATCAGAATTTTGCTCACCCACTGATTGGGCAACTGATTTATAGAACGTTCATGTGGGCTCCCGTTTACTTGACACATTTATGACTAAATGGCAAACATTTAAAAATCACTCAAGATTCTGGAAAGGTTATAAAAATACAAAATCAAAAAAATGGGATCCATGGGAAAATAAAAAGAAGACATTTAATAGCACTCTTTCTTGGAATGGACATAGAATAGTTTATAATTGTCATTCCTTTGACTAAATAAACTTTCCACCTGCTTAGTCTAGTGCGGAGAGGATATGACTCCGAAGTATGTATGAGGCCTGCATTTTATTTACCGTAAAGAGCTCTAATAAGGCAAGTGTGCACAGCTGGAACTAACTTATGCCACATTTTACTGACCCCACCACTTCGCCCCCACATTATAGATATTTGCAAACAGCTCTGTAATTTAATTCCTTGCTGCTTGCAGTTAATAGCTGCTCTCAGGTGTATGTTGTCTAACATAGTGAACTATCATTCAAAATAGGATCCTTTTTAAAATACTTATTTGAAAAGTCAAATAAAGGACCCAAGGAACAATTTTGGTTTTTAAAAAATATTTCACAGTGAATGTGCTCCTGTGGCCAGAGGAAGTATTCTTTCCTTTTCAAAAACTGCCAGCCAAGTACTAACAAACCCAGTTTCTTCCCAAGAATCTTTGTTTTCTACTTCTCTTGACTCTAGTTTAGAGGGCTGGAACCTTTCACAAGAATAATTCCATTTGCAAGCTAGCTCTTTCTCAAGTCCAGCTTGAATCCTATGGGACACATAAATTCTTGTCTGAAATGTAGGGTAAGTGTCATGAAACAGACTTGAAACTGAGAAACCATGGTTCAGAGCATGCACACAAAAATACATGGGACCTCAAACTGTAACAAGCAGGAGGAATACTACCAACTGTTAATTCTTGAGACAAGGAAACCAAAAACTCAAGGAAAAACTATACCTCTTAGGACAAATTTGGAGAGACAGAGAAAAAACAAAAAACAAAACAAAACAACGGCACTGCAGACAGTAGTTAGAATGGTGGGGAAGAAGGGACATGGGAAATAAATTCACATTCACTCTGAATTACTTAAGCCAGAAATACAATTAATTTTTGCCATCAAATACTGTCTCAGGCATTATCTGGGAAAACAAATAAAAAGCCACCAGGAACAAGCAGCAGGTGGGAGGCAGCTCAGGGAGAAACGCCAGCCAACACGGTGGAGGTCTTGCAGCTCTTCTGCCTTTTAAGCAGCTGCCACTGGATGGCAGCCGGGGACACAGGCTGGGGGCTCAGAGCGGCCTGGCCTCTGAGCTCCAGGGGATTGGCTGCGCGAGGCAAGCTTGGCTGAAACAGCAAGAAGCAACTCTCCCCTAAAAGCCTGGGACCTCTGAGCTAGGAGTGCAAACCTTTGTTCTGTCATCAGCAAGTTCTCTGCAAAATATTAATTTACTATCAGAGGAACTGGGGACTGAAATAAATTCAAGTTCAAACTTCCAAATAACTTTGTGGATTTCAAAAATCAGATCTCTCTCTCCAATTTACTACTGAAAAGTTATCATCCTGAGCCCAGTGCAACAAATTGAAACCACATTTTATTCTACTTTTTCTTGTTAACTAGATGCCTTCCCCACACTTTAAAATGCTACACACTCCCTTTCCTCTCCCCTGGCATTTGATCCTTTTTTTTTTTTTTCTTGGTAAAATCAGTAATCTTGCAAGTAACAAGCTTTGCTTTCAATAAGTATATCTGCCAACTTAAACAGTGTTTCCTAAGGCAGTGGAATAATAAAAGACACATGTAGGTGCTTGCCCATCATCAGATGCACACTCTCCAAAGCAGCTTGAAATTGGGCCTGTAATTCTGCCGATCCTTGGGTTTGGCACAGCGTGCCAAAAGTGGTCTAGGACAGAACAGGTCAGTCTCAACTCCAGAGGGGGGTATAAGGGGCTTGTCCCCTTTTCTTCTCTGCTGGGCCTAGTGTGGCACAAGTCCTTGCTCTTCAGGTCAGTGGGGAGCTGTGAAGGATTGCTCAAACACTTGGCGATCTTAACAGTGAGGTCTTAAGACAGCAAATCATGAATTCGGCCTCATTCCCACTAGTGAACTTGATGAGTGATCCAACGAGAACATCTCCAAGGTCAGTCCTCCCTTCTGCTCACAGTCAAGGCCCAACAACTGCAATCTTGGTGTGAGCCCTGCCGAACCACTGGCCTGAGTTGGGTGATAACATCATTTGCTCCTTTCTGCTCTCACAATGCTGTCTCTGCATGCTTTCCTCTGTGAAAAGACCCCATATACAACTCGCTAAGCCTGAAGATTAATGTAGACACCTAAAGACTTGCAAGGAAATACAGGAGTTGCAGTTTTATCCCACAGAAAAAGCTTCTGACTTTTTGCAGCTAGGTCCACCATCAGAAATTGGTAGCTGATTAAATCAAGCCTACAGGAAGCCCCCTTCCCCACAGCCCAAACCCAACTTCTACAGTGACATAAACCTGCTTTCATGCTTTTCCAGTAAGTGTCGGTACGGAGCTCACAATGCCCGGTACCCTGAGTTCCAACAAACAAGTCAAAACTTGGAGAACGGCAGTACTCTCAATATATAAATTATTAATTTCTCTTCTCTCAAGTGATGAGGAACAATGAAAAATCAACTGTTAGCATTTTACACCTTCCATCTTCTGAACCAAGAACCTGAGACATCTCATACATGCAAGGCTGACACGTGTTGCAAACACTGGCCCTCTCAAGCATCCACTTCCACTATACATTATTAAAGTTATAGTCAATCTAGAATCCAGGAATTTTAACTTCATGTGACAAAGGTAATGTGAGCCTATACAACCAACTTGTATGATGTACCTTCAACAATCTCCCTGGCAAAAACAAAGGGGAAAAAACCCTAAGATGCCTCTACTGGACTCCTGAATGAGAGCAGAGTACACTGGCAGTCACCTGCTATTGATAGATTTTAAAGATAAATCTTTGATACCTAGGAGTTGGTGACTGTGTCAGGAAATTAATCATTTCCCTCCCTTCTCTCGAGTCAGAAGACACAAGTGCTGGAGCACCAGTGAATCTATGCATGTGTGACAGGGAAACACAGGTCCTTTGTAGAAAGGGACCTTTTAGGATATTTACTAGGTTTCTTGTAACTTAGCCTGGTACACAGGTTTTGAAACCTCATAACTAACCATACAAACTACACAAGAATCACTTCAAGATCCCCGAGCAGCACTGTTTTTGGCAACAGAGGCTGGGCCATCCAAGCATGCCAACAGAGCTGGGTTTGAATGTCAACACAGGAAGTCTCCGACATACATAGGGATTGTGTTTCCAAAGCTCACTTGTAAGTGGGTTATGCCAAACTCCAAATATGTTTTCCACAGAAAAGAGGTGATGGGTCCCCAGACTAGACTACCAAAGTCTATTTCACCCAATTGTGAATATCTACATTGGTAGTGAAGGCAATGGGCATAGTTCAGCACATCATAGGTGATCTAAATTTTAGTAAATAAATATGGAAACAACTCACAGAAGTTTCTACCTCTAAGTAAGTCAAGACCAATGAGAATAATGCAATCCTACCCCAACCCATTCATAAAAGACCACAGGGTGAGAATGGTGACAGCTGGGGGAATTACAGTGGGAGGCAGGGACGGAGGAGATCTGGAAGGCCAGAAGGAACACACGAGATCCCTTCCTTCCTGACTGGGGCCTGTCCTGAGATTCCAGATTCCTGTGGGAGGTCCCTGCACCCTACCCCTGCTCCAATCATCCGGGGAGCCCCCACATCCTAGGCCCAGAGAAAGAAAGGGCAGAAGCACGGTACCTATGTCCCTGTTAAGTAGGCTGCTCACACAGCTGAAAGAGGGGGACACTCTGTCTTCGTTCCACTGTATTTGGGACTTTGCTGAGATGCCTTATTCATGTATGCAGCCCAGTAGCTGGCGGAAAGTAAGCACTTAATGAATGACTGTGAACAGCAGTACCCAGGGAATCACCTCCAGTTCTCTGAGGAAACTAAAGGTCACTTGTATAAGATGGGAATTCATCCATTTATTCATTCACTCAGCAAATAATATATCAACTGTCTTTTTTTTTTTTTTTTAATGTTCAAATGGTGGCCTGGTTGAGAATGTATCTGTATTAATCTCCCTCTCCTCCTCCCCACAACCCTCCCCCCCACCTTAGGATTACAAAGTATTTGAAATGCTTGGTAAGAGATGCCTATAAACACCTATTAAAATGCAGCTTTATAGGAGGCTAGTTCTTATGTAGTGGCACAGTAAAGAGAGCAGCTGGTTATCAGAATTCCTAGAATGGCCTGTTGAGCTAATGTAAGTCATTTAGAGAGAGAACTGTTTAGTTAGAAGGTCCAACTGCCCAATATGATGTCTTTAAAAATGAATTTGAATTTAATTACTCCGATCATGTGGGTTTAAGTACTGGAATCTGTGACAGGACCATTTAGTGACAGGGCAGATAATTTGTCTGGGTAGCATTTCAAAGTCTAGCATAGCTGCTCTATGAAAACACATTACAAAAAGAACAAGGAGAGATACCACCAAACAGATTTGATGGTTGAAAGAACAGAACTTTTTAACAGGAATAAGGCCAGATAGTTTGAGAAAGCAGAAAGGGCTAAAGTTTCATGTGTACCTAATTCTACCCTGTGATGGGGAGAACAAAACCAACAGTAACAGGAAAATGACTTTGAAATTTAAATAATGAGTAAGCATATATTCCTTTCCTAAAGGAAGGGACAAAAATAGAAGAGAAAGAAGGTATCATTACTGGTAAATGGTCTTTACAGAGGAAATTACACAGACCGATTATAACAATGCATTTCAACTTTCCTACATGAAATATTCATGTCTCAATTCCTTGACAATATTCACAAAGCTACCTTTCTCCTCGAGCTCAGATTTTCAAATTATACAGCAACACTAGTACAAGCCTACTCCTGGCATCCACTGGAATCTGCTGGAAAATATAAATCTGTTTTACTTCCTTCACAAAACATTCCCTGCTTTATTATGGCCTACGTCCAACCACTCTTCTGTTTGGTGTTTGCTTTCATTGTGCTCTATTTATTTAAAACTCATTTAAATTCATCAATATGTTGCTTCATAACAGTTTATGCGCATTTTTTTTTTTTTACAGATATATAGGTACATGATGCAGAAATTAAAGCAAACAACACATGGCTCTCCCAATTTTCCTGTACCACCTTTTTCATTAGCTGTTAGGCTACTTAATTCTTGATGTTGGTAGGAGTGGGGAATAGGTAAATATCGTAAATAAATGGCCAAATTAATCAAAGGAATATGTCAACAAAAGGTATGAAATGATAATTTGGGTGATAGCTAACATAAAAGAGCTTAAAATTCCACATATGAATAGACATATATAAAAAAAAAAAGACAGAATACAGAGATATTGGTAACTTTATAGCCACAGGTTGGTTAGACTATATACCAATACACATAAATACACACACACTCACAGACAAAATACTCATCTATGTAAAATTTAATTTTCTCAGGAGTTGAAGGGTTTTCAGATATTGGAGATACAGAGGAAAGGTGGGCTTCGGATGACAGTGTATTAACAATATAAAATTGGTACACTGGTGTTTTACATTTAAGTATGTGTTCCCAGTAACTGAATTTATGTACCCAAATACTGGGTAAGATAAATAACATCTTCCTTGTTTTTAATCACTTGACACTTGTCACCAAAAACCTTTTTTTGGATTATTGAATGCATCTTAAGATGTCCCAGGGGCTCTGGAAAGATAAAGCTCAAGACCGTGTTCTTTGTATAGTGCCTGTGATCTGAAAACATAGATCCTGGCATGGGGGGGGGGGGCATGAAAGGCTAATGTCACAAATCCTGTCTCATTTCAGTTGGACATGGAGTGCTGGATTCTAAGTTAGAAGGAAAGCCCAAACTAACAACAGAAGTTTATTTTCAAAACTAAGTCTCCAACATTTTTTCAATTAAAAATGCATTTATCCACTTAATATTACATTAGATTGAAACTCTGAGAATCTCAAAAAATAAACTTTTAAAAGTGACTGTGAGAACAACACCTTTTCCCCCACTGATTATAACTGAATGAGGTCTGGCATGACACATTCAAAGCACAGGTTGAAGGGTTCCTTATCCGATCATGCATTTTCACACACTCAACCAAGAACTCCACCCAAATAGTTGTGTTTGCTCAAACCCTCTTCTCAAGAGATCAGAAAACATCTTTTAGATTTAGATTTTTTAACCAGTAGGTGGCAATCTTTATTGCTAAAACTATCTGGGCAAAAGTGTAGAAAATTGTTTTTCCTCTCTCATGTCAAGGTTTGGCATTTTTTTTTCTTTTATTAATGAGCTATTTGTAAAAAAGAAAAAGATTAGTAATCACAAAAGAAAAGTAGCCTGTATTTAGTAATTTACTGTAATTCTGGATTTGTAAAAGATTTGAAAAACTCCTCAAAAAGGAACACATCACATGAACAAAGCAAAATGAAGACCTTTTAATTTCTTGCTGCGTGGCTTTGACAGTGACCTTCCAAACAAGGTATGAAGTATAGAATATACCCAACTGGCACACATGATAAAGGCAGACATGATAAAGAGAATACAAAGCTGACTAGAAAGCATCTTCCAGGAAACAAATGCAAATCCAAAAGGTAAAATGAACAAAGCACAATTCCAATGTTCATTTTGTTTGAGGCAACAGGTAGAGGGCTGTTTGGCAAATGCATTGCCCCTTGGAAGCGACCAGAACCAATCAGCATCAACACCTTACCTGTCTGCCTGACTGTGCTGTACTTTAACCTCATTTCTTTTTTGGATTTCCTTTAAAACGCTGGAAGAGAATTCATCATGACTCTCCATAAAACACTGCGTCATATAATTTTCAACTGTTTAAATCAGCCATGGTCTTTATTTCCTGTAGCTAAACAACTCCAATTTCTTTCATTTCCTTCAGGTCTATAAACATCACTTGAAACTAAGAAAGACTAAGAAACAATTTTTGTGTGCCTGTGTGTGTGCGTGCGTGCCAAATGTGATTTTAGTTTTTGAATGTTATCACGTATTTTGATTTTACCAAATATTTGGGGTTTTATTTTATTCGTTCGTCAGGGGCTTGAAATTATTGGCTTGGTAGTGTGTGATCAATTCTATTTTACAGTTGAGAAAAGCAAAATCAAGTATGTTACCATCTTTCTGTCACACAGCAAATTAATTACAGCAATTAGGACTAACGGTTGGCCAAAGGCATTGTTCAAAGCTCCAAGATGCCCAGCTTGTTCACAAGTGCTCCACAGAGGCAGGAACAATGAAAAAAACGATGTTGAACAAAAACACACAGTTGCTTTGGTAATCCTGCTACATCAGTAATAAACTTGGTCTCCTACAGATCTCAGTTTATTCAACCCTCTACCAGCTTAGAATCTCAGTTTATTCAACCCTCTACCAGCTTAGAATCTCAGTTTATTCAACCCTCTACCAGCTTAGAATTAAAGGAAAAAGCATAATTATCAGAATGCCCACACTTTCTAGGAGATATAGCCACTCACATATATTCATTTAGAATGAAATACATAACTATGAACCATAGTAAGGACCTGCTAGATCCTTACAGAGTTACTAAAGTCATTGAAATTTTTCTTCTAACCAGGAGGCTCTTTCGATTATAAAACAAGAAAGAGTTAATAAGGTCCATCGCATACTGCACACTATGTTCCTTTCAGAGGCTAAAATATATTTCTTCCTTTTGAAGACAGCAGCTGAGGTCTCAGAATCTATCTGAAGCACAGTTGACTTGGATGCCTAATTTAATCCAGTAATTAACTGTGAGTCACATCACCCCAGTTTTTGTCCTCCTGATAACAAAAATATTTCTTGTGCCACAAGGATGGAGGGAGGGAGGTTCATAAAACTGCACACTGCTCTGGGTTTCTTAGAAATTGTCTGTAAACCCTTGGGATGGATTTTGCAATAGAATATTACAGAATTTTACATGATGCTCAGTTAAAGCTATTACTTCTTACCTCTAGTTCTACTGATTGCCACACTAGCTCCGAGTTCAAACAAGTGCATCTAAAATAGGCATTATTTTAGAATTAGTATTAGCAAACGAAGGAAGAAAACATAAAATTAACAGTGGACCTGATCAGTTAACTCTGGTGAACAGCAGCACTAAAATATTCAGAATGCTGTTGTTCTGTAAAAATTAGTCAGTGTACACAGAAATTAAACTTACCACTTGCCATAAAATATTTAGTTGTTAGAAAAGTTTTCACAGAGCCCAATGGGTAAACCTATTAGTGTAATTGAAAAGCATAAACCCTAAAGACTATTATAACCAACTTAGGTAATAGCATATGCTTTCAGCTAGGTCTCTTCAAAGAAAAAGTCACAAATGTATTTGCATTCATGCAAATGCAACTGTGCTTTGTGCTCAGATGCCATTATTTTTCTTTTACCTAACTAGAAGGAAAGATATCCACTCAAATTATTTCCATTTTAAAAAGGTTTTCTTTATAAATAAAGGATCATCAAGGATCATTGGTTAACAGAATTCTGGTTTGCCCTGGATAAGCCATATTGTTGCTTACGTGCATCTGTCAAATCCACAGGAATGTAATCTTAATACAGATATAATTAATGCAGCCACAGAACACTCCAAATTAGTGCTTTAATTTAAACTACAGCTGTTTAATCTTCTCGTTGTAAGAGACCAGAATACCTAATGCTCGATTCTAGAAGAGCAGGAAGTAAACAAGAACTGAAGTTACTCAATTGGCCATGAAGCTTAAGGAACCATTTTTTGTAGTTTCAATTAAATTGTCTCTTGTCACTCTGGCCCATGTGATAGTCCAACAGGGAACTACTGACTCAGCTGCTTTTTTCTGCCCCAGCTGCCAGAGTTAGTTGAACGCTTGCTTCACACTAAAGCCCTGGGCTAAGAGCTACTCTCCATGTAGCTAATTTGTGGTAAGCGAGTTGAACTGCCTCTAAAAGAAAAGGAAGATAGGAATGTGATGCCTGTGTTTACCCTAGTTGGTTTACATAGATTTTTCTCCATGAACATTTCTGGGGAGGAAAGAAAGGCACCACTATTAGTAGGAATTCATACTGAAACCCAGGCTACCTCTCCTCCACTATGAACTAACACCAGTGACTTCAACAGACAATGTTTGCTACAAATTATTGGGACTGCACAAATACCAGAAATTATTTATTCAATTACAGCTGCAATAGAAGAGAAATGCTGGCTTCCTAACCCCACCTTCTTTTAATTCACTGAAACTTCCCTTCAAGAATGTTCTAGGTTATGACCTCCATGGATGGTCCTTCCCAGAGCTAAATTTTCTGAGAAAAACCCTCTCATTTAATTGGAGTTCATAAGAGAGGATACATTTTTATTAAACAGGAAATGGAATGTCAAAATCTTTCAAAGTTTTATGGGTTTTAAGTCGTTGCACTAGAACAAAACTTTTCATAATCAAAATTACCCATTAACAGTTAGAGGCCTACTAAGTTCCACATGCCTATCAAAGACGATCAAAAATAACAATTCTTCTGACACCAAGAACAGAAATACAACTTAGTTTCACATAACACAGAGGTAAAGGCCTCAAAATGGACCTTCTCTTTTATTGTGGCCTTTTGTAAAAACTGCGACTGGGGAGCAGTGGGAATTCTGGCAGGAGAAAAAGTCCCATCAGAGACTGGCTTTTTGTTTTAAAAAGAAAAAATAAAAAGCCTTGCTTATGCAGAAAATTCTTGCTTTTTCCATTATGTGGTGTCTGGGGGAGGGTGGGAAGAGGAAGGCTTCTTTCTATATCTGTAGAGCACTGTAATTTAAAATGAGTCATGTAAAACATAAATGTTAACCTCTGAGATGGGGGTCAGCAAATTTTATTCCCACTTTGTTCCAGTTTTCTCTGGCAAAGTCGACTAAACCCAAACCAGGGACTTTCCCTATAGACACTCTCCAATTTACCCAGAAACTAAGGGTTACGTGTGAAATGTAAGCTCAATCAGGAAATCTCCAGAAGGGAGAAACCCTTGGGCTATCTAGTCAACAAATCATCTCCTACTTCACAGGAGTGAAATTTCCCCAAGAGGGGAAGAAGGACCTGTCTCAGGATTAAACCATATCACAGTAGGTCAAGCTTGGGAAGGCATCTGAGTATGTATATACCCAAGAAAGAGCTTCCTTTTTGAGCCTCCTCGCTTATTTCATAGGAAGTTTTGCTTTAAATAAAATCATTAAATCCATCCTAATACTTAACAGAACCACAGTAGGACTTTTCTTTGGGCTTCATACATCATGCCTGTGATAGGAATCTAAGTCTGACAGCACGTTCCTAAGCGAGACTCACCCTGAGCCCAGAAGGAAACGTTCCTGGGACCTGACCCGTATTCTAGCCTAACTGCTTTCAGTGAGAGATGCTCTGCTCTGTAAGATTAAACTTCTATGAAACAAATCAATAAAAACACGCTTCTAGACCAGAATTGCTTTGGAGGAGTCCAACTCTAGGTATAAACCCTGGTGATGTCCTGGCAGCACAGTATTTTCATCTGAAAGAAATTAGGCCAATGCTTATTTTTCATACTGAAGAAATGAAAAGTTGATGACTTCATACAAATGTATATATAAACTATCTCATTTAATAAGTTTCCAGTTTAATATACATGATCTTGATTTTTAACATGTCTATCTTAAGAGATTTAAACTAGTGTGAGGGCAACTGGAATATGAGCAAAGACTACAGAGATGTGAGAAGAACATATTGACAGCCTACAACTCATAGGCCATGATTTCCTAATATTATTTAATATTTGTTTCAGGATCTGTGGTCAGTTTAATACATGACCTAGAGGGAAGTGCGTATAACTAGAAGTCCTACTTCCTGTCCACTTCACTCTGGGGGTTTCTGGAGGGTGATATTAGAACATCCTGATGTCAGATCTCTACCATCTATAGGTGTTTGCTTCTGGGCAAATTGCTTTTCTCTTTAACCCAATCTGTAAAGAGGAAACTAAGTGAGGAAATGCAGGTTGGGCACACAGCAAGAAGCCTGGCCCAAGGCAAACATTCAGTACTTGCCAGCAAACATATTAATGACGAATTATGTTGAAACATTTCAAACTTCATCTCACAGGTAAAACACTTCATCTGACATGTATTTCAGAAAAGGTTGCACCAGATACAACGTGCACAAAGCAGCAATGGAAAGAATAGCATATTCATACCTTTTTACCAAACAAAAGTTCATGTAATCATTGCCCACAAATGAATTCCAGAATAAGAATTCACCAGAACCTATACTGCCTTTGCATAAAATAACAGGTATCAGGTCTGTATGCTGAATCTCTGAGAGAAGATAAAAGCCAATCGACAATGTTCAATTCCTATAAACAAATGATTTTCTCCCCTTCTTTTAAAGGTACTTCAATCATTCCAAATAGTAATCCCCACCCTCTCCATTTCCTTTCTTCAGAATTAATTATACATTAAATGTGAGACATCATAATCTCAAAATTACTAACTATATTTGCTAGGATATAAAAATTAAATATTTTAAAATGTGAGCCATTTAAATACAGCTTTTGGAAAAGGTGGTCCCTTAGTGATCCACTGAATGACAAGGCTTCTAAGTAAAAGCTTTGGCCACATTTTCAGAGTAGTCTAGGAAATGGACTGAGTGGAGGTTGCCCGAGAGGTGGGAGGGGCCGTGGTTTTATATTTTGGAAAAAGATGATTGTGAAACGAACCCCTTCCCACTTTGTGGAGTCTGTAAAAGGCAGCCTCACAACTTGACTACAAGTTGCTCCCCTTCCCCAAAAGAAATGTTTTCATTCTTACAGTTGAAGAAGTAACTTACTCAAAATATCAAAGGGAAGTAACAACTAGGTTGGCCTTTACCAAGAACAGCAAAAGGAATAAAATAGTTAACTGATGACAATTCACCTATTAGCCCACAATGACTTAAACAGGCAGTCTGATGGTCCTGGAAGCTAGCAAAGAAAACCAGTGAACATTTTGTGCATCTTGTGAAACTCTTCCTTAATGTGGGACAAAGTTCTGTGATTCCGATCACACACGAACTAGATAGATATAGTCTGACAAGAAACAGAGTCTCAACCTAAACAACTGTGGATTTTTATGCTCCAATATGTTTAAACTTCCTCTAAATGTTAAAGCTGACCAGGTTTCTCAAGTTTCCCCTAAGGGGAAGATTAGACCACAAATGACAGTTACAATATAACTGTACACGTTAACTACAAACAGTGATGGCTAGTCAAGTAGCAAGTAAGCACTAGCTTTCAACCCGTAAAGGCTGATTTTAGTGAAACAGCAAACTCAATTTTGCATAATTAACTGAACAGTTATTGCTATATAGCCTTTTATACTACACTAAGGTGTTTATAGATCTATAATATTAGATATAAAAATATTACATATAATGTTATACATTTTATAAACATATAATGTTTAATACATATGACTAATGTACATTTAACTAACCAAGTGAGGGCTAACTCAATGTTTAATATTTTAACCATTTAAGTTTCACAGGTTCCAACTTGCCAAGTGAAGGAACAGTCCTTTAAAACGAAGCGTCTCTTCCCAGTCTATTGTTTATATGAGGTTCTTTTTGTGGGAAAGAATAACTCACACAATATTCTTCATTGTTTTTAGTTTCTTTTTTTCCTTCTTTTTTTTCTTGGGGGTGGGGGTAAAGATGGGGGTCTATTTCCTGAGCTTGGAACAATCTTGTTGTTTAAGTCATTTTCTAATAGAAGGTTGTTTCACAGGTCACTGGCCAGCTAAAAGACCAGATGCCTTTGGTTCAGCGGTGTTGTCCTGGCTGTTGGGCCACAACCAGGAATATAATGTCACATTGCACAAACATTACCATACAAAGCCCTCTAGGTGTATAGCACAACTGCTTAAGAACACTGGCAACAGTTCAGTGGTCTGGGGTCAGATTCCAATCCCTTTACTAGCTGGACTACCTTGGGTCATTATGTAACTAAGCTTTAATGTCTTTAGTCGACAGTAGGTCAATATAAAGGCTAGTGTCACAGAGTTCTTATGGATAGAGAAGTTAATGCAGTAGAATGTTACTCCAGCTCCTAACACAGAACTCATATTTGCTGAACATACATAAATAGGTAGGTATAAAGGAAGTTTTATATATTTACATATGTATGCATGCCTTTATATTACATTTCTTTAAATCTCCATTCACAGTAAACATCTTCTCCAAGTTAATACTTTTACCCTTTCTTTTGTAGTCTATTTTTTGAAATAGGTATAGTATGTATGTCTAGGTATTTGGAAGATATGTACCTTACAGTTTTAGTCTTCTGATAATTACTCTTTAACCAAAATGATTTTTTTTTAATCTATGCCTTTTTAAGGTTAAAAATCCCCCTGTATAGTGGGGAATGGGATCAAAAATGGGGGGGGGAAGGGAGGGAAATGCACGAGACTATGGTGGTGGCACAGGGGTGATTTGGTGATGGGAAACCCGCGGGGATTACAATTGAG